>NC_063365.1:23637133-23933479 GCF_021869965.1 Rhincodon typus
CAACGAAAACAGAATCCCCCTTGTCCTCACGTACCACCCCACCAACCTCTGGATCCAACACATCATCCTCCGACACTTCCGCCATCTGCAATCTGACCCCACCACCAAAGACATTTTTCCCTCCCCACCCTTATCTGCTTTCCGGAGGGACCACTCTCTCCGTGACTCCCTTATCCGCTCCACACTCCCCTCCAGCCCCAGCACATCCGGCACTTTTCCCTGCAACCGCAGGAAGCGCTATATCTGCCCCTACACCTCCCCCCTCACCCCCATCCCAGGCCTCAAGAAGACTTTCCACATCAAGCAGATGTTCACCTGCACATCTGCTAATGTGGTATACTGCATCCGCTGTACCCGTTGTGGCCTCCTCTACATCAGGGAAACCAAGCGGAGGCTTGTGGACTGCTTTACGGAACACCTATGCTCGGTTCGCAACAAACAACTGCACCTCCCAGTCGCGAACCATTTCAACTCCCCCTCCCACTCCTTAGACAGCATGTCCATCCTGGGCCTCCTGCAGTGCCACAACGATGCCACCCGAAGGTTGCAGGAACAGCACCTCAAATTTCGCTTGGGAACCCTGCAGCCCAATGGTATCAATGTGGACTTCATAAGCTTCAAAATCTCCCCTCCTCCAACCGCATCCCAAAACCAGCCCAGCTTGTCCCCGCCTCCCTAACCTGTCCTTCCTCCCACCTATCCCCTCCTCCCACCTCAAGCCCCACCCCCATCTCCTACCTACTAACCTCATTCCGCCCTCTTGACCTGTCCGTCCTCCCTGGACTGACCTATCTCCTCCCTAACTCCCCACCTACACTCACCTTTACTCTTTGACCTGTCTGTCTCCTGTCCACCTATCCTCTCCTTTATCCATCTTCTATCTGCCTCCCCCTCTCCCTATTTATTTCAGAATCCCCTTCCCCTCCCCGATTTCTGAAGAAGGGTCTCGGCCCGAAACGTTAGCTTTCCTGCTCCTCTGGTGCTGTTTGGCCTGCTGTGTTCATCCAGCTCTACACCTTGTTATCTCACTTACTTCTGGAAGTGGACCTGTTGGTCAAAATATAGAAGCATAGGAACTAGGAGCAGTAGTAAGGACTTGTAAGGACTGTCCTTACAATTCAATCCTGGGGCGGACCTCTGGCAGTCATAAAGTTTTAGACTCATACATTACAGAAGTCCTTCAGCCCATTGACTCTGCACTGACTGGAGATTTGGGCAGTAAATGTCAAGGAGAGAGAACTGTTAGGAATAGTTCATACTGTGTATTGGGACTTGGGAAACGCAGTTCTGGGGGTGGAATGCATTATGCTGGGATAATGACAGCAAAAAGGGGGCCAACTCCAAATCTAAGGGTGGGACCTAATGGAACATAGAAGGGCATGGGCAACGGCTGGAGGGCTTTTTTTCACAAGTCACCCACACTCTGGCTTAACTGGGTGGACAGTGGATAGCAACAGTGGGCTTGGCAATGCAGTGAGCCAAGGGCTGAGGTATGGGATATTGACTGTAAAATAAAAAGGTTTGATGGGAGCATGGGAACCTGAGAGCTGATGGTGTTGACAGGAACGGCAACAGAAATTGCCACATGAAGGGTTGTGGGGTGGGGCAAAAGCAGAATCTTGATTATTAGGTGGAGTCTAGAATTCGTTCACAGGAGCGAAGTACAGATAATGTGCCCTCTTCAATCAATCCTTAACAATAAGGAAGAAAAGTGGTTGGCAATACGTTTACAGTGAACAGAGTAATTTTAACTTTTTTTTAGTCTGTGGGGGTGGTGTTTATGCTCTGAGGCATTTTTCGATGGTAGTTTAGCCTTGGTCATCACTCATGCTTGAATGTGTGTGCATTGCCTCGTTAAGTACAAAGGCAGAATGAACAGTAAGATGGGATCAGAAAAGGCATCAAGGTGCCTTTGGATTGGTATAGACAAGCTGACCCAAATGGGCCCCTTCTGTGCTGTATCATTTCCATGGTTCTATAGTTCTAACTCACAAAGAAGAAACAAGAATTGGCCATTCAGCCCTTCAAGCCTGCTCTGCCATTTAATTAAGATCAAGGCTGATTGGATTTTAACCTCAACTTTACATTCTTGCATTCTCCCAGTAATCTTTCATTCCGTTGGTAATCAAGAATCTATCTACCTCTGCCTTTAAAATATTTAAAGATTCTGCATCCACTCCTTTTGAAGAAGGAAATCCAAAATATCTCAACACTCTGAGAGAGAAAAAAAAAGTTTCCTCATCCTTGTTTTAAATGGACACCCGCTTATTTTTAGACTTACTTCTAGACTCTCCCAAAAAAGAAAAACATGCTTTCAACATTCACCTGGTCAAGTCACCTCAGGATGGTTTATGTTTCAACTAAGTCACTCTGACTCTTCTAAACTCCAGAGGATACAGACCGAACCTGTCTAGTTTCCCTCATAAAGCAATCTGCTCATTCCAGCTATGAAGGGGTGACAATGAAGCTAGATGAAGGTAGAGCAGTAGATACCATCTGTATGGACTTCATCAAGGCTTTTGACAAGGTTCCATGTCGTAGACTGGTTAGCAAAGTTAGATCACATGGAATCCAGGGGAAGCTAGCCAGTTGGATACAAAATTGGCTTGAAGGTAGGAGACAGAGGGTGGTAGTAAAGTGTTGTTTTTCAGACGAGAGGATTGTGACCAATGGTGTGCCGCATGGATTGGTGCTGGGTCCACTGCTTTTCATTATTTGTATAAATAATTTGGATATGAATATAGCAAGTATGGTTAGTAAGTTTGCAGGTGACACCAAAATTGGTGGTGTAGTGGACAATGAAGAAGGTTATCTCAGAGTACAACAAGACCTTGATCTGATGGGCCAACTGGGCCGAAGAGTGGCAGTGGAGTTTTATTTAGATAAATGAGTGGTGTTGCATTTTGGTAAGGCAAACCAGGGAAGGACTTATACAGTTAATGGTAGGACCCTGGGGTGTGTTGCTGAACAAAGAGACCTAGGGGTGCAGGTACATAGTTCATTGAAGGTGGTGACACAGGTAGTGAGGAAAGTGTTTGGCATGCCTGCCTTCATTGGTCAGTGCACTGAAGATAGGAGTTGAGACATCATGTTGCGGCTGTATGGGACATTGGTGAAGCCACTTTTAGAATACTGCATTCAATTCTGGTCTCCCTGCTATAGGAAAGATGTTGTTAAACTTGAAAGCGCTCAGAAAAGATTTATAAGGATGTTGCTAGGACTGGAGGACTTGAGCTCTAGGGGAAGGCTGAATAGGCTGGGGCTTTTTTCCCTGGAGCATTGGAGGCTGAGGTGTGACCTTGTAGAGCTTTATAAAGTCATAAGGAGCATGGATGGATGAATAGCCAAAGGTCTTTTTCCCAGGCTAGGGGAGTCCAAAGCTAGAGGGCATACATTTAAGGTGACATAGGAAAGATTTAAAAGGGACCCGAGGGACAACTTTTTCACGCAGAGGGTGGTGCACGTATGGAATGAGCTTCCAGAGGAACTGGTGGAGATGGGTACAATTACAACATTTAAAAGGCATCTGGATGGGAACATGAATAGGAAGGGTTCAGAGGGATATGGGACAAATGCTGGCAAATGGGAGTAGATCAGTTTAGAATATCTGGATGAGTTGGACCGAAGGGTCTGTTTCAGTGCTGTATGACTCTATGGCTCTAGTCTAGTGAGCCTTCTCTGAACTGTTTCCAACATATTAACATCCGTCCATAAGTACCTTTGCCATTAGGAAGCATGCACTCCTGAATAATCACACTGTCACACACACTAGGTGTCAGGAAGTGTGGAACATGAATGGAAGAAAGACCTTATTACAAATCCTTGATATTACTGTTGACCTCAGTGATTTCCTCATTAAAGTGCGAAGTGTTGACTGCATTTTTAAATGTAAGGGGATCGGTTCTGCTGCAAGCATGGGTTCAATCCCTGCACTAGCTGAGGTTACCTTCTCAATCTCTCCCCTGGCCCAAGTTGTGGTGACCCTCAGGTTAAACCAGTACCAGTGGTCTCACCTTAATGAGAGAGCAGCCCTATGGTCCAGAAGGACTATGATGGCTTTACTTATATTATCCTGGATGGTTCTTAGAAATGAGCAATGCCTTGCCAGTAGCACTCGGGAGGTGATGACCCAGCAGTATTAGCGCTGATTTGTTAATCCAGAGACATAGGTAATGTTCTGGGGACCTGGGTTCAAATCCTGCCATGGCAGATGGTGGAATTTGAATTCAATAAAAAAATTTGGAATTTGAGTGTAATGATGACCATGAATCCTTTGCGAATTGTCAGGAAAAACCCACTTGGCTCATTAATGTCCTTTAGGGAATGAAACTGCCATCCTTACCTGGTCTGGTCTACATGTGACTCCCGACCCAGAGCCTCATGATTGACTTTTAACTGCCCTCTGGGATTGGTAATAAATGCTAGCCTAGCCAGTGATGCCCACATCTTGTGAATGAATGATAAAAAAGCCTGAGCCCATCAGGATTGATGCAGAAGCTGCTTAACTCTGATGTGGTCTGCTCATAATCAGGTCTTACAGATAAAATGACAGTTAATCAGACATGTGAAGATTGAAAATGCATATATGTTTACCAAAGTGAAAATGTATTTTCAACGATGTATCATGTATGCCATTTGTGTGTCCTGTTTCCTCTTTTTTGTCCTTTGCCTTCTGACCATATTCAAGTGCAGCCTCTGGGTCTGTAGCTGGTGAGGAGGAGGCCCAGTCTGTAGTGTAGCTGATGATCCAGGGGTACTTCATGGCTAGAGAACCCAGGCACTTGGTCACCCTCCTCAGCTGCAACTTCTACAGGGTTAGGATCGCAGGGAGGGTAGAGGTGGAGAGGCTGGGACCTTCTGGATTGTCCTGAGAAGAAACCTGTGGGGGGCATGGGGGCAGTGGGGACAGTGTATTGGTGCCTGTTGGCATCACCCTACTTGGCATGAAGTCAAGGTCCCATGCCCTTCTTGTCTTGCAGCTGACGCTGAGCACCATTGGCTAGAATATTGGAGTGCAGGTTCATTTCTAACAGCCACTGTGTATTCTGCTGGACATTGGGCTCCATGGCAGTAGACCAGCTGTCCAGAGACAACCAGACACAGTCTTAGAGCTATCACTGTTTACGAGCCAAGCGACGCAGACTACCCATCCTTAGCCACTTTGCATCTGATAACCCTGTTTAAATCAGTGCTGCTCTTTCCCCAATGCCCAGTGAAGTGCAACATTTTCTCCTTGTTCAATGTGAGACGATCGCGTAGAGGCCAGCCTTCAAATGCTTCAGAATATTCACTTTTATTTTGCAATCGCAAAACAAATAGGAGCTGCATTTGCCTCTCTGGACAGAACATCTTGCCTTTTGAGCAACAGGCAATTTTACAAGGGAAGATCACTGCATCCAGCTCTTATCCACAGGAACTTGGCATCAATGAAGTCTTGTCCTGTTGCAGTTGTTCTCTGTCATGCAGAAAGTGATGCTCCTCCTTCTCAGTTTCTTCATCTTAGAAGACTGTTCCCACTCTTGCAGTTTGATAGCCTCCATTACATCATCTCTTTGCCAGTTCCAGGTTCACAGAGCACAGCGTGCTAGAATTATGAAACACACTCTGCCTGGATGTTAATATTAATGTTTATACTTGTAATTGAAAGAGTAAATTTATAACATCCTGATTAAATTTAAAAAAACCTGTTTTTACAATTGCCCAAATATAAAATCGGTTGTTTTGAAATTGAGAAATTATCAAGCAACACAAAAGAAACAAATAAATACCAGTAACAAGCTCAGTAAAATCCAGATCGGGATATGCAAATTATATTAGAAACATAGAAAATAGGAGCAGGAATAGGCCACTCAGCCCATCAAGCACATGTCACCATTCAACATAATCATGGCTGATCCATTATAATGTTCCCATACCGCTCGACATCTTTCACCTCTAGAAAGCTACCAATGTTTTTCTTAATAATATTCAGTGACTTCTCTCAAGACTGATCTAAGCATCAGAACCTCCTCTTCATCAGGCCTATTATTTGTACCATCATGACCTTAGTGGAAGAATGGACTGCATTGTATCCATTCTCAGTTTCAGTCAGGGAGTTATGCGATGGAGACATCAGCCACGTTTACAGAGAGTAAAACTTGTCTCCCAGCAAACATCTTTTAAAGCATCCGCCCCTTGAAATGCAGCAGAAATATGAGTTCTCAAAGATGTAGGCATCATGGCAGCTCCCAGCGTACATGGTGTAGATGACTTGCTCATTGGCGGAATGGAAGCCTTTTCTGTTGATGAATTCAGCTGCATTGTGATATTGCTCTCAAATACGATATGTGCACAGTGTATTGCACCCTGGTCCTGGGGGAAGCCAGCTATGTTGGTAAATATTGATGATGTAGCTGGTCTAATTAGTAAGTTTGCAGACGATACAAAGATTCGTGGAGTTGTGGATAGTGAGGAGGATTGTCAGAGATCAGTTGGAGGCATGGGTAGAAAATGGCAGATGGAGTTTAATCCAGACACATGTGAAGTGATGCATTTTAGAAGGTCAAGTACAGGTGGAAATTATACAGTGAACAGCAGAACTCTTAGGAGTGTTGATATGCAGAGTGTTTTGGGTGTGCAGGTCCACAGATCACTGAAGGTGGCAGCGCAGGTAGGTAAGGTACTAAAAAAAGGCCTATGGCATGCTTGTCTTCATTGGAATGGGCATTGGGTACAAGGATAGACAAGTTATGCTGCAGTTTTATATAACTTTAGTCAGGCCACACTTGGAATATTGCCTACAGGAGTTCTGATCACATCACTACCAGAAGGATGCTTTGGAGAAGGCATAGAAAAGGTTTACCAGAGATGTTGCCTCATATGGGGGATTTTAGCTATGAAGAAAGGTTAGATAGACTTCTGAAGAAGGGTCTAGGCCCGAAACGTCAGCCTTCCTGCTCCTCTGATGCTGCTTGACCTGCTGTGTTCATCCAGCTCTACACCTTGTTAGCTTAGATAGACTGGGTTAGTTTTCACTGGAATGCAAGAGGTTGATGGTGATCTGATAGAAGTTTATACGTTTGTGAATGGCATGGATAGAGTGGGAAGTCTGAGGCTTTCTCCCAGGGTGGAGGCGTCAAATACTAGGGGACATAGGTTCAAGGTGCAGGGTGGGGGGGAATGTTTAAAAGAGATATGCGAGGCAGGTTTTTCACACAAAGGGTGGTGAGTGCCTGGAATGTACTGCCAGAGGAGGTGGTGGAAGCAGACACAATAGCAGCATTCAAGAAACACCTGGATGAATACATGAATGGGAAAGGAATAGAGGGATATGGATCCTGTAAGTGAAGCCAGTTTTGTATGGAAGGGCAAAATATGTCAGCGCAGGTTGGAGGGCAGAAGGGCTTGTTCCTGTGCTGTATTGTTCTTTATTCTTTGTTCTAATAATTTCAGTATTCGTTATCTGCTGCTTGGACATTTAGCCAACACCACTTATGGAATGTTGGACCCGTCTTTACATGAATCAAAGATTTTTGGTGTTCTCTTTGAACTGCATTATTGTGTTGGCTTCTACTTGAGTTTTCTTATATGTAATTATGTATGATCTGCCAATAAATCATCTGGTTACACCAAGAAATCAGTTGTTCACAATTGCAGTGCCATAGCTTCGTCAAATGGAGGTGCAATTGAATTCATATTGAGAGTTGCCATTTAGCAATGCACATCTGCTGACAGACATTTTTAACTTACATAAAATATTTGTCTGAGAGTTAATGCTTATACTTGTAATTGAAAGAGTAAATTTATAACATCCTGATTAAATTTTAAAAAACCTGTTTTTACAATTGCCCAAAAATAAAATTGGTTGTTTTAAACTTGATAAATTATCAAGCAAATGCACATCATCTGCTTTTTTAAACATTGTACGGATAGTTTAATTGATTGAGATTATGTTCTCAGCAGAAGTAATTTAATTCTATGAATATTGCGTATTGTAAAAAACTATAAGCCAGTTCAATCCATGTATGTGGCAATGTCCACTGAAAGCAATGCTGCAAAAGCCCCTCCTGGATACCAGCAACACACAAACTGCCATGAAAGAATTATAAACTAATGGTTTACTTCTGTTTCACCATAATCATATAAGTATGAATTTTGAATTTCAGTCTACATTCCACTTTGTTAATTTAATCTTCACCAAATCTCATTAGAACAAAGAACAAAGAACAAAGAACAAAGAAAATTACAGCACAGGAACAGGCCTTTGGCCCTCCAAGCCTGCGCTGACTCAGATCCTCTATCTAAACCTGTCGCCTATTTTCCAAGGATCTGTATCTCTCTGCTCCCTGCCCATTCATGTATCTGTCTAGATACATCTTAAATGACGCTATCGTGCCTGCCTTGACCACCTCCACTGTCAACGCGTTCCAGGCACCCATCACCTTCTGCGTAAAGAACTTTCCACGCATATCTCCCTTAAACTTTTCCCCTCTCACCTTGAAATCGTGACCCCTAGTAATTGAGTCCCCCACTCTGGGAAAAAACTTCTTGCTATCCACCCTGTCTATATCTCTCATGATTTTGTAGACCTCCGTCAAGTCCCCCCTCAACCTCCGTCTTTCTAATGTAAATAATCCTAATCTACTCAACCTCTCTTCATAGCTAGTGCCCTCCATACCAGGCAACATCCTGGTGAACCTCCTCTGCACCCTCTCGAAAGCATCCACATCCTTTTGGTAATGTGGTGACCAGAACTGTACACAGTATTCCAAATGTGGACGAACCAAAGTCCTATACAACTGTAACATGACCTGCCAACTCTTGTACTCAATACCCCGTCCGATGAATGAAAGCATGCCGTATGCCTTCTTGACTGCTCTATTGACTCTATCATTATTGTGGACAAGATTTAACAGCTGTTATCAATGTTGATGACAGACACAAAAGGAACGAATAAATGCCAGTAACAAGCTCAGTAAAATCCAGATGGGGATATGCAAATTATATTAGAAACATAGAGAATAGGAGCAGGAATTGGCCACTCAGCCCATCAAGCACATGTCACCATTCAACACAATCATGGCTGATCCACCATTACAATATCCCCATACTGCTCGACATCTTTCACCTCTTGAAAGCTACCAATGTCTTTCTTAATAATATTCAGTGACTTGGCATTCATAGCCTTCAATAATTGAGAATTCCATACATTTACCACCTTCTGAGTGAAGAAATTTCTCTTCATTTCTGTCAGAACTTGGCCTACCATCCTGAGACGATGTTGCTCTGGACCCTCCCCAGCCAAGGGAAGCATCATCCCTGAATCCAGTCTGTCCAGCCTCGTCATGCCAGCAGGAATCAGTCTAGAGAACCTTTACTGTACTCCTGGCAAGTCTATCTTTTCCTTGGGTAAGAAAATGAAAACTGCATGTAGTCTCTCCTCATGGGATAAATTTGCCAACTAGGAATCCATTTGGTGAACATTTGGTGCACACCGTCTACAACAATAATTTTTTTCTTGGGTAAGGAGACCAAAACTACACAGAATACTCCAGATGTGGACTCAACAAGACAGCAACAGTAAGACATGCTTGATCCTGTACTCAAACCCTCTTGCAATGAAGTCCAACACAGCATCTCTTAAATATTAATGTTTATCCCTCTATGCACCTTCTCAGCAGCTGTAACACTGTGTCCTGCATTCGGTTCTGTTACCCTGACGCATTTGTTTAGTACAATCTGCCTGTAAAGCATGTAAGACAACATTTTTAACTGCACCTTGGTACACATTATAGTAATAAATGAAATCAAATCATTTGCCTTCCTAATATAGTATCAGGATGAACTTCAACGTGCTGAAAACCCTTCACCAATCCTTAACATTTGTTCACTAACTGGGGCTATCGTGTGGTCTATCAATGTGTAATCAATTCCTCTGATAATCCAGACAATAGCATGGTCATGTAATGTTTAAAAAGTTCATTTATAGCACATGGGCTTTACTGACTGGACTAGCATTTTTTTCTCATCCCTAACTGTCCTGGAGAAGGTAGTGGTCAGCTGTCTTCTTGAACCATTGCAATCCAGTTGGCATGGGAACACCCACAATTCAGTTAGGGAGGGAGTACCAAACTTTTGACCCAATGACACTGAAGGAACGGCGATATATTTCCAAGTCAGGATGATGAGTGGCTCTGAGGGGAACTCGCAGGTGGTGATGTTCTCATGTATCTACTGCCCTTGTCCTTCTAGACGTAGTGGTTGGTAGTTTGGAAATTGCTGCCTAAGCAGACTTGGTGAATTTCTGCAGTGCATTTTTTACATAGGACGCATTGCTGTCACTGAGCAGAATCCACAATTTTATTTCTTCATTAATGTTTAGTTTTATATTTTTTGAGTGGAACTGAAACTAAGTGACTTATTTGGAATGGCCAAAGAGTCAGCATTAATATATCAAATGTTTCAAGCAAATGTTTGCTGATATGGGTGACTGGCCTGATGTTAATAGAAACAAAAATGAACAAAAACAAGATTTTTAAAATGATCATAAATCTTTGTAATCTGTTTTAGCAAAAAGGTGAGACTCCCTCTTTAACTAGAGCTTTGACACATCCTCATCTGTTGTTACATCATTAGTCACCCCTGGAAGGTAAGAACAATGCTAAGAGTTTACAGTCACTCTCAAAAATCCATGTTAGACCTCCTACTGTGTCTGGCAACATCCGTACTACTTAGTGAAGTACTCAGTAGTTGGTTGGCTTGCCAAGCTGGATCGTTGTTCTGCAGACATTTCATTACCCTGCTGGGTAATGTCATCAGTGCAGGATAATGAAATGTCTGCGGAAAACAAACCAGCTCGGCGAGCCAACCAACCACAACATCCACAACCCGAGCTACAAATCTACTCTAAAACCTTAGAAGTACTCAGTATGTACAAATTTATGTGAGCAGCATCATGGTTGACACAGACATGATGAACTGAAGGACCTGTTCCTGTCCTACGCTCTATGAATTTGTTCACTGTGATTTAGAAATTAAATTCTGGTGTGAATTAATGTGGAAAATACAATTGTAAAAGGTTTAATGTAGAACTCTTATCTGTTAATGTCATAAAAAATGCTGAAAATCTGAAAGTGCCGAAAATCTCAGCAGATTGGGCAGCATCTGTGGAAAGCGAGACAGAGTTAATATTTTGAGCCCACTGACTGTTCTCAGTTCTGAAGAAGGTTATACTGGACTCAAAACATTAACCCTGTCTAGCTTTCCACAGATGCTACCAGACCTGCTGAGCTTCTCTACCAATTTCTGGTTTTAAAGCAATGAGTACAAGCTCAAACTTCTCAACTTCTCTTCATGAATCCCTCCAAGTTTGTCAATTTTCTTTGGACTGCCTCCAATGTCAGTATATCTTTCTTTAGATAAGGGGACCATTTGTTCACAGTATTTTGGGTATGATCTCACTAGTGCCTCATATAGTTTTAGTAAGACTTCTCTATTTCTACACTCTGTTCCATTTGAAATAAGGGCCAACATTCCATTTGCCTTCTCTATTGCTATCTGGCTTAGTTACCTTTTATTTTATCCCTCCCTTTTTGTATAAGGATTTTACATACACAGTTTGCCAATCCTCTGGTACTTTTGCAAAATCTAAGGATTCTTGTAAGCTATCTCTATAAAACATCCTTTAATATCTTAGGGTGCAATTCATCAGATCCAGGAGACTTATCAATCTTTAGCCCATTACTGTCCCTCATGCTTTTTCTCTAGTGACAGTTATTGCAGTATTTCTTCACCTCACTTTTGCCCCTTGATTATTTAGTCATTTTAGAATTCTTTCAGTGTCATACAGACTGATGCAAAATATTTATTCAACTCCTTTGCCATTTCCTGGTTACCTATAATTGCCTTAGCCTCAATCTCTATGTTCACTTTAGCCCCTCTCTTCCTTTTTGTGTATTTAAAGAAGCTCTTACTGTCTGTTTTTCATTATTTGCTAATTTAGCATCAAAGTTTATTTTCTCCCTTTTTCTTCTTTGGTCATCTTTTGTTGGTTTTTAAAACCTGTCCGGTCCTTTGGCTTACCACTAATTTTTTCCACATTGAATGTTTTTTCTCTTTTAATTTAATACTATCCTTAGTTATCTTGGTTAACCATGGTTGGTTTATCCTCTTTCTAGAATCCTTCTCTCCCACTGGGACATTCCCCTGTTGTAAGTCATGAAGTATTTTCTTAAACATCTGTCATTGCTCACCAACTGCCTTTTCTGCTAAACCTCTTTCCTACTCCACTCTGTTCAGATCACCCTCATTCCTTGGTAATTATCTTTACTTAAGTTTAGCACAGTTGTTTCCAACTCAATGCTTCCATTCAAACTGAATGTTAAACTCTATCATGTTGTGGACATTGTTTTCTAGCAGGTCTTTTACTCTGAGATCATTTATTAACCAACTTCATTACAAATTTCCCTCTGCACCTCAGTATGCCCCACCCCTTTAAATTTTGGACCCAGTATTTATGGGTTTTGACTTACCTGCCCAAGGTTCCTCTACTCAGAGTGTTAGATTAACAAAAGTAAAAATGTCTCCAAGATCAATCCAGTGCCCAGTCTCCTGGAAGTTTAAGTATTCCCAGGTGTTTTGAGGAACCCAAGTGTTCACTGGGTGGTTACTGAAAACGCAAGAGATGCATGAGTGTTTCACTATATCATGGAGGCAGGATTAAATCACATTGCATTTCAATTATATGCAAATGGACAATTAAGCATGTCAATGAGCTTCCCACACTAACGGGTGCATTTCCTGTTCTGGTGCTTTCCTGCTGCTGAGTTAATTACTTACAGTTTTCCCACCACCAAGGGTCTTACACACAACCCTCCCACCTGCCATTTACCTGTTCCATCAGGCTTCACAAAATCCAGCACTGAGAGTCTTGTAACAGAACAACATTGGATAGATCCTAAGTGCAAGATTCATTTCTGCCTCCTCACCTAGGAGAAAAAAATGTCATGGAGAACGTAAATAAGATGGGAAGCAGGAACAAAAATAGATACTAAACACAAAATTAATAAATTGTTATTTTTTTTCAAAGAGTGATGAGTTCATCAAAAAAGTGATATAAAAGAATTCTCATGTACTCGGTACAGTCAGCTCCTTCTACCAGAGAAAGATTAATCACTGATAATCCTTCTCATGGTCAGCCTTAATGTAAGTAAGGCATTACTGAAATATGGAAATAAGAAATACTGAACAGAGCTAAGGGAACCATTCAGGAAAAGCATTTCATTATTGCCAGAAAGAAAGGATAAAACAGATGTATTAAATTGCACAATGCACAAAGAATATAAATTTACCAATCTCAAAGAGACTTTATTTGCATTTGCCTGGTTGAATAATCAGACTGGTTTCAAAAGCACTCCCTGAGCTTACACAACCTTGTAATTTATTGAGACAACAATTCCTCTGCAAGTTACTTTGGAATGGAAGAAAGGCATGCATTCTGCCTATGAAACAGATATTTCAATTATAGAGGAGTTATAAGACAGCAACATTTGTAGACTAAGACTAAAGAGCATACTGAACAGCTCACCTGGATGGCACTAACACTTCATAAATACAAGGGTAAGGATTGCATCTGGTGGTGTGCTATACATCAAGTTAGGTTAACATATTTAAAAAGCACAGACACGACTTGGTATAAGCCAGTTAAGCAGTTGATTGGGAAATGTGTTCATCATCATGTCTGCAGTTTCAATTTTAACACAAGTGTGCTGAATGGATTTAATCAAATGGGAATTCATGTAAATCAGGTCCAACCCCAGCAGTATGCAATAATTTTGCTGTTTTCGCTGTAAGTTAGAGGACACATTTTGATGTTATCCATCATTTTCTCCACCTTAATTCTGATACACAGACAAAAAAAAGTGCACAGCACAATGGTAGTTTGAAGACTAAAATTACTCCTAAACAATAGAATATGAACTTAAGCAAAATTCTGTTAAAACATAGTACAAGTAATGTAATTAGAGACACTTGTCAGAGATAATTTCTGCTTGAAAGTGATTTTTGGTATATGAGACAATTCAATTTATGAAAATGATACAAGAGATTTTTTGGATTTTCTAATTTACAATTTGAATTTGTGGCAATTTTTCTCCATTCACTACATGAACAAAATTTAAACACAAGTCTGTTTGTATGTCAAGATTTGAATGCTATTGCTTAAAAACAAATGGAGCAAAATTAACAAAATTTATGTAATCTGTATAGTAAACTAAATATATTTTTAAGTGTCCTGATATAGCCCCAAGGGCTGCTGGGCATGGAGAGGGTTGTTTAAAAACTTAGTCTGGTACAGAGAGTATGAGAATTACCCTCTATGCCAGACTAGCTTTTTAAACAGCCATGAGATTTCATGGAGGCTATTGGGGCCATGAAGGGTAGGTAGAGGGACATAACTTTGCAATGAGGCAGTGGTGTAGGGGCATCGGTTAACATAGGGGTCGGAGGGGTCATAGGTGATGGATAAAAGTGTTGCTTGTTACGGATGGAATGAATGGCCATGGGGAGTGGGTGAAGGACATAAGTTGACATAGGGGATGTGGGTAAGATTTTTAGCGATTACCTTTCAAAATGTTCCATAAAACCAGAAACAGCACAGAAATAGGTTATAAAGCTTGCATCCTGACTATGGGTCAACACACCTTTGAGTGGCCGTGAACTTTGAATCCTTGAAAAGCTGACCCAACTGCATGGCAAATGAGGGCTGCTAGTTGATGCATGTCCTTGCAGTAGAGCTGGTCAGATCTGAAGTATAAGGTGGCGCCTTGCAATCCGTATGAGCCGCACCTTTAGCTGGCCACTCTTAAAGGTCCATGGAGTCTCTCCAGTTGCGAGGAATCCAGCCCGTTGTGTCAGTCTGCAAATAAGAACAGAGTTCAGCCCAAAGTTCCCATTAGACCATACAAATACATGACCTTCGAGGGATAGTAGGTTGTCAACATTGAAAATTATGAAATGGCACACTTGGATTAACTTGAAATTATAAAACTGTGCTACATTTTTAAATTACATAATAACATTTTATTGCAGGCCTGAAAAGGGTTAAACTTGCAGAAAGTCTCAAAAATTTGTATACTTTTCTCAATACTTTTTAGAAATAGTTCCACTGCTGTGTTTGGTCCCCTGGCTGTACTATTAGAATGTAATTCATTCATTGATACACTGGTCTCTAGAAATCTAATCACATTAGAATCTAATAAATAGTTTATAAGACAGAAATAACTGATTACTCTCCTGCTGTAGTTGCAATGAAGTGCTACCTTGTAACCCATGTGAATTGTAATTTATTATCCCTATTGTTCCATATTTATTAGGAGTAGATAATCAGAAGTGTCATAATACAAGAAGTGAAATGTTCAGAAAGGAGAGATCAGAAAATGGGAAAACAGAGATTCAGGATGTAATGGTGATAGTAAAGTATAAAGGAAAAAGAAAAGTGGCAACAAATAAAAGGAGAGAAGAAAAAAACAGAAAAATACAAAACTGGAGAAAATATTAATTGCCCAAAGGAACAGCATAAGGTACAGAAAAAGTGAAATGATAAAATGAAGATACATGGAAAAAAAATGTATCTACGAAGCAAATAATGATAAATAAACTGAAAACAATTGAAATAGAAAAGCAAGAAAAAGGAAAAAAAAGGAACTGGCCTAAATTACATTTAAAGAAAGAGTTCCTATGGAATGGTTCGCGATAATTCAGATGATGTATTTTATGAAAATCAAAGGATTACACCACATAATGCTTAACACATTGATCTTCTAAGATGGAGCTGTGACCCTTTTAGGCATCAAAGTCCAGTGGGGATATGGTAGCATCATAGTTCTATTACTGGACTATTTAACCAGGAACCAATACCAGGACAATTTCTGTGTCCCAATCCAGTGTTACAGTTGATTCGAGTGTGACATCAAGGAGGTCTAGCAAAACTGAAGTCTAAGGGAATCAGGATAAAAACTGGTTGGAGTCATATCTAGGACAAAGGGAAGTGGTTTTGAAGGGTTAATCATGTGGGTGTTTCTTTAAGAGGATTAAAAGTATGCAGGGAGTGCCCAATTTACAAACACCTGACTTTTAACACTTGTACTTACAAATGATGCCATACAGGGGTATGTTTTTAAAGGTTCAACATAAGAGCATTTCCTGTACTTAATGAACTGCTATTTTATATTGTCTTCTGCAGTGTATTCTAGTGTATACAAACTGACCTGCGATCAGACTCCAGAATGGAATCCGTTTGCAACCCAGGGGCTGCCTGTACTTATGCCAGATGGAAAAGACCAAAAAGAGACAATACATTATGGACTTCATGTCAGCTCCAGTTATTTCTGCAGGAGTTCCTCAGGGTAGTGTGCTAGGCCAAAACACTTTCAACTGCTTCATCAATAACCTTTCCTTCATTATTAGGTCAGAAGTGGGGATGTTCACTGATGAATGCACAATGTTCAACACCATTCGCGACTCCTTGGATACTGAAGCAGTCCATATTTGAATGCAGCAAGATCTGGACAATATCCAGATGCCGGCTGACAAATGGCATGTAACATTTGCACCACACAAATGCCAAGAGATGACCATCTGTAACAAGACAGAACCCAACCATCAACTCTTGAAATTCAGTGACATTACCATCACTGAATTCCCAACTATCGATATTCTAGAGGTTACCAATGACCAAAACCTGAACTGGGCTCGTCATACAAATAGTGTGGCTAAAACAACAGGTCAGAGGCTAGGAATTCTGTCATGTGTAACTCACTTCCTGATTCCCCAAAGTCTGTCCATTATCTATAAGGCACAAGTCAGGAGTGTGATGGAATACTTCCCACTTGCCTGGATGAGTGCAGCTACAACAACACTCAAAAAACCTGACAGAATCCAAGACAAAGCAGCTTGTTTGATTGGTGCCACATTCACAAACATTCAGTTCCTCCCTTTTGAACAGAGCCATCACATGAAAAGTTTCCAATCCCTTGGAATCCGTTGAGTTCTGGAATATTTTGACCAATGCCTCCACTGTCTCTGAAGCTACTTTCTTTAAAACCTTGAATGAGGGCCTTGAGGTCCTGGTCTGTTTTCTGCCTTCAGTCCCGTTAGTTTGTCAAATACGTTGTTCCATGTGTTACAGACTGTTACAAGACCTTTCCTCCCGTTAGGACTGGCTTACCGATTGACACTTGATATTTAAGTGATTCTAAAAGTATTTGACGCTTTCTAGTGTTGTTTCCAATGGTGCTAAAATCTATAGGGAGTGACATGGTTTGTGTTGAAGAATTTTGTTTTGATTTTGTACAAACCACATGCTGCAGACATTTGTGAACAAAATCGCAACACACTTGAAGTATAGTGTGACAAAAAGAAAGTCTATTGGCAAGACAAACCAGGATGAACTGCTGGAAGAGAAAGGAGGAGGAGGTAGAGAAGGACAGTCATTAGGCTGACATATCAACTCAGTTTTCAAGGAACAATTCTTTCAATGGGACCACAGTGCGGCACAGTATGTTAAATAGCTCCACTTCATTATGGAATTGAAATGTGCCAACTACTGTAGCCATCAGAGCAGCTTCAGAGCATGGCAAAGATATCATTGTGATAATGATCAGGTTTAGATAGACTATGAATTTTTATGCCTACCAGACTGCAGCAGGCAATATTTACAACATCACAGAGCCCGCTGTCCACTATTGCATAAAAAAAGTCACTGAGACCCTGTATTTCAAAATGGGAAAATATGTTTTGTTCTTTCCTGCAAGAGGGAAACAGGTGGAATAGGCATAATGTTTCTGAGATTTGCAGGCTGCCTCTTGTCAATTTTGCATGTGCCACTTGTCAACTCTGAAATGTAATGCAACAGAAAGGGATTTCACCTCATGGATGTTCAGCTGATGTGAAACCATGTGCAGTATATCCTGCAGGTCAATGTCCAGCATTCTGGTACCAGTCATGATGTTTTTCTTTTGGCAGCAGTCAGCTGTGCTGTCTGCTATTCACTAATCACATGGCTTTTAGTTCAGCATGCCACCCATATGCACATGGGCCACACATAAAAATGGAAACCAAGGCTTATCTGGTACAGTGGTAGTGATTCCCAGTAAAGTTTTTGAGAATATTTGTAGCTTGGTTGCGGATGAGATTGTAAATCTTCTTCAAAACTTTAAACACCTACAGACACAACACCCTTAAACTGGCCTGCAGGTGGGCGACAAATGCCATCCACCTGAGCGCGACCTGTAAACAACTGTACTTACTGCATGAATGCCTCAGAAAACAGGTACTACCACAAGGCTTAAAATGTAAACCATCTATCAACAATCCACAGGCACAGAGAACAGCTGCTCAGAACAGCTGCAGAATGATAAGGGTTATGATCAACGATGCCCACAACTGCCTCCACAAATACGAGCGGGAAATTATGTGCCAAAAAACTTTGTACTCCAACACAACTGACCAAGAATGAACAACCACACTGGAACAAGCCATTACCATTCAACAACAGAGGACCAAAATAAAGAAAAGACTAGCCCTATAAGACAAACTATTCAAACTCACTCACAGCAACAACTCAGACAACACAGAAACATGGATCAAGAACATCTCAGGCCAACCACTTAAAGACACTGAGAAGACCATCCAAGTAGGTGGACTGAATAATAACCACAGAGATGCTAAAAAAAAAACTGACTTCCTGGCTGCACTGGAATTGACACTGAAGAGCAACAGACTCACGGAGGAAATACATCAGACCATCAGACAGACAATAGTCCCATCACTGAGCAGAAAAGGTAAGTGGAACACATTCAACACAGAAGAGAAGAAAGCCCTAAAAAGACTCAAGAAAGACAGAAACATTGTAATCTTACGGTGGATAAAGAACATGGGACAATAATCCTTAATAGAGCTCAATACATTGAGAAAGCCAATGCACTACTAGCAGATACCGACACCTACCAATAGATGGTGATAGACCCAACACCACAGTTAGGGAACCGGATCACAACAACCCTGAAGAAATTACGCAGCTCAGGAGACATCAGCAAAGCAGACTACCAATAAATAAAGTCAACGGGATCCAACACACCCCGCTTCTATGGACTCCCCAAGATACACAAGCCAGTGGTCCCCCTCAGAACCATTGTCTCACTACCTGGCACACCAACTTATAGACTAGCCAAAGAACTACAACGGAAACTGAAGTACTTTGTTGACAACACTACCCACTCCATCCACTACTCCCAAGAATTCCTCAACATCATCAAGAACACCAGAATAGAAGAGGACAAGATAATGGTATCCTTGGTCGTAACAGCACTATTTACATCCATAAACATCAACCTAGCCAAGGAGACAATTGTCAAACTGCTGGACAAATCAGGAAGGCAGTCACCCCATGACACCGACAGCATCAACAGGACAGCACCCTGAAACTATGGATCTGTGCCTCACAATCCATTTCACCTTCAACGCCCATATATTTAAATAAATCAATAGAACACCAATGGGATCCCCAATATCAGGACTGATAGCAGAAGCGGTAATGCAAAGATTAGAATGGACAACGCTCCCCACTATCCAGCCCAAACGCTGGGTCTGCTATGTAGATGACTACTTCATGATTATCAAATGCACAAGATTAGAAGAAAACTACAGACACATAAACAACATCCTCACAAACAGTTTGCTTTCTTAATGTCAAAGTGCAAGACAGCAAATTTAACACTTGAATAATGTTGCACTAATCTTGCTGACAGAAAGGGATATGCCTATGTATTTTGCACAAATTGCAAAATTGTTTTCTTTGTGAAGACCTTTTCTTTATTAGCTACTGTGAAATCATTAAGAGGATATGTTGATGGTTTCACTGTCATCAGTGAGCAGATAAAATTTTCAGATAGTTTGACAATGTTGTTTCTAAACACAGTGAACCAGAAGAATTCTCAAATCATTCCTGCTTCAACAGCTCATGCCAATGTTTTGAATTATTGGTTCATTAAGGATACTATCCTTTTAACTCGAAGACAGAAATGTGAATTCAGCTCAGAATAATTGGGTAGAAGTTTGACTTACTGTTGGCAGTCCTCAATCCATTGTGAGAATTGCTGAGACAATGTTCTTACCTGTAGCAGTGGCATCTGCTGCTTCTCTCAGAGATGATAGCATTCAACCTCCCAAAATTACCATCCCATCAGTGCCTTTGCACACTGAGGTTGTAGACTTGCGCACCAAGCCGGTGTGTTTGATGGCTCAGTCATTCTTTTTGATAGAACTTCTTGTGTTGAAATAGAAAAGTATGCTACTTTTAAAGCAGTAGCTATGCTTGGATTTAGCTGAGAAACAACACTAAGAGGGAAAGTCAGCATCAATATAATTAAACAATATAAATGATCCAATGCAGAATAAATTTAACATAAGGGAAGTAAAGTTAAGATGCATTCTGTGAATAACATTGAGATTTGTTTTCTTAGCAAGATTAGCATTTATAGCCCATCCCTAATTACCTGTTGGCATATGACAGTAAACTCTCCTCCTAATACAGTCCATGTGGTGCACTCCTATAGTGTTGTTAATCCAGGATTTTCATGTTGTTCATCTATTTATAATGAAGGAATGTCAATATATTCACAAGTCTGAATGGTTTATAACTTGAAGTGGAACTTGCAAATGATGGTATTCTCATGCCCCTGTTGGCCTTGTCTACCTTGGCATTAGATATCATTGGTTTCAGGAAGTGTTGTTGAAAAATCCATGGTGAGTTGCTGCAGTACATCTTGTAAATTGTACACATTTATGTCAGAGTGTGCCAGTGGTCAAAGAATGGAATGTTTAAGTTCGTGGATGTGGTGTCAATCCCACTTTTGTCCTAGACGATGTTAACTTATTGAATTTTGTTGGAGTTGCCTTTCATCCCAGTGCAGAGCATTCCATCAGACTCCTGATTTGTGCTGTTTCTCGATGGTAGGAAGACTTTGGGGAATTAGAATGTACAACAGAGTTTCTAGCCTCTGACCTGCCCTTGTGTCCATGATAATGACGTTGTTGGCCCGGTTAAGGTTTTGGTCATGGTGGAACCTCAGGATGTTGATGGTAGAGAAATTCATTAATATTAGTACTGTTAAATGCCAAGATGAGGTTGTTAGACTTTCTCTTATTGCTGATGATCTTTATTGTCTGGAACTTAACCACTCGATGGTGAATATTTGCTTTCTTTCTGGAGTCTTTTTTCACTTTCTTTACCGAACGCATTGTAAGTTCTGTTCTATTATTAGCTATTACGCAAGTTGTTATCTAGGCATTATTTTGGAACCATGTATGTTATCACATGCAAACTTTAATATACGTGTAATAACCCACATTTTCTTCTTTTCTACTAAAGCAGTGTTCTGCTTAAACTGAAATTTGGCTTCAGGCTAAGTTTGTCCTGACTTCAAATTAAGTAAATCCTCTTGCGGAACCTTGCCATCCACTACTGATGGTGATGATTTATCCAGAGCTTTTCCACCAAACATAATTTGAAAGCATGTGGGTCATGTCTCAGCTTCTCATAGTATTCACTATGGAGTGTAAAGCAGGAAAATTAATGTTTCGAATCAGATCCCAGAAACTAATGCTAAAAAAAATCACATCTACCCATCTCAGAGAAGACTGTGGAATATTAGAACAACTAGAAAATATGACATGAAATCTGAATAGATATAATACTTTAAGCTCTGTATAGTTTTAGTCTTATTCAGTCAGGATTAGAGCACCAGTCTTCATCTATGAACTGGTTACCTTCTAACAGAAGGTATCATCTTTAATGACAAAGTGATGCCAAAGCAATCTCAGTCATTCAGCCTTCAAATGCAGACACTGTCTACGATTCCTTCCAGATCTTAACCAGCGTCTACTCACATGGTAAGTACATAGAGCTGATGTCCATTCAAATGTTCCAAATATATTTTTGATTCAACTTCTTTGACTCTTTTTTTGCCTAAAGTCTAACTATATATTTAATCTTGTTCAATATCTATACTCCCTTGTATGCTCTAAGTGGTTAGCATCAGGAACTGAAAAGTTTCATTGACCAAAATCAGGATTTAAGCTAAAATCAATGTTAAGGTGACCATATGGGATGATCTCAATACTTTTATTAAACATTTTGTTTTACCATGGCTTCGCTCACAATAAGTTGTGTGATACACAATAGGCATACACAGTCTTCCAATCCACCTAACAGAAACCATCCATTCTCTTTCAAGCAGATTTGGAAATATTCTCTACCAATTTACTGTCTTTCCTTCCACTCCCAATATTTGCCATCTTCCTTCCATTTTCTAGCCTGAGCACAGCACTTATGAAATAAGGTAAAAAGTATTTACTGTAATTTTGTTTCATCAGTGGTGAATTGGAAAAGCATTTTTAAAATGTGTGGAATGAATTGTTGAAGTTTTATATTTCCACAACACTGTAGCCTGGGGAATAGAAGTAGAACTGATGCCCAAAATGAAAAATAAGATGAGGATATATGTGGGATAATGAACAAATGAATGTTCAACTTGTGGAAGGGGGAGAGAGTATTACAACTTGTATCTGTTGTAATGGCAACAGTTTAGAAAAAAAAACCCTGTATTCAGAGAAGGTTTTTGATAGATATTTTGTCTCTCAATTAGTAAAGATTTTGTGATGTGTTCACTGATTGGAAGCTGGACTCTCACACCTCATACTTTATTGCCTGACAGTAATAATCAATGGAAACTATTAGACCACTGAAATTCAAGAGAACTGGCACAGATGCAAAATTGACTACAAGCAGAAGTGCGTTAGCATTATAAATTGACATTTGGTCTCCAAAAAGTACCAGCTATACATTACAACAGTTGTAAAAGGCAGATTTCAAATCATGGACTGTGCATCTCAGTTTATTTTTGTATTTTAAGGATACATAAATAAGAAAGAATGATTAACAATTTCTACCATGTATCTGGAATCAAATGTCTAAATCAGCTTGCTGTGTGTAATTATATCTCAATATTATTGACATCTTAGTCACGTAATATCTGATGAATAACAAATTTTAATTTTTTTTTAGATGAACTCTCACCTCTTGAGGAACAAAATAGAGAACAAATCTTAGCAAGTTTGGAAAGACTTATCCATAAAGAATTTGATGTTAATTCTTGCTATAAGCATCACAATTAATCCTTTCTATTAATGCACTACCTTTGGCACCCAGTCAAAGGCAAAGTCTTAGAAGTATACACAATCAGTTTGTTTTAAAATAAAACTTACTGCAAGAGCATCACTAACTATATCATTGTGAATTTTTACATGTGGAGGTAGAGGTGAAAACTTTTTAGTAAGCAGTGGTATACCATTATATGGAACTCCTAGATGGACCAAATAATTATCTTCTGATGTTCTGTACAAAGTAAAAAAAAAACTATATGCAAAAGATTTAGGACAGATAGCAGAAGAAACATTTTTACATAAGATTTATTTAGTTATGGAATGCATAAGGATAGAGACAGAAATGATGCAAGCATTTAATATTAGCTTAAATAGCTGGTTGAAGTAGAATGAAATAAAAGGATGGGAATATGATAGTCCAATGTGATTACAGTTGTTAGGGAAGATATCTATTTAACTTAAAAACAACTAAACAAAGTGACTAGGGTGGCACATTGGCTCATTGGTTAGCAGTCACAGTGCTCAGGGACTCAGGTTCAAATCCAGCCTCGGGCGACTGTCCATGTGAAGTCTCGTTGTGTCTGCGTGGGTTTCCTCTGAGTGCTTTGGTTTCCTTCCACAGTCCAAAGATATGCAGATTGGGGGAATTGGCTATGCTAAATTTTCCATAGTGTCCAGAGATATGTTAGTTAAATGAATTAGTCAACGGAAATGCAGGGTTACAGGGATAGGGATGGGTGGTGAGTCTGGGTGGGATGCTCTCCAAAGAGTCAGTGTGGACTTGTTGGGCCAAATGGCCTGTTTCCATACTGTAGGGATTCTATAATTATGCAGCTCAACTCAGTCGAGAGGGAAGTTTGGCCATTAACAAGTGGGAAGTCATAGACCTTACTAGTGTCCCAGAAGACTACATAAGCAAGAGGTTCTGCCTGCTGCAGAAACCTGAGCTATGTGTTTTGGAGCTTGAACAGCAGCTGTGGACACTGTAACCTATCCATATGGCTGAGAGTTACATAGATGGCACATTTGGAGAGGTGGCGACACTGCAGCCTGATGGCCTGCAGGCAGAAAGGGAATGGGTGACTGTCAGTCTGTTCAAGAGAAACAGGCAGGAAATACCAGAGTCTCCTAGGGTCCCATTTACCAATTGGTTTTTGTTTCGGAAGATGATGAGAGTGTTGGTCCCTCAAGGGAGTGCAGTCAGAGCAATGCTTGTGGCACCAAGAATGGCTTGGCTGTTCAGAAGGGCTGTATGGTGGCTCAGTGGTTAGCACTGCTGACTCACAGCGCCAGGGACCCAGGTTCAATTCCAGCCTTGGGCGACTGTCCATGTGGAGTTTACACATTCAGTGTCTGTGTGGGTTCCTCTGGTTTCCTTCCATAATCCCAAGATGTGCAGGTCAGGTGGATTGGCTTTGCCAAATTGCCCATAGTGTCCAGTGATCTGCAGGCTAGGTGGGTTATACAGGGAAATGGGGGATTATAGTGTAGGGGGGAATGGGTCTGGATGGGATGCTCTTCAGCGGGTCGGTGTGCACTCGATCAGCCAAATGGCCTGTTTCCACACCGACAACAAAGGAGAGGGAAACTGATAGTGACATTAGTTAGGGGAACAGACAGGTGTTCCAGTGGCCAGAATTGAACATGTCACAGAAAAGTTACAGGAGATTGTTCTGGGATAGGGTAAACAGCCAGAGGTTGTGATCCATGTTGGTACCAATGACTTCGGTAGGAAGGGGGACATAGTTCTGCAATCAGAAGTTAGGGAGCTTGGTAGACACTTAGCAAGTATGACCTCAAATGTAGTAATCTCCAGAATATTCCCAGTGCCAAATGCAATGTGAGATCAGAGATAGAGGGATATGGCAGATAAATGTGAGGCTGGAAAGATGGTACTGGAGGAAAGGATTTAAATTCCTAGGACTCTGGGACTGTATCTGGGGAAGATGGAACCTGTACTAGCCAGAAGATTACAACAACTTTCCCATTAATCTGCGCAGCTCCAGCTTGGGGAGATTGGGACTGTTCTCCTTGGAGAGGAAAAGGTTAGAGGGAGGTCTGATAGAAGTTAACAAAATCATGAGAGGTCTGTGCAGAGTAGATAGGGAGAAACAGTTCCGGCTCGTAAGTGGATCACGATCAGGAGGATTTAAAGAAGAAGCAGTTGTGAGGTGAGAAAACAAAATTTTCATGCAGCGAGTAGTTCACCTTTGAGCACTGCCTGGATGTGTGGCTTTAGTCAATTGATTCATTGAAGAGGGCATTGGATGAATATTTAACTAGAACCAATGTGCAAGAATATGAGGAAATAGCACTAAGCCATGATGCTCATTGGAGAACTAGTGCAGGCATGATGGGCCAAATGGCCAGCCTCTGAATCATGATACTTCTGTGATTCTGTGAAGCCAGCTGCATGTGGACCTGTTGCCAAGCTGCATGCACGGCAGCTCAATCTGACTGGGCCATTTTTCAGTCAGAGAGGAAGGACTAGGGGTTCCTCGATCAGTCTCAATCAATGCCTGATCAAGTGAGTGGACAACGGGAAGTGTGGAGGTCCTGAGAAGAACCATTCTCCTGCCTTTGCTTCCTATGGTGCTTAATTGCCTCCTCCCATATGATAAATACAGTTTAACTGATACAAAGCAACATGGTTATTTATTTCCAGCAGTCACAATTTAAAATAGAAATTGGAGAGAAATTCTTTAAGGGTTTTCTCACACGTCAGCAGTAATGTTGGATAGCTAGCCTAAGAAACCCAGGGAAATTGTCTTGATATGGAAAACTAACCAATGCAAAATGGCTACTAAACACAAAGTAGGATAAAACACACAGTGCAAATGAAACTGAATGTACTCAATATGATCCATGATATAACAGTTGTGGACGAGCTAAGTGGTGCTACAGATACATTCAAAATCTGAAATAAGAGACAAATTGAGTTCCATCCAAAAACTGCAGGCAAATTTTATTGTTATAAGCTAAGAACCGTGACCGACTGAACAAAAGATTTTAACAGGCTGTAGAGTAATATGAATTAAGCAATGCCACAGTGCTTGATGCAAAACAAATGGTACTTGGAGTTGTACTGGAGCGGGCAGTTGTATTGAAAATCTCAGTGATTAATGAATTAAAGGAAAAGGAAAGGAATTTCAGGAGCTCAGCTCACCTGGGAAATGTGTAAACAGATGGGAGACGTTTTTAGTCCTATTAATCACCTCTGTCCCACTGAAAAGTACAGTGTCAGACTCTGTTACTTTCTAAATCTGTACACAGCAGAAAGAATATATACAGGACCTGGACGTCAAAACTGGAGGATTCATCTCTTCAGAAAAGATATTACTCAGATAGACATATGCTGTTTGACATCTGCAGAAGCTGTGCAATATTCTGTTCTGTCTCTGTTCCAAGAGAAGCTTTGATCAAAGTCAGTTCACACAGGAAGTGACTTATTGATGGCATGAGATGACACACAATGTACATGGAAAATATAGAAATGGCAAATACATTACAGTTCTTTCTCCTGTCGACTTTATTAAACTTATCTGGAAGATCTGGTATATTATGTTCTGGTGCTGAATTGAATATTTATTGCATATCAAACAGAACCATGTTTCCATTGGAGTACATTTTGACAATTTTATTGAATGGCAGAAATCAAGACTGTTGAGAAAAGCTGAAATGAGCAGGATTACTCTGCTTATGACAACTTCACAAAACGGGTGGTTGAATTTGAATGGAATTTGAATTTATGTCAAATGTAAGAAGTGAATTCCTGTAGTGAATTTTGTTTAAACAAAGCCAAAACAAGTAATATTGAGGCAACCAAATATTTAGCATCGAAAATATTCAAAACTCTTTTTAAAAATTAAACTCTGAACACCAGATGTAGACAGCGACAATTTTTTATGATGCTAAATTGAGACAAACATGCAATCACCAAATATCAATATTTTAATGATTATGCCATTAGAATGTAAGGTAAATAATTAAAGTAAATTGAATGCATTCAGAATTATGATTAGTAACAAGAATATGTTTTAATTTTGGCTTCAAAGTTCCTGCAATGGTGCTATTTCTGAAATCTAACTTCAATTGAGCACAGACCAGGGTTCACAGCATGCTCAGCGATAAGAAAATATCATAGAGTCTTGGGAAGTAGTGCAAGAGATAATAGGGAGAGAGTTGATGGATTTATATCACCTGTAGTTCCACCAACAGAACGCTCAGGAAGTACCCTTTCCACAAAAATCACATGATCGGTGAGGAAATCAGAGGACAGAGGTAAGGGTGATACTGAAACAAGCTTTTCAGCCATAAAGAGAGATTGATGGATTTAATCATTTTGTTTTAAAAGAAAAGGAATTTGCAAAGTGGGCATGATAAAATATATGAATAACGACAATATAAACATGGGACACAAGCTAGAAGATAGAGTGCAAAATTAACGAGCCTTAAGGTAGATTGTTATGTTTCTGTTTCCCAGAAATTCTACAAAAACATTAACTGGCTGTGAATGTAATCACAGACTATTAAAATAGGTAGAGATAATCAATTTGTATAGGGCACATAGATGTGTTTCTGGAGCTATGGAAGTGTTAACATTAGAATGCAACAGTCTTCACCCAGCAAAAAACAAATACAAGAGCAGGGATGTTGGGCTGAACTTGTACAAAATATTTCTTAGATTTCAGCTGGAGCAGCGTGTACATTTCTGGACACCACACATTAGAAAGGACATGAGCACATCAGAGAAAGTGCATAAGAGATTTCAAAAATGGTCCCATGACTGACAAACTTCTGTTTTCAAATTGGCAGACAGTAACTAGTGGGGCGCCACACAGATCAGTGCTGGGACACCAGCTACTCACAATATATATTAATGATTTGGATGAAGGAACAAAATGTAACATCTCCAAATTTGCAGATGACGCCAAGATGGGTGGGAGGGTGAATTGTGATGAGAATCCAGAGATCCTTCAGCATGATCTCGACAGGTTGGGTGAGTGGGCAAATCAATGGTTGATGCAGTATAATTTGATAAATGTAAACTTCTTCACTTCAGAAGCAAAAACAAGAAGGCAGATTACTACCTGAATGGTTGTAAATTGGGAGAGGGGAGTGTGTAGCAGGACCTGGGCGCCCTTGTGCACCAGTCGCTGAAAGTAAGCATGTAGGTTCAGCAGGCAGTAGAGAAGGCAAATGGTATATTGGCCTTCATTGCATTGAGTACAGGAGCAGGGATATATTGTAGCTGTTATACAAGGCCTTGGTGAGGCCACACCTAGAATTTTGTGTGCAATTTTGGTCTCCTTTTCTGAGGAAGGATGCCCTTGCTCTCTAGGGAGTGCAGCGAAGGTTTACCAGACTGATTCCAGGCATGGCAGGTCTAACATATGAGTAGAGATTGACTAGGTTGGGATTGTTTTCACTGGAGTTCAGACGAAGAGGGGGGATCTCATAGAAACTTATAAAATTCTAACAGGACTGGATAGGAAAGATGCAGGGAGGATGTTCCCGATGGTGGGCATGTTCAGAACCACGGGTTGCAGTATGAGGATTCAGGGTAGACGATTTAGGACGGAGGTGAGAAGACATTTCTTCACCCAAAAAGTGGTGAGCCTGTGGAATTCATTACCACAGGAAGTAGTTGATGCCAAAACATTGAATGTATTCCAAAAGGTGGCTAGATATAACACTTGGGGTGAATGTGATCAAAGGTTATGGGGGGAAAGCAGGATTAGGTTATTGAGTTGGATGATCAGCCATGATCGTGAAGAATGGCAGAGCAGGCTCGAAGGGCTGAATGGGCCCCTTCTGCTCCTATCTTCTATGTTTCTGTGTTTCTATATTAGGTGAATAGATTGGAAAGATTGGACTGTTCTAGAAAAGAGCAGATCTGATCGAAGTTTTCAAAATCATGATAGGTCTGTACAGAGAAAACAGGCAGAAAATGTTCCCATTCCTAAGAGGATCAAGAACAAGAGTGCACAGATTTAAAGTGATAAACAACTGTAGAAATATGGTGTAAGAAGAAGGGTTTTCACACAAATGGTTTGGGTCTGGAATGCACTGCCTACAATTGTGTTGGAGGGAGAGTCAATTGAGGGTATTGAGATAATTTTTAAAATAGAAATAATCTGCAAGGGTTTGGGGAGAAAGCTGGAGAATGGCACTGAATCATGATGCTCATTTGGAGAGCTGGTGCTAACACAATGGGCTGAATGGCCTCCTTCTGCACTTCAACACTTCTGTGATTCTATGAAGAGGTTAGAGATGTTTCCCTTCTTTGAGACACCCTACGAAATGAAAGTTGTTGTTGCAAAAGATTGCTATCTTTGGTAAATTTAGCAGATTTGTTGTGAAATGTTTCTTGTTCTTATTCATTTCTCTAATGTCACTGTGTTAAGTTAGGTGCCACTGTGATACTGGGGTAATTGTATATTTTTACAAAAGGAAGATCGATAGCATGTTCTTGTTCTATCTCACCAACTTAAAATTACTAAGTGCCTTCACTAAAGGCTGCGTTTCACCAAAAATCAGCTAAATGTCAATTTTGGTGCATTTCATTCAGTTATTCTGTTTGTGAGCTGCAGCAAGTTATCTCATGCTATTCTCTACAGCTCCCCTCAGCACCATGCCTCCTGTTTGCACTATCATGCACTCAGCAATTGCAGAAGTATCCCTTCCTAACTTCATTGAGAAAAGACTAAATGATGAATGTTATTGTTTTATTTTTCTGGCTTTATATCCTGTGTTTTAGTTTATTTTCTGTGTTTTAAGATGGTGCCAGAGAGTGGCAATACTAAACAACACTTTTCATTGTATTTGTTACAAATAAATAAATCAAATCACAGTGGCAGCCACCCAGATTCCTAGCAATGACATCATTTCTAAAGCCCAGCCGTGCACCAGGTGAAGTGCTGACAGCCAAGAGCTACCCTTCAATGCGCACATAGCCGGAAGGGAACAATTTTAAAAAAACGCATCTGAGGCGGGGGCACAGGTTACACAGCTGACACTTCATTGCAAGTACAAATCCACATTCATAAATGTTCTTGTATTTTACATTAATACTTGTCTGATTGACAGTCATTATAACTGCAGGTAAGTGGCTCGGAGGGAACTTGCAGATAGTGGTGTTCCCATGTATCTGCTGCCCTTGTCTTTTAAGATGGAAGTGGTCACGGGTTTGGAAGGTGCTGACTGAGGATTTTTGGTGAATTTCTGCAGTGCATCTTGGAGATAGTACACACTGCTGCTACTCAGTGTTGGTGGTGAAGAGAGTGGATGCTTGTGGATGTGATGCCAATCAAGCCGGCTGCTTTGTGTTGGGATGGTATCAAGCTTATTGAGTGTTGTTGGAGCAGCACATATCCAGGCAAATGGGGACATCCTCACTTTTGACCTTATGATGGAGGGAAATTCATTGGTGGAGCAGCTGAAGATGGTTGGAGCAAGGACACTACCTGAGGAATTCCTGCAGAGATGTCCTGGAGCTGAGATGATTAACCTCCAACAACCACAACCGTCTTCCTATGTGCCAGGTATGACTCCAACCAGTGGAGTCCCGGTTGCCCCTGTTTGCCTTTGATTCGAATTTTGCTAGGGCCCCTTAATTCCACAATCGGTCAAATGCAATCTTGATGTTGAGTGATGTCACTGTTACCTCACCTCTGGAATTTATTGACCATGTCTGCGGTCAGAAGCTGAGTGGCCCTGGAAGAACTCAAACTGGGTGTCACTGAGCAGGTTATTGCTGAGCAGGGGCGGCTTGATAGCACTGTTGATGACACCTTCCATCACTTCAGTGATGATCAAGAGTAGGTTGAATTGGATGGGTTGGATTTCTGCTGGTTTTTGTGGACAGGACATACCTGGGAAATTTTTCACATTATCGGATAGATGCCAATGTTATAACTGTACTGGAACAGTTTCGCTAGGGGAGTAACAAGTTACTATGGCCGGAATGTTGTCAGCGCCCATAGCCTTTGCAATATCCATTGTCTCCAACCATTTCTTGATATCATGTGGAGTGAATCGTATTGGTTGAAGACTAGTATCCATAATGCTGAGGAGAACTGGAGAAAGCCGAGATGAATCATCCATTTGTCGCTTCTGGCTGAATATTACTGTATCTTTTTCACTGATGTGTTGAGCTCTTCCATCATTGAGGCTGGGGATATTTGTGGAGCCACCTCCTCCAGTGAGTTGTTTAATTGTCCACCACCATTCATGACTGGATGTGACGGGACTGCAGAGCTTAGATCTGATCTGTTGGTTGTGGGATCATTTAGCTCTATCTATCACTTATGCTATTTGGCATGCAAGTAGCCTCACTTTAGTAGCCTCATTTTTAGATATGCCTGATTCTGCAACTGGCAAGTTTTCCTGCACTCTTCACCAAACCAAGGTTGTTCCCATGGCTTGATGGTAATGATTGAGTGGGGGATATGCTGGACCATGAGGTTGCAGATTGTGCTGGAGAACACTTTTGCTGCAGTTGATGGCACACAGCATCTCATGGGTGCCCAGTTGTGAGTTGCTAGATCTGTTTGACCTTATTCTGATAAATGCAGCACAAGTACAGCAAGACGTAAGTGTTGCATGCTGACCTTCCCCCATCCGCAGACCCCAACATCATCTAAAAAAAAGAGCATTGTAACATTGTTAGTGAGTATTTACAATTCAAGGTGAGAGGAAGTCATGTCCTTATGCAGCCTGTGAGATCTGGATTGTCTTTGTGAATTGAGACCCACTGATGACACTTTTAAGGTGGGTTGTGATTACTTATGCTTCATAGCGATATCTATAATCATTCTGTAATAACCAATGACATGGTGAAGATTGCTATGACCAGGGTCTGTATCGCACTCAGTTGGACTTTGCTTCATATGCAGGGTACGAAGATTACAGATGACTTCAACCCTATCCTGTGAAAGTGCCTGATGAATGTAATCACTCCTAAGGGCCTCACGTTAATAACAAGTAGAGCCCTGAGTTTTCAGACAGAAAGAAAACACTTACTCCATCCACTCCAGATGTGATTGAAGACATTTCCCATTTTCATTGTGCATTTACAATTTGCATGCGTCAGGAAAGCAATGCAGGTTGTTCTTGGCAGAGTGAGTCACAAGGTCAGCTGGTATTCAAGCGACCACGCCCAACACCCGACACCTGCCATCCTCCTGAACCTCCATGTTTCTTTTTTCCTTGCATTGCGTATCAAGACAGTAAGAACTGAGCTTCCATATATTCCCACAAATCTCTTTGAATTATGACTACATCACATAACATTAGCCCTGAGCCCTGTCCCTACAGCTTAGACATGCCAATTATCGTGCTGCACAGCCCTGATAAGGCCAAGTGGACATAACTATCAATGACCTCCCCTCCTGCAGTAACACATAACCTCCAGTGCCTTATTGTCTCCCCACTTATATGTTGAGTTTCTCCCCTTCACAATTATTGTACCTTTTGCATCCCAACATTCTTTCTCCTATCCTGAGGACTGACTCACTCTCACAACAGTTGTTCCCTGATAACCCCCTTTGACTTTCATGGACCACAGGACTGACTGTGGCCCACGCCATGACTGATGTGGACAAATATCCCTGAACGATGAGCGACAAGTACCTGGATCGTCTGCGTGGAGCTCCTGGACTCACTTCCTATGAGCTGGAGTCACCAGTTACTCATTCTGACTTTTATGTGGGGAATTGCTGCTGTTTTCTAACCAGCATGAGAGAGAATAGGAAGATGCTCATCGAGGAGATGAGATTAGATACTAATGGAATGTGCATGTATACTAGTACGCCTCTCGCAGCTCAATAGTGAGATTCGCATCTTGTCATTCACAACTTGGGTAAGGGTCTAGGCCCGAAACGTCAGCTTTCCTGCTCCTGTGATGCTGCTTGGCCTGCTGTGTTCATCCAGCTCTACACCTTGTTATTACAGAATTGGCCTGCATTTACCTGACATTGAGAATCTCATCTCTGCAATCTTGCCATACTTTCCTAACCGATTTGCCATTGTTTGTGTAGTTCAGGTGCATGGAAGATTCCACGATAAGTTTATTAAGTGAACCTTCTCAAATTTCTGTAGATGAAAATAATGACTGAATTTATGAATGCAATCATGTAGAAAAGATGTGCTTGACATTATCTTCCTTAATCCATTCATCACACTGTTAACACATACATTTCTTGTTTTGTATAGAACAGTACAGCTAGGAACGGGCCCTTTGGCCCACAATGTTGTGCCAAACATGATGCCTAATTAAATGAATCCCATCTGCCTGCCCTTGGTCCATATCTGTCCGTTCCTTTCATATTCATGTGCTTATCAATAAGCCCCTGAAATGTCCCTATTGTGCCTGCCTCCACCACTACCCCTGGCAGTGTGTTCCAGAATCCTGCCACTCTCTGCGTATAAAAACTTGCCCCTCACATCTCCTTTGAACTTCCTCTTCTCACCTTAAATGCGAGCCCCCTTGGGAATAGCCATTTCTTCTCTGGGGTAAAGACTCTGACCATCAACCCTATTTATGTATCTCATAATCTTATTGACTTCTATCAAATCTCCCCTTAGCCTCCGCTGCTCCAGAGAAAATAACCTGAGTTTTTCTAGCCTCTACGTATAGAAATTATGTTTTTGAAGAGCAATTATGTTCCTACACTTTTCCTGTTTCTCTTGACAATAGAAATATTAACTGTTGCTCAGTTTTACATTCACTGTGATTTGAATGTTTGTTGTATAATGAAGCAATATTTTTGATATTTTATAAATATTTTGATCTCTTACTTAGGTATCCATTAGAAGCATTAAGTGCAATGGAAAGATTCAACATATTTTTTGGTCAATGAAACGGTAAAGATTTTCCAGCTTCTGGATATATTCGATTGCATGAGTACAATTCATAAAGAACATTGTTTAAGCAGTAATCTGAAGGAGTGGGAGTAAAGCCACAGTTTTTATGTGCACACAGACCATTCTTATTCATGTAAATGGAACATTTTTGTGCAATTGAATTTCTAGCATTTAAATGAGTTGGTGAGATAACAGCACAAATACAGAACAGCATGTATTCTAGAGATGCAAAAGAACACTCTTAAAGTAAAGCGCCTTCATAGTTTTTTCATGAAGCATTAAAAATACATGAGCAAATATTGGTATTATTGAACAACTTTAATTAAACTTTAATAACTACAGTCATGTCATAAAAAGTGCAAAAATATTGTCCATTTAGAGGTTGTGAATTTTGAAATTTCTATATCTTGTTTTATGTTAGACCAATTTGATATAGATCTTGTTCTTTTTAACTGTTGTATATTTTGGCACGTTTAAATGATATTATGTGCATTTATTAATTATATGGGATTCCCATATAGGTGAGATTCTGAATCACTTTATGTAATCACTAAACATTGAAAATTTGAATTTAATGTGCAGCATTGTTCTAAAACCTGAAGCAACTAGCTAATTTATTGTTCATCAAAAATTAACAAAAGATTTGAGTTTCAAATAGTAAGAGACGTACTGTAATGGGTAGTTGGAAAGGAATTGGAAGGCAGCAAACAAGTCTTGGAGTTTGCTGCACACAGGGTTGCTGCATGCTAAGTACCAAAACAGACATGCTATAGACCGAGCTAAATGGCTGTACAGTCAATGATAGCTCTGCAGTCCTAGCAAATCTAATTGAAAAATGTTGGAGATGACCAGGCAACCATCAGGAGAAGACATCTTCAACCACTGTGTGTACAAGAGGAAAATCTGACATTTTTGTAAGCATACTTGGCAAAAAGAGCCATGCGGATGATCCTATTTAGCTATGCCCCAAAGTCCCCAAGCATACAGAAAGCATTAACCAATGAATTTGTTTCACTTTACAACATGTGAAGAAGTGATGGAGTGCAATGAACATGACTAAGACTCTGGCCTCAGCAGTGATGCTGAAGACTTGTGTCCACACACCTCTGACCAAGCTGCTCCAGAGGAATTGTGCCACCCACCTGACAATGTAAAAGTTTTCCAGGTAGGTATGTCTTATCTGCAAAACAAAGTATAGCCCAGCTATACATGTCCTCACTACAACCCATTTCCTCATGGTAGTGCCATCGAACAGCCTTGACTTGCCAATAACCTAAAAAATCAATGCTCTGCAGGGATTACAGTTCTTAGCTCCAACCTCATCATGCCCTTTATTCAGGCATACAAACAAGAATATCTCAGATTAGGTGCAGGATACTTGCATTCACAGTGTCAGTCTGTCATTTGTAAACTCATGGCCACTGCCTGGCCGGACATGAAAAGACTCAAAGATTGATAGAAAACTAATAAATGATCCTCCTTCACCCCACATTCTCCTCCCCGAGTTTTCTCATGATTTCAGAACCATTTCATAATCAGCCTTCTAATCATCACTGTGTGGACTATACAAAGGAGTAGGCTTCAAAGGGGATTAAAATGATTATATGCTGCTTTTAGACACAATGTGAGAACATATCTCAGTCTGTGATTGTCTGCTCATTCATTTTAATGTACAGAAAGCCGTAGGCTGAAAGCTGATCATTTTATTATGTGATAGTAGGGTCCAGACCCAAAACGTCAGCTTTCCTGCTCCTCTGATGCTGCTTGGCCTGCTGTGTTCATCCAGTTCTACACCTTGTTATCTCATTTTATTATGTGCTCTCTTCGCAGACACCAAAGAGAAAGCAGCAGAATTTTCAGTCCAAAGGCATTTTAAAACAATTGTTCAGAGTAATATCTGTTCCCAGTTGACTAATAATATTCCTTTCAAATGAAGTTTCATTAAATGAAAGAAAAGAAGTTGAACTTTCGAAATCATTAACACCTTGTTTATGTTTCCAGCTGCATCATCAACTGTATTCAATTGGATACAAATAAAAACTAAAGCATTTTAAACCATAACCTGCCCAGCCACGGAAAATAGGCCTTTCAGTGCATCTTCAGTAGTAACTTCTCATTAATCTATTTTGTGTATTGGTTGCATTGCTAATTTAGTTCCATAATTTATTTGAAGGGGAAAAAGACAAGGAAAGGGTATCTAATTGGGTGATGAAGTGTTTTGCTGCATAAATGATAAATTTATACTATAATGTAGAAAAAATATATAAATAGGTTTTGGGTTGGCATGGGATCCTAAGAAATTATTGGAATCCTCTGGACATATGCAACATGATCATAGTACAGAGAAGTATGGACGATTACTCCTTGGACTCTTTGCTTGTCTATGACGCTTCTTGCAGCCTTTCACCTAGAACATGAGGCCAGCTTCTGAAAATAAAAGTTTAGTGCTCCTGGCATAACCCACAGTCAGCTTTTTAATCAAATTGAAGCATGTTATCACTTATCAACACATGAAGGAAACAATATGAAAAAAAAATTAAAATGCAATGTTCTTCAATGTATTCAAGTAATCTTGAGTGAAAACTTAGCTGTGGAGAAAGAAAGATATTTTCAAAACATGCTCAAATTGAATTGAAAGTGGCAATTGTGATCCATGTAGAAACTCTACTCCTTAGTGTTCACAAGCGTTGTCTGTTTTTTAAAAAATGTTTTAACCCATTCAATATAAATGATTTCAAAATTTCATTAAAACTTTACAGTGAAGGACACGATTTAACTCAATCACTTGCATGCACTCAGTGAAGGAGCTATTTGTTTCGTTGTCTGCAACTTAAAAAAATGACAGTTTTGCTCAAAATGAACATTTGTATACGAATTAGTACAAGCTCTCAGTAAATTCCAGGATTGTGCTTTTCAGGTAAACTTGCTGCCTATTATCAAGGTAGCCGTGGCTATCCACTGGTATTTAATCTTTCTGATTAAATTGTCCTCTCAGGCAATCTCTCAGGGTCTGGGATGACTTGCTTACATTCTTGGGGGTTGGATAGGTTCTGAAGTAGCTGATAAATCCAGTGTATGATCAGCAATACTTTTTCAGTTTTTTTCTTTTGGCTGTGCAGACTTCCAAGGCTGTGCAGCTTAGAGGGAACACTGGTGATTAGCAGATACTGCCACATGCGGTACAGCTGGTGTTTTGAGGGTCGTGTAGTTGTGATGTTTGGAGGTTCGATGCCTGGACTTAATGAATACTGCTGACAAAATTGCTTGATATATTTGATGCCTTCCTGAATGAACCTTTGCCATCTGGACCGGCCATTTGCCAGGCCCCCTGTGAGTCAGTGGTAATTTTGACCCCTTGAGGGATGCTTTGCGGATATCCTCACGGACCTTAGAGTTTAGAAAAATGTGTGGTGATCTTATTGAAGCATACAAGATTCTGCAGGAGCTTGACAGTGTAGATGTTGAGAAGATGTTTCCACTAGTTAGGTAATCTTGAACAGAATAAGGAGACGGTCATTTAAAACTGAGATACAAATGGTAGTGAATTGTCTATTAACTCACTTTCACTCAATTTTGGCACGTTTCTATTCAAGCCTGCTGTTCCAAGTTATATTAGGCCATCATTACTGCTACCCATCAAATTTTACCTTCAGTGCTGGGAAATATCTGATATAAGAACAAAAATGAATACTAAGAATAAATACATTCCTATTGTCAAGAAAAATTCCAAAGGGAAGACCCACAATCCATGGTTAACTAGAGGGGTTAAGTAGAGCAACAAACTTAAGAAAAAAATGTAAAATTGCACAAAGGTGAAAGGCAGGTCAGTTGACAGGTCAGAATACAAAAAATGGCAGAGAATAGCTAAAGGGTTAATCAGAAAAATAAATCAGAGCATGAGTAGAGGCTATCCAGAAATATAAAATCAGATAGCAAGAGTTTCTCTGGGCTCCTAAAAAAGAAAAGTGTATTTAAAGTGAGTATTGGTCCTCTAGGGGGTGAGAGTGGGCGTTTAAAAATAGATAATAAAGAATCAGCAGATATTTTGCCTCTGTACTCACTACAGAGAATGCAAAAAAAAAAAAATTCCCAGTAATATCTGTAGTCAAGACATTGAAGGAAGAGAGGAACTTCTTGAAATTCTATTCACTCGGAAAGAACTACTGTGTAAACTGATGGAACTGTTCTTGATGGGCTTTTGGGTCCTAATGGACTTCATCCTAGGGTCTTAAAGGAGGTGGCTGAAGAGGTAATAGATGGATTGGTGTTAATTTTTAAAGATTTGTTGATTCTGGAAGAGTTGCATTCGACTGGAAAATAGCAAATTATTCCTTCTTTTCAAGAAGGAAGGAGGCAGAAAGCAGGAAACTATAGGTCAGTTAATTTGATGTCTGTCAGATAAATGTGGTAGAACCGATCATTAAGGAGGTTATAACTAGGCACTTGGAAAATTCCAAGATAACTGGGAAGAGTCAGTGTGGTTTTGTGAAAGGGAAATGAAATTTAATCAACTTAAGAGCAGGTTCAAGGGGCTGAATGGCCAACCTTTGCTCCCATTTCATATGTATGTAAGTAGTATATATATTCAGTTGTGAAGATTCTACCTGCATAAATAGTTTTATTTTATGCAACTATCAGCAGAGAATGTACAATGGCAAAGCATGATATTTTTTCATTAGAAGAATGTGCAAAATGGCTTCTTAGATGAATTAACTCTTAGTTAAAGCATTCCCTACAAAGTAGACTATAAATTCAGCTTTGCGTATACAACAGTAGTTGAGTGATGCATCTTTGAACAATGATAAGCAGAAAAGTGCTGACGTTTGTCAGACGCTTTACCATACATCAGTACAAACAACAGTAATCTTGCTTAAGTTGCTTCATTTAGAAGAAAAACCTGCTTCAGGGATGATATGGAAGTTGAGGGAGTTGAAGATTTTCATGTTTACAGAGGCTTTTTGAAGATGTGGAGAATGTAGAAAGGCTTAACCCAGCCCATCAAGCTTTGGAAAATTGCAATGGCATTCAGTGCTAAACAGCGATGACATCTTGCTCTTCACTGCTAGACATTGCATCTTAATTCTGAATCTTGCTGTAAAAAATCCAATGGAAGCAAGTATCTTGCCATCGGTGAGCCTTAAAACTGGTGAACACTCCCCTCACCAAATACTTTCAAAAGTGCATATATTAAAATGGCTCCTGCCCACAACAGATTTAAAAAACTGTCTGCCTCACACCTAGTTGAATGGCCTGCCTGCCTTCATGCCTTGCTCCATTCTCAGCCTCCATTGAGTGTCATTGCTCTTCCCACCTCTCAACTTCTGTGTTTCCCTCAGCCTCGGCTCTGCTTAGCTTTGCATGTTCCGATGCTGTATCTTTTGGAAGACCCCTTCGGCCTATCACAAGAGCATCACCCAGGAGCTGGCCCAGTTTCTGAATGGTTCATTTGAAAATGTGTGCAAAACTCTTAGATTAAGAAACAAGCATTTTTAAACGCTGTTATCGTTCCCAGCGCAGATAAAATTAACTGTGCATATAAATACTCTGCAATCAATTCCTATCAGTCCCATGTCCAATCTTAGCTGTTGTTAAAAACATATTGTCAAACAATTCACTGTCTCATGTTGCATTATCCATGGTATAGCCTGATCTCAGCCATTGCCCCGGTGGTCTTAGCCTCCTGGGTCACATCACATTGCTGACCACTCTCCTTTTATTGCAAACTTGTATCTGGTCTGGGGCAGCCGTTTTCCACACTGCTATTCTCACTGTGAAAACCATGTTGTTTTGTTTTAAACAGTGCATTGAAAATGGGGGAAATAAAATGGAAACTGTTTTAAAAGAATAGAATCCGAGGAGTTTGTTTGCAACTTAGAAAAAACAAGTGAAGCTAACTGATGCATATGAGATCAGTTTGCTTTATCAGTTCAGTGGGTCCAGACAAATTAGAGGTTGGGTGTTCAGGAGAACTCCACAAAGTAACAGCTTTTGGATCAATCCGCCACACTTAAACACAGAGCCTGTGAGCAAAACCCAAACAGAAATCTCTGACAACATCATCCTGTCCCTTTTCTCGGTAGTGTGTTCTTCCCTACATTCTGTTCAAACAGCAAGAAATACTACATTCAGGAACACTGTTAGAAGGAATTCTAAAACATAAAGGTAAAGGAGAAACCCCAGGTCAAGCCAATCAATCAGTGAACATTGCTTTGCAGACAATATTGTGTCATCATAGGGAAGAATAAAGAAGATTCTGAGAACAGCTCATTCTACTTTTGAGGTCTTGAGTTACAATGCAAAACCATGTGGAAAACATTACCCAACCTTAGTATTTGTGTCAAGCTTTGTGTCTTTTGTGTTATTTGTGTATGAGTGTGTATTTGGAGAAGGGAAAGTTACAGCTTAAGTTTAATGGCATATAATCCATCGTCTCCATTTTTAAAAAAGTTTCAGCTTATAATGAATAGTTAATTTTCCTGTTGATGACTAAACTTGGTGGGAATTACTTTTGGGCTCTGATTGCAGTCAGTTGGGTAAATTGATTTTTGCGGTTTAAGTAGATTTGTGTGCGCTTGCCATGACTGTGAAACAGTTGAGCTTGATTATCGGCACACTCTTCCCAGTTGAGTTGTCACACTCTTGCCGGAATATTTTGGGAGATATTTCTTCTGTGAGAAAAAGTTGCCTCTTAGGTCCCTTTTAAATCTTTCCCCTCTCACCCTAAACCTACGCTGTCTAGTTTAGGACTCCCCTACCCTGGGGAAAAGACCTTGGCTATTCACCCTATCCATGCCCCTCACGATTTTATAAACTTCTATAAAGTCACCGCTCAGCTTCCGCAGTCCAGGGAAAATAGCCCCAGCCTATTCAGCCTTTCCCTACAGCTCAAACTGTCCAACCCTGGCAACATCTTTGTAAATCTTTTCTGATCCCTTTTAAGTTTCACAACATCCTTCCTATGGCAGAGAGACCGGAATTGAATGCAATATTCCAAAAGTGGTCTATCTAATATCCTGTACAACTGCAACATGACTTCCCAACTCCCATACTCAATGCACTGACCAACAGGGGCAAGCATACCAAACACCTTCTTCACTATCCTGTCTAACTTCAACTCCACTTTCAAGGAACTATGAACCTGCACTCCAAGGTCCCTTTGTTTGGCAACACTCACCAGGACCTTACCATTTTGCCTTTCCAAAATGCAGCATCTCACATTTATCTAAATTAAACTCCATCTGCCACTCTTTGACCCATTGGCCCATCTGTGGTCCTGTGGAAACAGAGGTAACCTTCTTCTCTGTCCACTACACCACCAATTTTAGTGTTATCTGTAAAGTTACTAACCATACCTCTTATGTTCACATCCAAATCATTTATAAAAATTATGAAAAGCAGTGGACCCAACACCAATCCTTGTGGCATACTGCTGGTCTGAAAAGCAACCCTCCACCACCATTTCTGAAGAAGGGTCTAGACCCAAAATGTCAGCTTTCCTGCTCCTCTGATGCTGCTTGGCCTGCTGTGTTCATCCAGCTCTACACCTTGTTCCCTCCACCACCACCCTCTGTTTCCTACCTTCAAGCCAGTTTTGTATCCAAATGGCTAGTTCTCCCTATGTTCCATGAGATCTAATTTTGTTAACCCGTCTACTGTGCAGAATCTTTTCAAACGCCTTACTGAAGTCCGTATAGATCTTGTTCATCGCTCTGCCTTCATCAATTCCCTTCGTTACTTGTTCAAAAAACTCAATCAAGTTAGTGAGGTACGATTTCCCACACACAAAACCATGTTGACTCTCCCTAATCAATCCTTGCTTTTCAAAATATATGTAAATTCTGCCCCTCAGGATCTCCTCCAACAGCTTGCCCACCACTGATGTCAGGCTCACCAAGTCTATACTTCCCTGGCTTTTCCTTACCACCTTTTTAAAATAGTGGCACCATGTTAGCCAACCTCCAGTCTTCCAGCACCTCATCTGTGGCTAACTTTGAAATAGTGGCATTTGCCCAGTTGTGGAAACAAACCTTATCAGTAATTCAAAAGGTGAAGCCCCATCAACCAGGTGACTCTTAACTGCCCTCAAACTACTCCGTTGTAACAATTACAAGAAAGTCCATTACAACGGTTCAAGAAGGCAGCTCATCACTGTCTCCTCAAGGCAACTAGGGATGGGCAATAAATGCTGCAGCAGCCAGCGATGCCCACATCCCATGAGTCTATTAAAAAAACATGAGTGCATGTGAATTGTAATATCCTGACTGAAAGGTTCATCATCACCTTCTCAAGGATAATTACGGATGGGCAATGACTGCTGGCCAATCTTGTGGCATCCACATTCTTGAAACAAAGAAAAGAAGCATGTGAAATGTTCCCTTTTCCCCCCATTACACAGCAGATCTGGATCAAAATGTGCCAGTGTCTCTAAATCCTCAGCAAGTTCATGTTCAAAGAGCAGTGTTTTCTCAACCCCTTCAGCAGTTTGCTAATCATGTTAATCTCAAAGAGGATGTGAAACCACATAACAAGAGAAAACGCAAACCTGAAACTAGAACTACCTGTCAGGGTCTCCTGTTAGGGTAATGTCACCAGAGATTTCAAACAGTGCATCAGAAATAATGCCTGGCTGACAATGAAGAATATTCAAGTCAAGAATTCAACTTTTCTAATTTGGTTTTTGACTCCATGGTCCCATGTAAGATCATACAAGATTAGGCACATGGTGCATTGTAACATCCCATGACATGTTGAGACTGAGAAATACACACAAATATGTTGTAATAATTCAAAGAAAGGTGTTGCCTTCAAGTGACAGTTAGCAGCATCATTAAGAACCAAATTCAAAGAATTCACACCACAAGGGAGAGACAAAGCTTGTGGAATATCATCCAGATTTCTTCATTACGCACTATTTTCTTTCCCTTTCATATTGCTTCCATTGTCATGACATTTCCCAAGTAAGTTTCCAAGAAGTAATGTCTCTTCTAACTGGGTGCAGGCTCGAGTCAGTCATACCAGAACTAGTGTCTCCTCTAATGGCACAAATCTCAAGAAATGTCCCCAGGTTCACCACAATCCTGTGTCTGCAACTATGCCCTCAAAACAGATTGTAGTCTTTGTTCAACGTGCCCTACGTCTCATGTATGATCTAGAATATTTGAAAAGTGCTTGGCATCATGAACAGACAGTATCAAAGAAAAACATTGTAATATCAGGTGTGCACTGAATCAGTTCATTCAATGTATCTTTACCAAGGTAGGGTACACGTTCTCCATTGTCTTTTATCTTACACGTAACATTCAGCCATAATTGAGTCAAATAAACTATTTGTTCTACAGATTTCAACAAGCTCCCATAACCAGAAATGTGCAGAGTTTTAATTGTTTCCCAAAAGGCCAGATTTTGCATGCCAAGACCTCTTGCTTAACCAATCAGTCATTCAAAGATTGGCTGCCAATACTTTATTTCTTGCTTAACGGGGTGTAAATTTCTCCATCAATCGTTTACTTTGTTTTTCAATTGCAGGTCAAGTTCTTTCCACTCTGGAAGTACTCTGAATGGTCTCTGCTTTGTCAAGTACTGCTAGAATTATCGACATGTTTTTCCAATATTTTAATCTTTATCAGAACAAATAGACACACTACTGATAAGCAACAGAAGCAAAACACAAGCCCTATAACATGCTAGACTGCAGCCACTGATGGTGCATTTCTTCTCCATTGGCAAGTATCCATTCATAATGATTTGTTGACAATTTTCTTTGATTATATTCTCGAGAGAAGTTGAATTGCTGAACTTGTTCTGATCCATGTTCCACCGATTCTGTCACACTTGATTACCATGACTGAACCAATTAGCGTAATTCAAACTGTTCACATTGGTTTCAAATCTGGATCCTGGTGGACATCTTCATTTGGTTCAGTTTCTTCAACATTTAGATATTTCTCAAGATCTACTTTAGTTTTTCAGACTGCATGCAGAAAACATTGTCTCAGTTTTACTCTCAGGATCATCCTTGTGCTTATAGAGCCCTTCATCCATCTGATGTTCTTGACAAAGATGCTTCAGTAATGAACCTCCTTGCCTTGCTTGTTTTTAATCCTTTTTAACTCTCTGTTTATGGTATTGTGCCAAGGCATCTTGTTTCTGTCTCTAAAGAAAGGGGAGGCAACCGCCTAGTGGTGTTATTGCTGAACTGTTAATCCAGAGACCCATATGTTGTTCTGGGGTGGAACTTGAACTCAATTAAAAAAATCTGGAATTAAGAGGCTGACTGTGAATCCATTGCCAATTGTTGGAAAAACCCATTTGGTTCACTAATGACCTTTAATGAAGGAAATTCCCATCCTTACGTGGTCAGGCCTATTTGTGACTCCAGACCCACAGCAAAGTGGTTGACTCTTAACAGCGCTCTGGGCAATTAGGGATGGGCAATAAATGCTGGCTTAGCCAATAATGCCCAATGATCCATGAATGAATAATTAAAGAAAACTTCTGAAGAGAAGTTAACTGTGCTTCTCTCTCCACAGACCTGCTGAGTTTTCCCAGCACTTTCTGTTTCTGTTTCTTATTTTGATCTCTGTTTCTCATGAGTTTACCCTGGATTTGTTTAGACTAGAGGAAGGCAAAGCTCAGGACTGACACTCTCTTACCATTCTTTATCACAGGCTCCCGAGAAAACACTTCCATTTCTCTGTCTGTTCCACCATTTATTAAATCTCAGATCTTCAACTTAAAGCCTGTGAGGCACTGAGTAAAGGAGGAATTGGAACAAATGGCGCAACAAAGCAGGAATATTCACCAAGCTGAGAGATCAGGCCACAGGGATTTATGGGATTGGGAAATTGATGAACTGCTTGAATGATCTATGAGCACACACTAGCCAGAGTGGGCAAGGATAGGACAGAAATTGGATGGTCCTTCAGCATGTACATGCACTATGCATTTTGGAGGCTGGGAGCATGCATTCGGTGGGGGCTGGGGTGGGGGAAGGGACTGGTGACTGGGAGAGGCTGGGAAAGAGCGGTGCCTGCCTTTTGTTGCCTGGTACAAAATTCCAGGCCAGAAGGCTGTCAGCAAAGGAGGGAGACGGGGAAGGGAGGAGGATGTGAAACTGCCTCGTGTCCCACCCCTGGGTACACAGTGAAATTGCTTGTGCTCTGTAGCAGCTGCTAATTGTTGAGCAGCTCATAATGAAGTCGTAAGTCTCTCACAGACTGCAGTTTTGTGCAATGGGGTCAGTGCCAGGGTTACACAGTTGGCTGACCCAGAAATTTTGCCATCCTAGGCAACCATCTCATTCAATGTGCCAACCCTGAAAACCAACCACCAGGCAATCATTAGATCACATATTCCACTGATTTATTACAACTATATGTAAAAAAAAACACTGAAGATGAAGTGTCATGAGGTTTCTGCCATTTGTCCTCTAGAAGAGCTATGAGAGTCCTGGAAATGTTGTAAACTCTGAACCCAAACAGTGGGATTCCCAAACTGGGATTTCTGTTAGGATCAGCAAACATTGCTGCTACATAAGGCCCCAGAATTTTCCAGGTCTGTACCTCTACGCATAATACCAAAGATCTCATTTACTTTTTTTATGGCCTCACTTGTTGACACAGTCACTTAAGTGCCTGGATGTCTCACTAGAGCTGAGCTGCAATATTTAAAAGGTAAATCGTTATGAAAAATAGCTTTTGTAGAAGGATAATTGTCAAATAAAAATGATGGATTTGTACAGGGAAACTTTTAAGGAAACAGGGACACATGCTAACTTAGATGCACCAATACTTAATTTTCCCACTGTGCACTGCATAAGTTCAAAACCTTGTGCACTTCTTTGTTTTGAATACTGTGAGGTATATCAACCGTTTCTTATTCTGCACATGGGATAAATCAGTTGTTAGCTGTGCATAAACTGTATACACCCATTCCCTTCTTGATGTACTAGTTGTAAGTATTCTTTTTAACAAAATCATATTTCTCATTGTTATGTAGTAGGGCACCTCATTACAAGAACAAAATTTCTGATGGTAATGCGAGCATGAAATAGCATTGTTAATGGGAACAAGCATGCGTGTTCCTTGGAAAACTGGATTTAGGAGCAGGAGTAGGCCATTAGGACCTTTAAACCTGCTCAGCCTTTCAATATGATCATGGCTAAACTGACTGTGTGCTCAACTCCAGCTTCCTGTCTGCCTCCATTTCTTTGTTGAGTGACTTTATGAATACAGCCATGAGTTTGGATTCAATACAGATTGTTCAAGGAGAAGGCAAGGACTTAAGTCTCAACTTTCATTGCCTTCAGCATTTCTTTCAATAAATACAAAGGTGAGGTCAATTTGACATCAAGACTGCATTTGACCATTTGCAGCATAAAGGAGCCCTAGCAAATCTCTGATCTAACGGAAGCCCCCCGAGAAAAGGAAAGCTCACCAACTTTACTTCAAATGTTTCTGTACCTTGTCCTAGACTTTCCTGACCCACCTACTGATATAGATGAATCAAAACAAAGACTTGGGGAAGGGTGAGAGATTAGAAAAAAAAGTGTACAGTAAATGCTATATAAAGAAATAATCTAGATAACTCATTTGAGAATATGTATAAATATTAATCAATATTTATGAAAGGGGTAAACTTGTGCAGGAGAACCAGAAAGACTTACCTAAAACCAACTATTGGCATCAAGCTTTGTAAATATTCTATTGGTGGAAAACTTAGCCATAGAGTTATACAACATGGAAACAGACCCTTCAGTCCAACACGCCCATGTCGACCAGGTTTCTTAAACTGAACCAGTCCCATTTGCCTGAAATTGGCCCATGTCCCTCTAAACCCTTCCTATTCTATCGAAATATCTTTTAAATGTTGTAATTGTACCCACCTTTACCACTTCCTCTGGCAGCTCATTCCATACACAAACCACCCTCGGCATAGAAAGTTGCTCCTCAGGTCCCTTATTAAATCTTTCCCCTCTTACCTAAACCTATGCCCTCTAGTTTGGACTCCCTGTCCTGGGAAAAAGATCTTGGCTATTCGACCTATCCATGCCCCTCATGATTTTATAAACCTCTGTGACTGTTCATGTGTAAATAAAGGGTGATTTGTGATAGGATACTGACCTCTGTGGAGTTATTTCAGCCCATTTTCTCCCTTTAGCTGAATGTAAAAGATTCCATGGAATTGTTCAAAGACAAGCAGAGGAGATTCAGCTGCTTTCAGATCTCATAACGGGTCACTGGACTTGAAATGTTAACTCTGTTTCTCTCTCCACAGATGATGCCGGACTGCTGAGTTTCTCCAGAAATGTCATCTTTTTTTCAGATCTCCAGCACCTGCAATTCTTTATTTCAGTGAAATTTTATACATGAAATATTAAAGATATTTCAGTGATGTGGACAATTTTTTTTTGTACTTTCCGACTTTATTTTCTGGCCAATATTAATGACTCGACTAACATTCTTGTCCATGACAATATCGAAAAGAGTGACCACTGCACAGTCCTTGTGGAGATGGAGTTCCGCCTTCACATTGAGAATAACCTCCATCTTGTTGTGTGGCACCACCACCGTACTAAATGGGACAGACTTTGAGCAGATCTAGCAACTCAAGAATGGGCATCCAGGAGGAGCTGTGGGCCATCAACAGCAGCAGAATTGTACTCCAGCACAATCTGTAACCTCATGGCTCAGCACATCCCCCACTCAACCATTACCATCAAGCCAGGGGATCAACCCTGGTTCAATGGAGAGTGCAGGAGGGCATGCCAGGAGCAGCACCAGGCATACCTGATGATGAGGTGTCAACCTGGTGAAGCCACCAAACAGGACTACTTGCACGCCAAACAGCAAAAGCAGCAAGTGATAATCAGAGTTAAGCAATCCCACAACCAACGGATCAGATCTAAGCTCTGCAGTCCTGCCACATCCAGTCGTGAATGGTGGTGGATGATAAAACAACTCACTGAAGGAGGAGGCTCCACAAATATTCCCATCCTCAATGATGGAAGAGCCCAACACATTAGTGAAAAAGGTAAGGCTGAAGATTTCGCAACAATCTTCAGCCAGAAGTGCCGAGTGGATGATCCATGTTGGCCTCCTGCAGTGGTCCCCAGTATTACAGATACCAGACTTCAACCAATACGATTCACTCCACATGATATTAAGAAACAGTTGGAGGCATTGGATATTGCAAAGGCTACAAGCCATGACAACACTCCGGCAATAGTACTAAGATTTGGGCTCCAGAACTTGCTGCTCCCCTAGCCAATGCAGTTACAACACTTGCATCTACCCGACAATGTGGAAAATTGCCCAAATATGTCCCGTACATAAAAAGCAGGACAAATCCAACCTGGCCAATTACTGCACCATAAGTCTAGTCTCAATTATCAGCAAAGTGAAGGAAGATGTCATCAATAATGCTATCAAGCAGCACCTGCTCAGCAATAACCTGCTCAGTGACACCCAGTTTGGGTTCCGCCCGGGCCATTCAGCTCCTGACCTCATTACAGCCTTGGTTCAGAGGTGATGTGAGGTGAGGTGAGTGTTAACAGTCATTAGCATCAAGGCTGCATTCGACCGAGTATAGCATAACCATCTCATCTACAAGGCACAAGTCAGGAGTGTGATGGAATGCTTCCCACTTGCCTGGATGAGTGCAACCTCAACAATACTCAAGAAGCTTGAAACCATCAAGGACAAAGCAGCTTGCATGATTGGCACTGCGTCCACAAGCATCTGCTCCGTCTACCACCGATGCTCAGTAGCAGCAGTGTGTAATATCTACAAGATGCACTGCAGAAATTCACCAGAGATCCTCAGACAGCACCTTCCAAACCCAGGACCACTTCCATCTAGAAAGATATGGGCAGCAGATATATGGGAACACCAACACCTTCAAGTTCCTCTCCAAACCACTCACCATTGTGATTTAGAAATATATCACCATTCCTTTACTGTTGCTGGGTCAAAATCCCAGAATTCCCTCCCTACTGGCATTGTGGGTCAACTCACAGCAGGTAGACTACAGTGGTTCAAGAAGGTAGTTCACCACCACCTTCGCCAGGGCAACTAAGGACGGGCAATAAATGCTGGCCCAGTCAGCAATGCCCACATCCCACAAAAATAAATAAATTTAAAAAAACAGATTATCTCCTCATTTTTTTAAAGGGGATTGAATCATAGAATCCCTACAGTGTGGAAACAGGCCCTTTGGCCCAACAAGTCCACAACAACCCACAGAGCATCCCATCCAGACCCATCCCCCCATAACCCACCTAATCTACACATCCCTGAACACTGTGGACAATTTACCATGGCCAATCCACCTAGCCTACACATCTTTGGACTGTGGGAGAAAACCAGAGCATCTGGATGAAACTCATCAGACTCGGGGAGAATGTGCAAACTCCTCATAGACAGTCGCCCGAGGGTAGAATTAAATCCAGGTCCCTGGTGCTGTGAGGCAGCAGTGCTAACCACTGAGCCACTGTGCTTATTTAATTCATTGCAATTGTCTTGGACAGGTTGGCTGCAGGGTTTCCAACATTACAACATTCACTTCACTTTAAAATGTTATTTATTACCTTTGAATTGCTTTGGGAAATCCTGAAGTCATGAAGTGATTTAGGTTACAAGAGTAAGCACATCAACATTTTCTCCACTGACAGGTAAATAACTATTTATTGCTCTTAGCTAATGGTAAGAAAACAAAAGAAATATGAATTATTAACTTATAACTTGATAACTTAAACTCTGCCCCTTTTTAAAATTCCCATACACATACAAACAGAGGAGCACAATTCCAGCATCAGTCCAGATTATGACAATGAAAGTTATTTTCTTTCAGTTCCTTTTGCTTCCATTCGATTCCTTTTAACTCTTTGCTGATAGCAGGAACTTGTGGATGCATCAATTCTCAGTCTTTCATTCTCTGCTTGAGGATTCACCCTTTCAGTCGTTTAAAGATGTTTTCTTGCCTTCTCCTTTCAACAGGGGATTTGTAGAGAGCAGCCAGCAGAGGAAAGGCAAAGGTTAATAACTAGCTGCTAGGGACTTTCTTTTAGTTTCCCACACATAGAAGGGAGAGAAAGAGAGATGGATACTTTCTCTTTGTAGAATAGATGTTTCTACCGAATTTTCCACATACGAGGCTGTAACCACCTGCCCAGGAAACAATCAATTATTGTTACAGATGTTACAAGGTTTGTGAGTTTGCTGAGCTTTTCTGATCTCATAAAACAGTATCAACTTGTCTGGAGCAGGTTGGCCGTGTTAAGAGGACCTTCCACGTTCGCGAATGCAACAGCTTTCTCCCTTTTCATTTTTTTTTGCATGCTGGATCCCTCTACTTTATACGACATCTTGCTCCATGTGACCAAAGATCTTCAGGTTGAAAAATGGCCTGTCCAGCCACATGAAGTCCATTCCTGAAAACTGAGGCTCTGAGTTGACATCATTCTTGCATTGAGAGGTAGTGACGTTAGTGACGGTACATACAGTGCAAATGGGATTTGTTTCATCTTCAATTAGTCTTACAAAGGCTTGCAATTCCAGTAGTATTAATTTGAAACCATTAAATCGCATGCCACCAGAACATAAAAGCAATGAAATAGAACAAAAATGTCCATGTCCTTATGTTCTTTACTCTTCCCACTTGCAAAATTGAGGAGCTCTGCATGGTCCAGTTTCCTCCCTATGTCCCTTCTGCCCCTGAGTTCTCATTGGTGCTACCAACTTGCCCCATCTCTCCCTTCCTTGTTGAACGGAACCTGCCCTTCAACACATCCTCTTCCCCAGCCTCACTAACATCTCACTGGAAGGTGAGGCATCAATGCTGATGTGTTGAGAGGGTGACTGTACAGGAGAAGATACACCTGAACATCGTTCTCACCCATTTCACTTAATATTTTGAGGGTGCTCATTTACTCAGCCAGTTGTGTTCAATTTTAATTCCACACACTTGAAAAGACCATTGTCCAACTTGGAGAGATTCAACTTTCATAGTGACTGAATTTAGATTACAGAAATTGTGCAAATTAGCTTCTGAACTCCGTCTACCACTTTGTACTCTCCCCCATTACTGCCCAGCATCCCCCCTCCCATCAGCCTCACCTACCCAATATAACCATTCTTTTCCTCTCTCCTACCCTTTATCCTTATTATTTTAAATCTATAACAATCATGCTCCACACCCTCCCCTCTGAGCCTACACTTGTTGCCATCTCCATGGCTATCCTGATCCTGATCCCTCCCATTATCTGTGCCAAATGTTTTCTGTTTCTGTTATGTCCCCTCCCCAGGAAATCATTCACTATCCAACATTAACATTAACCTGCCACCCAACAACATTATACTCACCCCTCTCCCTTTCATGGTCCCTCCATTGGCCAATACCCCAGCTTGATCTCAGAACACCTTCTCCAGACACCATCAAGCCCACCCTTTAGGATCAACACTCGTTCATCACCCCTGTCCAGAAATCCCCTACCCTATCCATTCACAGGACCGTAAAAACCAAAATGCACTGCCCTTCCCTCCTACTCATGTTCTTGCACCATTGCCTTCCTCTCTGCCCGCTTCCATCCCTCAGACAGCCTCCCTACCTTATGCCTTTTAGATCTACCCAATCTCAATTACTGCATTGTTGAACAACGCTCCTCCAGGAGCATGAAAGCTGTGGCCAACCTCATCAGCTGCTTACTGCTGATGAGGGGGTCACTCAGAAATCTGAAGACAAATTTCTCATGCATGGAGAAACTGATTGTGAAGGGCAACTTAATTCTGGTGATATTGCCTTATAGTGAACATGCATGATGTGGAGTGCAGGCAAAAGAGCTTCTTGACACTCACCGAGCAGCAGAACATTCCACGCTACAGTTTAACACTTTATATCCAATCAGATTTATAGTGACAAAAACAGAAAATGAAAGAAAGAATTATAGTATGTAAATTTTGGAGGAGAAAACCTACTAAATATGTTGCTTAAGAACCACTCACATTTGCATTTGGAAATGAAGTCCAGCTTTTCACAAGAATTCAATAAAAATCCCTTCTTAAAAACAAGCTTATTTGTGCCTCTCACTGGAGCTCTTTTAACACATGACTATATGAATTCCACTGGGAGAGAACAGATTTTCAGAAGTCCTAATTGGCCCACAAGTCCCGTAGAGGCAGTATGCCTTCAGTCAATCATCACAGTTGGTTGTTTGCTGTTAACTTGGTGATTGTTCAGCTGTTGATTTGGAGATCAAGATTAAAAAGCAAAAACAATACCTTACAAACAGTAGCATTGGAAAGTATCACAGTGAACAACAGCACAGCAGCCATATTTGATAAAGTCAAAAAGATCATTGACTCTATTGATTGATGTCATTTTTAGAAAGTTTCTACTTGCAGATCTTTTAAAATTCCTCCAGTTGACTTAGAAAAGAAATTTCTTTGTTATGAAGATACATTTGATATATCAACAAGTTGGCAACTGTGGAAAGCACAATGCCCAAAATTTCAAACAGCTTTGGAATTGGGCACTAAATTAAATGCAAAACAGGTTACTGGTGCACTATATCGAAAAGATCAGTTGCATAGACAACTAATTAATGAGAAATAAATTATGTTCGACGACTGTGATGATACTATGGCTTTAAGAGGTGTATTTTGTCCTTATTTTTGAAGAGAGGTTTTAAGACAGAGGTGACAACCTGACTATTTTGATTCAATAAAATAAACAACTTGTGATGCCTTGGGGTGTCTTTTTTAATATTGGAATAATATAAGTAGCCTGAATGAGTGGGGTCAAGCTCCCACAGAACCAGGATTTTTAGTTTTTAGTTTTCAGTAACAGTTGTTGCTGGAGTCTTAAAACTGGGTGAAAGCTGCAGTACATCTCTCCCTGCTACTCTCTCTCTCAGTTTTCTCTTAATGTTTTTTTCTTCCTGCTGCTAGAGTTGCATGTGAGACAATCTGTTTTTCTGAATTTGCTTTTATCAAGTGTGTTTTATGGGATGTTACCATATTGGAACAGTTACTGTTTAGTAATAAAATACTCTGTTAATTCTGTTAAGTTTTTTAAAGAATGAAGTTATTCCGATTTCTTCTTTTTTGGTTGTATTTTAACTAAAGTCTATGAATAAAATGTGTTTTGTTTCAAATCTGGTGGTTTGACCAATCGAATTGCACCTGGAACACAATGCCTGGCATTTACCTTTAAAAGAAGAAAAAGTTAGGGTCTAGAATATCTTCTTAATATATTTTGAGGGAGTTTAGTCTGGTTCATAACACAACCTTCTAACAGCTTTTGATCAACATTTCACTTCAAGCAAAAAAAGGACACCAGTGAGATCACACTTCAATAGCAGATACCAACTTCCAGTAGAGTCCATAGATAGCTTCATTACTGACCTATCTGCATGATCTGAACCATGCAACTTTAGAAATTTAAGAGACCTCATTTGTGACAGGACTGTCATTGGTCTCAAATAAATCAGTTACTGAACTTGTTTAATCCAAAGGGAATTTAATTCCAGAATGAGTAGCACAAATAGGAGTAGAAACAGCATGCAGAAACTTGTTCAAGAAACATTAGACAAAATCTCCATTTAATCGAGAAAATTCTACAGTGAGTGTTAGCACAATAGAACTTCCAACGAGAGGAGCCAGACCTCTCACATAAACTGTATGCTGTATACAACAACATCAATGCGAAATCCTAAACAATCTAATTCCACAGTATCTTATCACAGGCATGGTTCTAAAGACCTTATTAATGGAAAAGAACTGTCTAGCCCTACACAAATACAGTTGGTTCTCGAAAACACAATAGTTCTGCTCCTGCGCAACATTGTGTTATAGATAATCACGCTATAGAAATAACATGTTCCATGGGAAAAGTGAGGTTAGGGGAAGATCACCAAAAAATATCACTGAAATATGCTCAAAAATCACTCAAAAGCCTAACACATAAGATAGCACAGTTTGAACAAATGTTTAATTATACCTAATAATGAAATAGAAGTAAATTTAACACCTTACCTTGAAAAAATGTCAAGATGACTTGATAGGGGAGGAGGTTTTGAGGTTGCTCTGTTGTTAATGCAGGGGCAGAGGGTTATCATCATCATTACCTTCAGGTGCAGTTGTGATTGCAGGGTTAGGGTGAAAAATAATTAATCCAGGAGTGGGTGGCTGTAGTTCATTATCTTCTGACTGTTTCTTGGGAGTTGGCTTAAAAAAGACATCCAATTTTTTCTGCTTTGCCTTTTTTCTTCTTTCATGAAGAAGCTGTTCATAGGGTGCCAAATAAGATCTTATGCCATGAACTGCTACCCTGCTGCGTTCTGCATTGTAATCATTGTCCACTGTCCTTATCCACCTCAGTTGCTGCAAGCAGCTTCTTAAATGTCTGCCTTAAATAATAAGCTTTAAAAGCTGCAATTGCACACTGATCCATAGGTTGAAGGAGAGAGGTTGTGTTTGAGATAGAAATAGCACTTTGATGTTTTCAGGAAGCTCACCAATGGTGGGAGAATGGCTTGGCGCATTGTCCAGGGTGAGGAGAATCTTGAAATCCAATTTCTTCTCCCTGCAATACTTTCCATAAACATCTTCCAATACATCAACAATAAAGTCAGAAAAAGTTTGCTCTGTCATCCAACCTCTTTTGCTTGATCTAAAGTAGACGCCTAGAGTAGACTTAAGGTAACCTGTCAAGGTTACGTGTATTCAGGACAAAACCTGTGAAACAATCATGTGATGCCGGTGCAGAGACTCTCTCGGTGCTAACATTGTGCGTATTCAGGTCAAAGCCCACAAAACGATCATGCGATGTTGATGCATACTCCTCCACGCACCAATGGAATTGCGTTATAGCCAACACAAGTTCATGTTTTAGAAATAGCAGCCCCCTATTCGTCAGTCATGTTATAGCCAATTCGCATGGCCAGAACACGCAGTGACTGTAATATATTCGTTGCAAGAAAAGAGGTCACTTCTCAAGGATGTGCCACAGCCTACAGAACATACCAAGTAGTAAATAAAATCATTTCCAAGTCAATATGTATATTTATGCCTGACTTTTTTTGTCCAACTGTTCTTCTCTCTCTTTGGGCTTTACCTCCACCTATCATTTACTCCTTACCCCCTACCCCTACTCTACCTTTTGCATAAAAGCCAACTTTTTCCTATCTACTATCAGTTCTGAGGAAGGGTTACTGGACCTAAAACATTAACGCTGATTTTTCTCCACAGACACTGCCAGACCTGCTGAGCTTTTCCAGCAATTTCTGTTTTTGTTTCTTAGAGGATGATAGCTGTTTCTTTATTTCACTGAAAGCTAGGGCTTGTCTATGCAACAATTTCTAAGGCGGATTCTGTTTTAGGAGTTAATGTAAAGGTACCAAGATGGAGGCCAGGTTATGTATGAATTTTCCATAATAATTTACCAGTACCAGAAATGCCCTAAGCTCCTGGACAGATATGGGAGCAGGAGCAAGTTTGATTGCCCTCACTTCATCTTCCAATAGGTGTAACCAGGTCTTGTCAACTCTGTAGCCCAAATAGATCACTTGGGGGGCCTGGAACACATATTTTTCTCGTCTTAAGCATATGCCTGCCTTGGAAAAACAACTTAGGACTGTCTCCAAATTCTCTAAGTATTCTTTATTAGTTTTCCCTGTTATTAGAACATTGGTAGACCCTGCAAAATGTTCTCCATCATCCGCTGAAAAATTGCACAGGCTGATGATACCCTAAATGGCAATATGGTACAAGCCCTTATGGGTATTAATTGTAGCATTCTTCTGAAAACCTCATCTAATCACAATTGCAAGTTAGCGTGGCTCATGTCCAGCTTCATAAAGCACAGCCCCTCTGCCAGCTTTGCATATAAACCCTCTATCTGAGGGATTGAGTATTTATCCAGCTGTGGAAAGCAGTTTACCATTTCTTTAAAATCCCCACAAAGGCAAACTGACCCATTGGGCTTCACAATTGGTATGACCAGTGATGCCTGTTCTGCAAATGTTACTGGTTTGCTGCCTCACAGCACCAGGGAGTCGGGTTCAATTTCACCCTCGGGTGACTGTCTGTCTGGAGTTTGCATGTTCTTCCTATGTCTGCATGGGTTTCCCTGCCCAGAGCTCCGGTTTCTTCTCACAGTCCAAAGATGGGCAAATTAGTTGGATTGGCCATGCTAAATTATCCACAGTGTTCAGGGATATGTAGGTTAGGTGCATTAGCCATGGGAAATGCAGGGTTATAGGCATAAGGTAGGGAGATAGGTCTGGGTGGAATGCTCTTCAGAGGGTTAGTGTGGAATTGTTGGGCTGAATAGCCTGTTTCCACACTGTGGAGCTTCAGTTCTATTCTTTGATGATTCCTTCACTTTCCAGACTTCTGAATTCTGCTGGAACTTTTGCCTGTAAGGCAAATGGCACTGGGTGGACCTTTGAGGTTTTACTAAAGATTTGTAGCTCAGGTTATGAGTGAGGTTGTTGACTTACTCACCTGTTTTCGTTCAGATGTTTTATCAACATGCTAGGTAACATCATTAGTGAGGCCTCCAATGAGGCAATATCATTCTACTCCACTTGGAATTTATACTGTCCGGTCTGTTATGATAAGTAGTGTCATTTCTGGTCTTGTTCTGTATGGGTTTGTATATGGCGTCCAATTCTATATTTTGTGGATTGCATTATGGGTTGAGAACCATGCCTCTAGGAATTCCTGTTCATGTCTGTGTTTGGTTTGGGCTACGATGGTTATGTTGTCCCAGTTAAACTAATGGCCTCCATCGTCCTAGTGTACTGATATTAAGGAAAGTTTGTCATGTTGTTTTGCTGCTGGCTGATGTTTGTATATTCTGATGGCTTGTTTCCTTCTTGTCTGTCTGGTGTAATGCTTGTGGCAGTCGTTGCATAGTATTTTACAAACTACGTTGGTTCTGCATGTTGTGGGAATGGGGACTTTAATCCTTGTGAGTGTTTGTCATAGAGTGGCTGTGGGTTTGTGTGTTACCATGATTCTTAGCGGTCATAGGACCTTGAAAAATGGTGGATTTGCTTCTTGGTTAACATGCAAGGTGGCCTTAGATCCTCTGATAGTCAATAGACCTTCCTGGAAGACTTCTGGGTATTTAATTAGGACTTTATTTGGGCAGCTATTTTCTAATTGAAAAATGTTAAGCCAATTTAGGTGAATCTCTTGCAACCAATTTTGCCCCATCAAGCTTGGGCCCAAGCCTTTTACTACACTTAGTTGTGACTTAACCAGCTGCTTTTCATGAGAGACCAGAACCAAAGTTGCACCCTTAATCTGTAATTGTTCTCCAGTGTAGATTCTCAGCCTGACTGAAGTCTTGTGCAAACTTAATGGCTGGAGTCCAGGGCGAATTTTGTGAAAGATTAGGTCTGCGAAAACTGCTACGGCTGTGCCAGTATCAACCTCCATTAGAACCGGATGACCATTTAACCAGATGTTTATTTTAATTGCTTCTGATTTGGATGTTGTAAAGCAATTTAACTGTTCCAAAACAGATGTAGGTGGACTTTCCAGGCTATGAGCTTTCCTGGATACCGTCATGGATATTGGCCTATTACACAATTTAGGTCTATTAGGACTGTTTAGGTGTCTTGAGTCCACAAACCAGCAGCAACTTCAATGGTTTGCTGGCCAGAATCCTGAAGAAAATTTTAAACACTTGGTGGAGACTTGGCTTTGTTTTGGGATTTTGCTGTAGGCTGACCTAGAGTCCCACTGTTCAGGATATGTCCTGAGTTGAGGCTATACAATTGGCTTCACTCAAATGGTGTTCACCAAGCTCAGTTGGTTTGGCAAAGATGACCACTTCCATCAGAATACCCTGCAGCTCGTGCTCCACTTGTCTCATTTTCCAATCATAAAGCCAGTTGTAGTGCATGTTTGAAGTCCAGATGGGCTTCAGCTAGTAGCTGTTTGTGCAAAGTTACATCATTAATCTCATATACCAAACAGTGTCTAAGCATCTCATTAAGGGTTAAACTAACATCACAGGCTTCTGCCAATCATCTTAACCTAGTCAAAAATCCCAATATGCATTCCCCAGTTCTCAAATTGTAGAGTAAAACTGATAGAGTCTCAGAATTAGAGGAGGTTTGGGGTTATAATATTCCTTAACTATGTCCATCAATTCTTGAAACATTTTAGTATCTTGTGCCTCAGGGAAAGTTAGGCTTCTAATGACAGAGAAATCTGTGGCTCCACAAGCTGTCAGAAGAATTACTCATTGCTTTTCATCGGCCACAGTGATGTTTGAAAGGAAAAAAATAACGCATCCTTTCTACATATTAGGCACAGGTCTCGATGGCACAGTCAAAAGAATCAAACTTCCTAAATAACAGCATGATGTAAGAACTGCACACCCCAACTCAAAGACGACTGTTGCGAGTGAGTTTCTTCAAGACCATGCTTTACTCTTGTTGAAACTGAATTAACCCTACAGAGGCCAGTATTCCATCACCAATCATCCTTTATTTATACATGAATGGTGCTTGACTTTAGGACTGCCTCTTTAGAGTCAGCTGTCAGAGTGCCAGTATCTCTGACACTTCCCTTTTTATCTGTCTGCCAGGGCTCCCTGATTGGACCAGATTTACAGCCCCAATCAGGGAACTTATATTCTATGATGTCCAGCTGGCTGACTTCATTACAATCACTACACGAGCCTTTCTCCCAACTTTATGTTGAGGTGTACCTGGATATAATTTTTGAATCATATTTCGGATTAAAATGACTAATTCAATTTGGTGATGCCGACATGCTAAAACAAAATCAGCAACAAGATAGCCCTCAACAGAGGTAACAGATATGACTAAAGAGTTATCTTTTTACAGCACATTGTCCATTCTCCTTCTAACTTTACTGTTGTGTCTGATCAAATATTCAAATTGATGTTGATATCAAACTGCTTTTACGTCCAGACATTTTTGAGAATTCTGATAGAGAAGTGAAATGGCTGCAACATGTTTACACCCATTGGGGGGCCAAGGGAAGGAGACTGGGATTATCTGATGTTCAGTCAACAACACAAATATTACTTTCAGCAAAGTTTAAAAGGACCCAGAAAACCTACCACAATTACATGAAACTAAGCATCCATACTGCTGTTTACACATATGGGATGCATTCTCCTCTGGTCAAAATGCAGGTGTTTTCTTTCTCAGTGTGGTCACAGGAGCTTGAAGATGATAAGATAAAGCATAGCTTGACAATATGTTATATATTATCAGTGTAAAGCTGACATATACATTCGCATTTGATATTGTTGTAACTCACTGGAGAGAGAGTACAGAAATCAGCCTTCACTACTCCCGGGTCAACAAAAATGTGAAAATTTGATTTAACCACCAAATTGCCCACTATTACTTGGACGAGGAACCTGTCTCCATGCCAATTATGAGGGTGCTGCAGTCACAATCTTTGATCAATGAATGTCTCCATCCAGAGTGGATTCGGGGCTCATGAGACTGCCTAGTGGTATTTTCGTTAGACTGTAAAGCCAGATGATGCTCTGGGGACTGGGTTCAAATCTCACCACAGCAAACAGAATTTGAATTCAATTAGGAAAAGGAGAATCTGAAATTAAGAATCTAATGATAACCATGAAACCATTGTTGGAGGAAAATCTCATTGTCACCCTCTAGTCATTGCTTCAAATTGCAAAATCCTGACATGTTTGCTTAATTATTTATGAAGAGAAAGATATCTCTACATTGTATATTTATTCACCAAGGTCAAAGATTACAATCTGGCCAACTAAGACCGTAAAAATGAAGAGAACTTCATATAGTTGGACCATTTTGTGGTGTTATTACACACCTCGGGAGTTATGGACTTAAGTCCCACCTGTTCCCAAGGTCTGAACAGGTTGAATAAAAAAAGAAATTAAATTTTAAAAATCCATTTAGTTCACTAATTTCCCTTAGGGTAGGGAAACTGCTGGTCTGGCCTACATCTGACTTGAGACCCTCAGCAGTGTGTTTGACTCTTAACTGCCCTCTACAAAATCAGGGACAAGGCAATAAAGGCTGGCCTAGCCAGCAATACCCACATTCCATCAATGAATTAAGAAAAAAACAGTTCTCAATTTCCATTTCCCAACCTTGAAGCAAAAGTACAGCTCTGGGCAGTTCACCTTTAATCCCACATTAGATCTAAATCCTTTTTGGGGTGGCGCAGTGGCTCAGTAACTTAGCACTGCTACCTCAAAATGCCAGTGACCCAGATTTGGTTCCAGTCTTGGGTGATTGTCTGTGTGGAGTTTGCACATTCCCCCGTTTCCGTGTTGGTTTCCTCTGGGTGCTCCAGTTTCCTCCCACAGTCCAAAGATGTGCAGATTGGGTGGATTGGTCATGCTAAATTGCCCATAGTGTCCAGGCATATGCAGGCTGGGTGGATTAGCCATGGGAAATGCAGGGGTACAGGGGTGGGGGAGGGCAAGTCTGAGTGGGCTGCGCCCCTCGAAGGGATGGTATGGACTGAATGGGCCAAATGACCTGCTTCCACACTGTAGGGATTCTATGATTCTATTTTCGTTACAAACATTTAACTGTTCTCTTCCTCTATTTTTCTTTTGACTGTATTGATGCAGTTGTTAAATCATGGAAGCTAATTACCTATAGATCTCTCATTCATAGAGTGACAATGAGATTTCATCTATAGGGTATGATTAGGAGAAACAGTGATCACATTATTTTGCAACATTCCTACTTAAAAAGGGTAATTTTATGAATTTGTGCTGCTGACATATCATCGTATAATTTTAATGAATGCAAAGCGATAGGAACAATGGAGTTAAACTGCTGCTGTGTTTCGAGTGCTTGAAACCCAATCAGGAGCATTAAATCATAAAATTATCCTGATGTGTGCATTCAATTCTCTTCATTTTTATGGTCATGGTTGGCCAGATTCTAATCTTTGACCTTATGAATAAATATATAGTGTAGAGATACCCTTCTCTTCATAAATAATTAAGCAAACATGTTGGGATTTTGCAGTTTGAAACATACCCATTGTTGAGTGTTTATTGCAATGGAATCATTGGATTATATTTTACAGTTGGTTATAAAGAAAGGGTGCTTGCTGCTAACAATGAAGTAAGTCTTACTAAGAGATCTAAGAGCTTTACGGACAGGAATATCAGCTCCAGTGCTAAGCAGTTGTACCACAGATTACAGCATTTGTTACTGAGTATCTCTTATGGTGTAGAGCAGCAGTTATATCATCAAATTGTTCAAGCAGCCAATCACATTAAAGGCAGAACACTTTGAATCCCACCACGTCAATGGTGAAAGGTGACTTTAATAAAATAAAATCTGGAATTAAAACTCTAGTGATGATGATAAAATTATTGTTGTAAAAAACCCAGCTGATGCCATGATGTTCCTTTTGGAAGTAAACTACTTTCCTTACCTGCTGGTGGGCCTACATGTGACTCCAGATCAACAGTAATGTGTTTGATTCATAACTGCTCCCTGGAATGGGCCAGCAAACCACTCAGTTGGATCAAAAGTGAGTTGTGTTTTTCAACATTGGACATACAAATTCACCAAAAATGTTCACATAATCCTGACGTTAAATTCAAAGAAAAAGAACTAATCGCCAAAAACAAGCTCAGCCCTGTTGATGCTGCAAAATTCTCCTTACCAACATCTGGGAGTGAGTGCCAGAATTGGTAGAGCTGTCTCCCCAGCTAGTCAAGCAACAGTGAAATCATACCCTGAAGATAATATCCCAAACAACACTTTTACCATCCCTGGGTAGGGACATCTAGCCGCATTGTGGCACAGAAAGATTGGGGAGGCAGTGGCCTTGTGGTATTATTGCTGAACTGTTAATCCAGAGGCCCAGGTAATGTTCTGTGGACCTGGGTTCGAATCCTGCCATGGCAGCTGGTGGAATTTGAATTCAATAAATATCTAGAATTAAGAGTCTAATGATGACCATGAATCCATTGCTGATTGCCAGAAAAGCCCATCTGGTTCACTAATGTCCTTTAGGGAAGGAAACTTCCATCCTTACTTGGTCTGGCTTACATGTGACTCCAGACCCAAGCAATGTGGTTGACTCATAACTGCCCTCTGAGCAATTAGGGATGGGCTATAAATGCTTGCCTAGCCAGCAACGCCCTCATCCCGTGAATGAATAAAGAAAAATAAACACTCAGGAGGGAGTTGACTGGGCAGTCCTAAACATTGATTCCAGACCCCATGATATCGCCTAGCATCAGGCTGTACATGGGTAAGAAAACCTCCTGCTGATTACCTTGTACCGCTCCCTCCTGTCCTGTACATAAAAAGCAGGACAAATCCAACTCAGTCAATTACTTTTCCATCAGTCTATTATCAGTGATTGAAGGTGTCATTAACAGTGCTATCAAGCAGCACTAGCTCAACAATAACCTGCTCAGTGACACCCTGTTTGGATTCTGCCAGGGCCACTAACACCCTGACCTCATTACAGCCTTGGTTCAAACATGGCCAAAAGAGCTGAATTCCAGACTGAGGTGAAAGGGACTATCCTTGACATCAAGGCTGCATTCGGCCAAGTCTGGACAGAGCCCTCCAGCCAGGAAGCACCCTGATAAATCTCCTTTGCACTATCTCTAGTGCAATCACATTCTTTCACAAATGTGGAGACCCGAACTGAACACATTACTCCAGGTATGGCATAACCAGAGTTGTATACAGTTCCATCATATTCCACTGCTCCTGTATTCTATGCTTCAGTTAATAAAGACAACTATCCCATATGGTTTCTTAACCACTTTATCTACCTGTCCTGCTACCTTCAGAAATCTTTGGGCATGCACACCTAGGTCTGTCTGATCTTAAGTATTTTCTAGTGTCCTACTATTCATAGTGTAATTCCTTGCCTTGTTAGCCCTTCCCAAGTGCATCACCTCACACTTTTTTGCACTGAATTTCATTTGCCACTGCTCTGCAAACTAGTCCATTGACATGTTCCTGCAATAAATGACAATGCAATACACTCTTTACCAACCTACGAATTTCAGTGTCATCTGCAAATTTCTTGATCATACATTTACGTACAAATCATTAATGTACTTCACAAGGAGCAAGGGTCCCGACACTGAGCACTATGGAACCTCACTGGAACAGCCTTCCAGACACGGAATGATCTCTTTACCATCACTATCAGCTTCCTGCCTGTTAGCCAATGTTGGATCCGACATGCCACCTTGCCTTGGATCCCCATGGGATCTTGCTTTCTGAAACAATCTGCCATGAAGAACCTTACCAAAATTGTAATTAAAACCCATGTTGACCACATCAAATCTATTACCCTCGTCAATACTCCTGGTTACCTACTTAAAAAACTCAATCAAATTTATCAAACATGACATTCCCGTAACAAATCCATGCTGAGTAACGCTGAGTGTGTCTCCAAGTGTAGATACATTTTGCCCTTTGGAATTATTTCTAGTAATTGCCCATCACTGAGGTTAGACTGAATAGTCCAACACATCCATAGATAAACCGTGTTGTTCTAACTCACTGCCACCAAGTCTGCTTTCTGTGGAAGATTTTTAAAAATATTTGTCTTAAACTCCATTTATTTTGTTAATTCATGTTTTGTCCTGAGTAGCCTTCTGTTCTCCTGTATTTTCTTTTGTTAATAAATCAAAGTGTTTAATTGTCTTAAGAAATGTTTTGCTTTCCTACTTCTGAGCATGAAGTCTAAAATTTGTTTAAATTGATCAGCATCTTTGGCTCAAAAGGCACTCGTGTTAACTTGTCCAAAGCATTCCCACAATGACCAGTTAAAAAATAGTTAGTTTGCTGTACATGGAGAAAATAATCATTTTTATTTCAGTTGTTTGCCTTTATTATTTAGAAATGTTATTTTTAGAATTGGGTGGGGATGATCTAAGCCCACAATGATAACAATAACATTACACTCCACAGAATTATTTGGCACCAAAAAATAAATATTAGACTTAGTTTAGTCCATATTTACACAAAATAAATTTTTCAGGTTTGTATGGCAGAGGATTTCAGTGAGTGCTTTTAAATAAAAGACTTTTTTTGTATGGAAACGTTTTCCTATTGTTGATAAACAAATATCACCATGACTCGATTCCGTGGGTGTCCCTGCACATCAACAACTGCAGCAGTTCAAGAAAGCAGCTCAACACCACCTTCTCCAGGACAATTAGGTATAACAAGGCCCAGCCAGTGATGCCCACACAAGATGAACAAATTAAATTGTTTTTTTAAAAGAATAAAATCTGATCATTCTTATTAAGAGTCATTGTATCTACACTGTATTGGGGTGGCAGTGGTATTGTGACTGGATTGTAATCCAGAGACACCAGGTTAATATTCTGGGGTACACGAGTTCAAATCCCACCATGGCAGATGGTGAAGTTTGAGTTCAATAAAAATCTGTAGTTATAAATAGCCTAATGGCAACCATGTAACCACATCAGTTGCTATAAAATCTCATCTGGTTCACTTTAGGGAAAGAAATCTGCTGTCCATACCTGGAATGGCCTACATGTGACTTCACAGCCATAGCAAAGTTGACTCTTAACTGCCCTCTGGGCAATTAAATGCTGGTCCAGCCAGTGACACCCCAATCCATGAGTGATTTTTATAAAAAAATACAGATGATCACACAAGTTATGAACAGAACTTTAGAATGTGAATAAACCAGTCAGTCTCTCAAACTTGTCCTGTCAGACCAGATAATGGTTGATATGCATTTGAACTTTATTTATATGCCTTTTCTCTCTATTCCTTTACTCGTTGGTCATGGTCTTGAAAATTTCAATTGTCTCCCAGCTTCCACACATTCCAGATTTCTGTGACAGTGTTTCCTTATTTCACTTTGAATAAGACTTGCTCTAATTTTTCGATTGTGTTGCCAGTCCTGGATTGAATCATTCCTTTACCTATACTATCTGATCCTCTCATCATTTTAAGTGAATTGATTAGCCCATTTTTCAACTCCAAAGGGAATGAAAACCAAGGGGTGAATTTTCACAGCCCCGAATGATGTGGTCAATGGCGAGTCCATTTGGAAGATATGGTGAGATTGGAAACATAAGATTCTCAACATCAAGAAAAGAAATTCTGACTCTGCAACCAGATTTTGAACAGTGAGACGGGAATCTCATTAATGAGAACTTGGTGGCAGATGAGATTCAATCCAGACAAGTGTGAGGTGATGCACTTTAGTCTGAAGAATGTTGAAAGACAATATTAATTAAGGGGTATAATTCTACCGCGGATGTTATATATGTGCACAGATCATTGAAGGTGGCAGGACAGGTAGAGAGAGCAGTTGTTAAAGCATTCAGTGTTCTTGGTTTTATTAATAAAGTACAAGAGCATGGAGGTGATGTTGAACTTGTACAAGGCACTTATTAGATCTATAATGTGTACAATTTGTGTATTGTAAGAACTGTGTTGTGTACAATGGGCACCATATTATAGGAGAGATGTGAATGCATTAGAGAGAATACTGAAGTGATTTACAAGAATGGGTCCAGGAATGAGAAACTTCAGTGACAAAAATAGTTTGGAGAAGTTGGGACTGTTCTCCTTGGAGAGAAGATAGTTGAGAAGAGATCTGATAGAGGTTTTCAAAATCATGACCAGTCTGAATAAATAGGGAGAAGCTGTACTGGCTTGTAGAAGAATAAACAACAAGATGGCAAAGGTTTAACGTGGAGTCCAAAGAAGTAAGGGTGATGTGAGAAAAGATTCTTTTCACAGAGAGTAGTTAAGGTCTGGAATATACTGCCTGGAAATCTGGTGGAAGCAGGTTCAATTGAAGCATTCAAAATGGTCAGTTGGGAAGAAATGGTGCGCAGGGATATGGAGAAAGGCAGGAGGTTAGCACTGGGTAATAGAACGAATGTAGGTATGATGGGCTGAATGGCTTCTTTCCATACCATAACAATTCTGTGATTCTGTCATGAGTAGCAAGATATCAATTTGTAAGTATTTATACATCATTATTACTATTGGTGCCTCATTGATGCAGTTTGCTATCCTCCTATTTGCCAGAGAGAAGCTAGACAGCAACAATTTCTGACATGACAATCCAAGCAGGAAACTAGTGACTCCAGGTCACCATTTGCTCCACTGAGCCTCCATTTTGGACACCAGTCACCAGCATTGCAGGGCACACTCTGTGGGCAGCAAATGCTCAGGTCCCTCATTCATGGAGGTTGGCATCAGACATGCACCAGCTGCTCTGCACCTTCATGGCACATCTCTGACTTACTTCCAATACAGTTCTCCTCTTTAGTACTGCAATTCACGGTGTGCCAAAGAGCCTGTTCCTGTGTTGCACTGTTCTATTTTGTTGCAATGCTGCTGCCAGCATAGTTTGCGGCAGGGACAAGCACCAACCTCATGGATTGGACCAGAATGCATCTCAGAGCTCCTTGTTTCTTTCAGCACTCACTCACTTCCCACTGAGCTGGATACTCACAGTATCTCAGCCTTGCCTCACCTTTTTGTGATTTGCTGCCTCATTCAGAACTTACAGGTTCACAGTCCTTCTGTCTTGCCTTGCCTCTTAGTGCAGACAGAAAACTGGGCTGCTCGTCATGGGTGTCTGTAGTGATTAGTTGAGGGGGTTGGATGTGTTACATCAATGTTACACTTGCACTTTGAGCTAGTAGCTTACATAGCAAACACACTACATAGTCATCAAACAATTGGTCATGTCTCAAAGTTTGCAAGGAATGATCCTCAATCAGGTTAATAGAGACACCTTTTTAGTCAGGAGGTCCTGGAAAAGTAGATCAAGGGCATTGTCCAATATTAGTCCAGGAGTTTGGACATGGTCAGTTAGCCACTCAGGGTGGACAGGTCCAAGGTGTCCTCACCTCTCTGGGCCACAATCCACTTAAATCAGGCAGGGAATGAATGTTAGAGGAGGTGGATGGGGTGCCAATCAACTGAACTGCTTTGTCAAAAAATATAGAGAGTAGGAGCAGAAGTATATTATTCATCCCATTGGGCTTACCCCACCATTTAACATCAGCATGGCTGATCTTCCATCTCAATGTCATACTCCTGTTCTTTTCCCATATTTCTTGATGCCTTTAACCTCTTGAAATGTATTTCTTTCTTGAACATATTCAGTGACTTTGCCCCCACAGCCTTCTTGCTAGTGAATTACATAGGTTTACCACCCTTTGAGAGAAGAAATTTCTCATCACCTCAGTCCAAAATGGCCAACTGCGTTTCCTGAGTCAATGACCCTTGTTTTAGATTTCCCAGCCATCACTGCATCAAGTCTGTCTAACCTTGCCTAAATTTTATACGTTTCAATGAGATTCCCTCTCATTCTTCTAAACACGAGTGAATACAGGCCCAGTTCACTCAATCTTGCTTCATATGACAAGCCTGCTATCTCAGGAATCAGTCTGGTGAACCTTTGCTGTATTCCCTCAATGGTGAGAACATCTTTTCATTGATAAAGAAGCAAAAACTGCACCCAATACTCTAAGTGTAGCCTCATCAATGCCCTTTGCAACTGCCTTCATTTGTCATTTGCCTTCATTACTGCTTGCTGCACCTGGATGCCTATGATGAATGACCTCTGTACAGGACAACTCACTCTCTTAGTACGTCAACATTTTCCATTTATTGCCATTACTGGGATGCAACCTGTCTGGCTCATATATATCCCATCTTCCCAGAATTAGACCCAATCCCTCGAGAATCTAAATCCCTCACTCCTACACCATCCTTACAGCCACACCCTCATCCAATAGGAACATTCTCCTCTTCATGATTTCACAAGCGTGTGGAACTGGTAGTACTTCTGTGATTACTACCTTTGAAGTCCTGCTTCTAAATTTATTTCCTAGCTCCCTATATTCTACCTGCAGGTCCCCATACCTCTTTTTATCTTTGTCGTTGGTACCGACATACACCTTCTGGCAGTTCTCCCTCCCCTCTTCAGAATGTCCAGCAGCCAGTCAGTGACATCCTTGACTCTGGTATCAGGGAGGCAATATACCATCCTGCTTTCTGCAGTCAGAGTAATATGGATCTGCTCCCTTTACAGCAGAATCGCCTGTCACCATTTCTCTCACACTCTCACATTCTGGTATGACATGGCATGAAAACCTGCTTGGACTGGCAGACAGATACCTGCAACAAAACTAAGTGAAGCTGATACTTAGCCAAAAAAAATGAAAGATTCGAGCCATTGAAGCCTGTTCCTAATGCTGTTGTTTATTTTGTCTTAACCCGTAACTTTAAATGATTTTTACTCATGTATAAAGTGATATGGAGCAATGATGGGTAAATGCATTTGGGATACAGTGCAGCCATGATCTAACTGAATGGCAGAATTGGCCCAAGTACCTACTCTTGTTCCTATTTCACCTGTACACTCTATTTCTCTTTATAGAGTAACAGAGGTAACATACTCCAGACTGAGCTGGAAAGTGCCTTGTTTTAACAAAAATCGCTAGTTAGGAGTTAAAGTAAAATTTCACGTAAAGCACTGGCTAAAACTTTGTAGGTACAACAATGTATGTTATTTTTAACCTTGTAATAAAATTATAAGTTACAATCATTGCTAGAGGGAAAAACAAGGCAATAGGTTACATCTGTTCATAGCAGTGTTAAGGAAAACATCAGTTATATGGAATAATCAACTCCAGATTTTGTCTAATAATTTATCCATCATTTGAAAAGTGAAGCAAGCTACATTTTGCCATTTACTTTTAGTCACGTCTTTTCTACATTTATGTTTTCTGTCAATTTAATAATCTGAAGACACATTTTCAAAATAAAATTTGCGCAATTCCATGTCTAGGCACGTATCAGTTCATCACTTCCTACTGTTGGGTCTTACAAACCAAACCAGATTGAAGAAACTATTGAGAAACATATGGAATTCCTCTGATTATACTTTGGCACAATATTCCAAACAGGCTGCCTCAACCATCAGCAGTGGGGTAGATGCATTCACAAATGCTCTATTGACTCAGGAAAAGGTTATTGAAGACTGCCTTCTTGTTAGCCTTTGCAAAAGTAAACTGTTGCTAGCAAAATGTATGCTTCTTTCTTGTGCCTGCAATTGAAATGTTGGATGTAAAAAGGGATGTGTTTTCTTCCCCCGACCATCCAAATTTTAAATTATTACAGCAGCAAGATTTAATAAGTTTTAACATAAAAAGATTGGAGCAGGTTGTGGGGAGTCTTTATCTCACTTTCACATTGTTGCAGTTTATGACCTTGGCTGCTGAGATGTCTTGCAGCTGGTTCTATGGCTTTCTGAGGGAGCTCCGTCTGCAGACTCCATCAGTTTCCATTGTTTTTCGAAAGCAACTATAGCCATCCTATCACGTGCTATTTGAGATCCAAAGTCTTTTTCCAAATAAATTGGGTAGTTAGGTTGATTAGGCATCCTGTGATGTGGATTTCAGACCTCTAGAATGTAAGTCATTATATCTGAATTACTCATTCTATTTGAAATTACCCTCCTGAATTAGTTTCAAGAAAAGGTGTTGAATTAACAACATTTGGGAAGGTTCCTTTTATTCTCTCCTGTGATGTGGGATTGTTTCAAACCTCAAAAGAAGTCAGGTGATCACTGCCTTTGATGGACAGTTTCAAGGTAGAAATGATAGTTTAAAGTTCAGAATATACCGCACCATGACAGAAATCCATATTTTGTTTTCAATATCCTCTCGCTAGCATTCAATCCAACTCAGCAATAATACACTGATTGACAGTCCAGTGAAGGATGTGATGGTGCATTGTTTTGAGCAAGAATATTGTAACCACACTGGGATGACAGCATTAAGATCACATTTTAAAATGGAGGTGGGAAATGCAGCACACTTAAACATCTGTAATATTGTACCATCTGTAAAATGTAGAAAAGAAGCAGAGAATGTTGGAGAAACTCAGCAAGTCTGCTAACATCTGTGGGACAGAGAAACCGATTTAATGTTTTGGGTCTGGCAACCCTTCTTCAGTAAAGGTAAACTATGGACCCTATTAAAAGAACAATTACCATAATCACCATCAACACTCGCTTATTGTCAGTTTTGCAGGCCCACTGCAATCAGCCTCGGAATTCATGGGAAGCTGCAGAGAGATCAGCCAGGACACACACACCAGTCAGGGCTGTCTATCCAAGTCGCTTGGGCTGGGTGGAGGCAACAGGGCTGGGATGGTATTGGCCAGGGTTGGTCCTGGGGGCTAGCTCAGGGTAGGTCAAGAGGGGAGGGAACGTTATTAGAGTCTACTGCTGTATTAGGCAAGTTAACGAAGTACATTCTGAGGTTTGGAGGAAACTCGTTGGATGCAGAGGGGACAATATTGGGAAGGGGGAAAACTCACCATAAAAGGGGGTTAGTAAATAATACATTGGAGAAAATGAGTTACTGCAGGAGAGGGGGTTATTGATGGTCACAACCATAATGACCTCGAAGGAGGAACAGTGCAGCATGACTAAGCTCGGGGGTAATTTTGTGAGATGAAATCATAATTCAAGGACATGTTTGGGAACTTGTGGAAGCTCAGAATTGATGACTTGACAGGGAGTGCCTCTCAATTTTAGCTTTAGCTGTAGTCTGTGAAGCATCCAGACCAGGGGAATTTGGATAGAAATCTTCAAGTTGTTAGAATTGAGAAAGTTTTGGCCTTCAGGATTGTAAAAGGTTCATGTCATTGGGAAAGGAATTATAAAATTGTCTTGACAGTTTAAAAAAAGAGCAATTAAGAAAATATTTTTTAAAAGCTGAGATAGGTGTAATATTTATCTGGGATCGATTCCCAGATAGTGCTGGGAAATAGGTTGAAAATTTGTTTTTATATTTGTGTTAAAGTCATCCTCTCTTCTGTATTTTAGATTATCTCTTTTCTGTAACAAACCTACTTTAAAGAAAATTTACAGCCCTATGTGAATTCGTTTCAGTGACTAATCACCACATTAACCAACAGTAAACGTTAAATATATAATACATCAAGCCAGGGTGAATTCTGTCTAATTTTGACATCAGCTAGGATCAGAACACATTCACAGGTATGTAAATGTCAGAGCTGATATTAAGCAATGCTTCTTCTAGTGTGTCATGCTTCAAGTGATCCAAGATAGGAGGAAGTCTGAGATCTTCATAATTCACATGCTATAATGAAATAATGATACTATGAGCATATCTCATAAAGGTGAGCTGACAAATTGATTATGAGACAGACAGTAGGTGTCTAGGGGAGATTGGCCTACTTCTGATCCTGTTTCCTATGATCTTTGCAATTGCTAATTCAACTGTGTTTTATTTCCCTTTAGTGTTTGCTTTCACCAAAACTCCTACAAACAAATCAATGCCATGGTACAACAATAGGATGTTACTGAAAATAATTACTTTAAATTGTTTCTTCCTGTCTCACTCTGCACCCAAAGTAGACTAAATTGGACATTTGAGAAAATACGTGAAATGCTTAATTTGAGGTATTTCAAAGCTTTCTTTTTGATACAGGTGTCAGCTGTGAACTACAGTCATTTAAAAACTATTGTTTGTACCGATCTGTAGATATTGTAGAATGCATGGTTCTTTCACTTTAAGATCCAAAGCAGAGAGGTTTGTTTTTAATTATAGTTCTGTTTTACTCAATGCAATGATTTTTAAAAATTCATTTGTGGATGTAGGTGTTACTGGCTGATCAGCATTTATTGTCTGACCCTAGTTGCCCTTGAGAAGGTGGTGGTGAGCTGCCTTCTTGAACCGCTGCAGCCCGTGTGCTGTAGGTTGACCCACAACACCCTTGGGGAGGGGATTCTAGGAGTTTGACTCAGTCACCTTGAACAAATGGCGATATATTTCCAAACAGGATGGTGAGTGGCTTGGAGGGGAACTTGCAGGGGGTGGTGTACAGTACAATTGATGATGTCAGTATTTTGAAAGCAATGGTATTTGCAAGATACCAGTGTAATTGGAAAATGATAATTATTCAGTCTATTGCAATATTTGCAAAATTGCAGTAATCATTTTAATTAGAATATGTAAATCACAAATGTACAATTTACGCTGCATATTTTTGAAAGCAACATTTCTGTTCCAATATTTTAAAAGTGTGTGGGTATCAATAAGAACTGTCCCTGTGGCTTTAACAACCACCTTGTTTGACAGATTATCTACCTCCTTGGTGACCTGTGATAACCTTTCTCTTCATGACTGAAGTTCTGAGCTGGTATCTGAGAATAATGACAAAATCACATCAAATAACAGTGATCATGATTATCTGCAGCTAATTCTGCCAGTTCTGTTTGCAGACTCTGAGGCCTGAATTTTCATCCCCGAATTAAAGTGCTGAATACCACACATCCCCACTTGCCCCTTCTCAGCCTCCCAGGGCAAAAGTGGTGATGTCGGATCCTGGGGTCAGACATCTAGAATCAGGGCTCCAGTGCCAGTTTGGCTAAGCAGGAGACTTATTTCATCATTACCAAATTTCAGGCCTCCTATGCACCTTTCCATTCCATTTTTCAGCCACAGTAGTTTTTAAATAAGTATTTATTTCATTGCAGTAACATTAAAAGGTACAAGACTGTACATCACTTGATGAACCTATAACATAATTACAGTGTACCTTGTTGGTAGTAACACCCATCATAACAAAAATATAAATTTAGATGAAATTACACAGACTGGGAATTAGTGCTCCTTGCATTGTGTAACTGAGGGTTCTTCAGGAACAACTGACTCTACGCTCTCACCAGTGAGAAAGCTTACCATATCAAGCTGCAATTGGCATTTAGGAGCTGACCAAGGAGCTTCTCAGTGCATCATGAGCCTCACCCTGGCAGTAATTAAACAACAGAACTTTTTGGATTGTACAGATTGTCACTTGAGGTCCAGGATTCTGGCAAATGGTGCACCTCTTCAGTACAGCTGTCAGATCACCCTGGGAAAACCAGTTACTGTTTCCATCTGCTGGGAAGGCTGGACTTCAGACTGGTAGTGAGTTAATGGACCACTTGAGGATCTTAATTGGTTATGAGCAGAGAAGCTCACTCATGGACCTACTCATGCAACATAATTGCTGACGGGTCAAGGATCTCTTCAGGGCCAACTCACTCAAAGAATTGCTCTTGTTGCCACCACCAGGGTGGTGATAATTGTGCCCATGAAATTTACAGCACAGAAGCAGGCCATTTGGATTGTGCTCCACACCAGTCACTCACAGCATACTTTATCCAGCTCTATCAGCAGAAACATGTACTTTCCTTCTCTCTCATACTAACCTACCTTCCCCTTAAACACGTCAAATCCTCTCCAACATTTTGTGGCAGCTAGTTCTACATTCAAACTGCTCCCTGGTTCATAAAATGTTTTTCAATCAGTGGTTTATTTCAATGACTCACTGTTCAGACTGTTGTCCTATATCATTCACTTGTCCCCTGCCCCTTATTGACAACCAGTGAGATCAGTGGTCCTCAGTCGGTGTATCTCATGGGAATACATTTGCCTGATTTGAGTTATTAGTGAAGATTAGTTAGACAATAGAAGTGCTAGCTGGGAGAAGTGAAACTATGCTGCAGAATGAACCAACTCCTTAGGAGAGGGATTGGAGGGGTTTGGAGGGAATTGGGGAGGATTGTAGCAAAGTTCATTTTCAAGATGCTGAAGTGGTTTAGGTGTTATTATTCACTTTCTGATGATTTAGAGCATGTACACATATAAAACAGCAGTTCAAATGAAAATTGGATTCCACTTAAATGTGTTATTGGCATTCTTTTAGGTTGTAAGAAAAGCTTTGTTTTGGAATTTAATTTTTTAACATTCTAACTGATTAAATGAACCCCAGAGGTAAAAGTGCTGGTCAAGTTCAATACATACATCACCACAGTAGAATTTAAATAGCTTCCAAGTATCATACCAGTACCTCATTCTGACGTATATTGTTCCCTTTACACAGCAGTATCAATTTATCACAAAGTTTTTTTTACTGTGCAGAAGGAGGCTATTTGATTCATTAAATTAATCCTATTTCATTGCACATTGCCAGCTCCTGTTTGACTGGTCTCTATTTGGCTCTAAAACTTGCTTCTCTAAGAAATTGTCCCAGAAATACTCATGAATTCATCATCCAGGCTACATTTGCCAATCTGAATAAACCAACCTATTTGTAGATTAAAATCACCAATAATTATTGCCTTACCTTTCTCACGCACCTCCATCATTTCTTCCAGCACACATTATCCTATCATGTGGTTACTGTTAGTGGGGACTGTGCACCACTCTCACAAATCCTTATCTTTTCTGTTTCTCATGTCCTAATGTGATTTGGTGTCATACTCTGTTTTATTGTAATCATTTGAAGTACCTTGTGACATTTCATTATATTAAAGACCCAGCATCGATGTGAGCTATTGTTGCTTTTCTTATATTCTTCTTAAGAATTTGACTGTTCATAACACACTTGCCTTCAAATTGGTGAGCTCAAGATCCAAACTCCTAGTTATTCCCACAGTGCTGTGTTGTGGGTGTAAAAACATATGAATCAGGAGCAGGAGTAGGCTATTCAACCCCTCAAGTCTGCTCACCATTCAATAAGTGTGTTGGACAACGAGGAATTCTACTTATCTGTCTGGGTCTTTTAAATTCTGGTTTTAGATCTTACATCTTCCCATTCGTGAGTTCAACTTCTCTGTGACATCAAAGTGCTTTGCAAGCCTTGTTACTGAGGTATGATTTTGCTAACATACCCAGGGTAATAACCCAGACACAGGAATTAACTGATTACTTCCACAGGATACCATTTCTGTCTTTGATGGACATAATAGGGCATTATAATGTCAGATCCCTTTATAGAATTCAGCTCTTGAATAATTTTCATGATCACAACATGAACAACAAAAGCTTGCTTAATTATTTATTGTGTTCATTGAGGTGAGAGTGACAACCAACCAAGGCCACATTTGACCGAGTGTGGCATTAAGGAGCCTTAACAAAGCTAGAATTAATAGGTTTTGGGGGCAAACTCTCTGCTGGTTGAATCATACCTGACACTTAGGAAGATAGTTGTGGTTGTTGGAGGTGAATAACCTCAGTTCCAGGATATTTCTGCAGGGTTTCCTCAGCATGTAGAGTCATACAGTCACATAACATGGAAACAGACCTTTCAGTCTGACTTGATTCTTCCACAATTAAACTAGTGCCACTTGTCTGCACTTTGTCCATATCCCTCCAAACTTTTCCTGTTCATGAACTTATGCAAATGTCTTTTAAACGTTGTAACTGTACTTGCACCCACCACTTCCTCTGGCAGTTCATTTCAGATACGAACATCACTGTGTAAAGAAGGTTCCCCTCATGTCCTTTTTAAATCTTTCCCCTCTCACCTTAAAAATATGCCCCCTAGTTTTGAAATCCCCCACCCTAGTGTAAAGAGCCTTGCTATTCACCTTATCTGTGAATTTAACTTCAATGAGAAGAGAAGACTCCAGTCCTGAATGAGCATGAGCTTTATTCGATCACCTACCAAAGACATATCCTGGGCCCAAACATCTTCAGCTGCTTCATCAATGGCCTTCTCTCCATCATAAGGTCAGAAGTGGGGATGTTCACTGGTGATTGCATAGTATTCAGTGCCATTCATCACTCATCAGATACTGTAGCAGTCCATGTGCAAATGCAGCAAGACCGAGACAATATCCAGGTTTGGACTGACAGTGGCAAGTAATATTTGTGTCACACAAGGGTCGAACAATGACCATCTCCAACAAAAGAGAATCTAATCATCGCCCCTTTACATTTAATGGCATTTCAATTGCTGAATCCACTACTATTAACATCCTGGGAGTTACCATTGACGACAAAGTGGGCCAGCCATATAAACACTGCAGCTCCAGGAGGCTGGTACAGTTACAACAGTTAAAAGACATCTGGATGGGTATATGAATAGAAAGAGTTTAGAGGGATATGGGCCAAATGCTGGCAAATGGGATTAGATTAATTTAGGATATCTGGTTGGTATGGACAAGTTGGACCAAGGCATCTGTTTCTATGTTGTACAGCTCTATGACTCAAAGAGCAGATCAGAGGCTAGGAAACCTACAGAAAGCAATTCACCTCTGAGCAATGTTCCTTCTAAGCTGCCCACATGTGCTCGCAATGCTCCAAGGTTCCATGTATGGCGACCAGCATCGTCACACTGATTATGGTTCTGAAGTCACTGCCAAGCATGGGCCTCAGAGGCCCAGGCAGCCGTAAAGAACATAGAAGGAACACTGCTCCTGATTCCCCAGAACCTGTCCACCATCTACAAGGCAGAAATCAGGAGTGTGATGGAATACTCCCCAATTGCCTGGATGAGTGCAGCTCCAACAACACTCAAGTAGCTCAACACCACCCAGGACAAAGCAGCCTGCATGTTTGGCACCACATCCACAAGCTTCCACTCCCTCTGACATTGAAGCTCAATAACAGCAGTGTGTACCATCTACAAGATGCACTGCAGAATTTCAGCAAAGATATTTAGACAGCACCTTCCATATAGATCACTTCCATGTAGACAGACAACGGCAGCAGATACATAGAAACACCACCAGCTGTAAGTTCTTCTCCAAGCCACTCACCATCCTGACTCAGAAAAATATTGCTGTTTCTTCAGTGTTGGTTGGTCAAAATTCTGGAACTCCCTCCCTAACAATACTGGATGTACCTACACCAAATGGATTGCAGCATTTCAAGAAGGTAGCTCACCAGCTGGCCCAGTTAGCAAGGCCCATATCCCAAGTCTGAATAAAAAATAACTCTTGGAGTGTTGAAAGGATGGAAACAGAGATTGTGGATGCATTGATGATCATCTTTGGAAATTCTATTAGTTCTGTAATGGTACCTGCAGATTGGAAGGTTCTAAATGTAACCTTACTGTTTAAGAAAGGAGTAAAAGAGAAAACAGAGAACTACAGACCTGTTAGTTTGTGTCAGTAATAGGGAAAGTACTAGATTCTATTTAGCAAATATTTTTAGTCGACATTATTAAATAATTGTCTGATTGGACCGAGTCAAATGGATTTATGAAGGGGAAATTGGTTCATCAAGCTTGATATAGTTTTTTTGAGAATGTTGAGCTTAAATAGATGAATTGGCTGTTCATACAATTGCTGTTTGTGGGATTTTACTTTGCACTACTTTATTACCTAAGAACAATCATCTGCATTTCAGTCATTCACGGAAAATTAATAAAGCTTGAGCTATGCCTGCTTTCACGCTGTAGGCATTCTGTGATTCTATGATTGTATCCAAAGGCATCTCTTCTTTCCAGTTGCCTTTGTTTCAGCATCTGCCAAACTGTTCATGACAGTGTTCAGGAAATAATGATGGAGATATCATTTGGACAGATGGGAGGATGTCAAAATGACTGTTAAAGATTTTCTGGTATCTCATGTCCTGTGACAGGAAGGCCAATGACACAGAAATATAGTTGCTGCTGTGATCCCAGGGAATGGAAATGACAGGTTGTATAGAGTTTATCGTGCCTACAGTGTCTTGCTACTGCAAAAGAGATCATTCAAGCTATGAGTAGCTTTTAGAATTGTCACAACCGACCCTTCTTTCTAATCATAAGTTTGAGTCTTTTTTTTAACCATTGGAAAGTACAATGAGACAGGTGAAAAGCTCCACTGTGAAGTTACAGAAATGTAGAATTTTCTCCTTTTAATGAGCAATGTTGGGAGCAGTTGGTTGTGACAGAACTTCAGCTCCGCTCTTCTTTAAACACAAGGCTCTAAAACAATGATTTAAAAAGATTGAATGCATCTTTAAGTAATCTCAATATTTGCCTAATTGCTTAGCTCAAACTACAGAAGACAGAATAGCACCTGGTTATTCGTTCTGTCTTTCCAGGCACAAAGATTGCCTTGTTAAGTAACACAAATCGGAAATATTTTTACAATAATGTTTCAAGACCTCCGTTGCATTTTGAATTCAGGTCCCCAGTTAACATTCCAATAGGGCTGGACTAATAATGGCATAGGACTCTGGTTAAGAGGTTCTTCTCCTGCCTGAGTGCCGCAGCCGTATCATTAGCTGTGAGAATCAGCGCCATTTAAATTGGAGATTGGCTGGAAATAATGTTATTTTAATGGTTTTCTTTCTCACCAACTTCTACAGATGCACCATTGAAAGCATACTGCCATGGACTCTATTTACATGGCTCACTGCCGCAGAAAGGCGGCCAACATCATCAAAGATCCATTGCACCCCGGTAATGATCTCCTACAACATCTTGTGTCAGCCAGAAGATACAGAAGCCTGAACACATGCACCAGCAGGTTCAGGAACAGCTTCTTTCTGGCCGTTATCAGACTGTTGAATGGACTCTAACCTCAAATGCCGCCTGTATGCCACCAAGTCTTTTTGATCTATACATTTACATTTCTGAAGAAGGATCCAGACCTGAAACGTCAGCTTTCCTGCTCCTCTGATGCGGCTTGGCCTGCTGTGTTCATCCAGCTCTACACCTTGTTATCTCAGATTCTCCAGCATCAGCAGTTCCTATTATCTCTGAGTGAGTTTTAACCCCACTGCAAAGCCTCTTCTAAGGATGCCTACCTTGAAGAAGTTACCCTCCTCCCTCCGGAAAGTCCTCAGTGGATCTCGCTCCCACTGCAACCCTCTTGTAATCTCTTCGGCCTTGAAACTGCTCGACCAAGTCCTGAAGCAAACCAGGTACGACAGCCACATTTCCTTTCTGAGTACCTGCCTATGGAACCGGATCATCCCCAATGGACTACAGTCTACATTCAGGCCTTCCCAATTTGACCCCAACCGCGACAACCGCTCCATACAGAACATTCAGATCCTTCAAAAACGTTTCTCCCTGCAACTCCTCAAACACACACTCACAGCAATGCGCCGTATTTCTGAAGAAGGATCCAGACCCGAAACAACAGCTTTCCTGCTCCTGTGATGCTGCTTGGCCTGCTGTGTTCATCCAGCTCTACACCTTGTTATCTCAGATTCTCCAGCATCGGCAGTTCCTACTATCTCTCTTGATCTATATATTCTTTGTTTTCTGTGATCTGCCTGTACCACTCGTAACCAAAGCTTTCCATTTTATTTCAAAACACATGACAATAATCAATTAATCAATCAATCAATTGTCTTTATTCAAAATGTTAAAAATTAAGGGAACAATATATTGCTGACATCTTTAATGCTCACCGCCTGCTGTAATTTGGATACGTCAATTTAAAAGGCACTATAAACCTAGTGGATAGACTTAACTATCTTCACGTTACTTCAACTTACTTATCAAAACCTGCAAGGCTAAGGACATAACACACACACAAGATTGTTTGAGAGCACAGAGCAAATCACTTAAGCTGTGTCCTCCTGTCTTAATGTGGGCATAATCACATTAAAACAAGATATGGCCAGAACACGTTGCACCCTTTTGTTGTTAGTCTATAGAGTATTCAGTTCCTTTGCCTGTATCTAACAGATGCCCTTAATCCTTCTTATATTTGTACAGATGACATTGGAATTGTTTTAAAGCTGCTTATATCCCACTGTAAAGGGATACTGGGGAATGAAATTTTGTGGTGTTCAGTAAAATAAAAGAGAGGAAAGAGAAAAATGAGCTTAATGGTTAGGTTAACAGCACTCCCTCTACCAGGCTTTCATATGGAATATAATTTAGTATAATTTAAGTCTTCCTTTGTCAACACCTCTTCTGACCTTGCTAACTTCCATAATTACACATTCCAACTCCACAATTTAAGAATAATTCTTAAGATTTCACATTCAATGTCCCAGAGATTCAGTGATATTTGGAAGCTTGTAAAGAGGTTTCTGGATCTGGATGATCACAGCATTTCTGTTAAGCACACACACACACCCCCACCACCTCTGGGCAGTTAGAGAGGGGCAATAAATGCTGGCCCAGCCAGCGACAGCTGCATCCCAGGAATGATTTTCTGAAAAAAAAGACACCTTGGAAATCCGAATGGGTCTGAAAGGGAGGTGGAGAAAGGGCACATGAAAGTGGGATCTATGCTCCTGGTATTTCCACTCCTTCCCCTATGACCACCACCTCCACCCCTGCACCCCTGCATCCCCGCGCATCCCCCAACCCCAATTATCAGAGGGTCACATGCTGAGTCTTGCCCCAACAGCCAAGCCTGTCCCTGCAGAAGTGCGAGGGGGAAGTTTATAGGAACATCACAGGCTCAAAACCCAAAGAACATCAATTGTGAATTTCAATTATCAAATGTGAAGTCAATGGGAATCAGGAAATTTCTTCACAACAAGAAGGAAGATGGTTGTAGTTGTTGGAGGTTAGTCATCTCAGTCCCAGATCATCTCTGTAGGAGTTCTACCGGGTATTGTCCTTGGCCCAGCAATCTTCAGCTATTCCAACAATGATCTTCTCTCCAACATAAGTTCCGAAATGGAGATAGTTTGCTGATGATTGCATGTTTGCATTTCCTCAGATACTGAAGCAGTGCCTGCCCAGATGCAGCAAGACCTGGATGACATTTGCACTTGTACTGATAATTGGTAAGTGACCTTCATACCACTCAAGCGTCAGGCAATGACTATCTCCTTTAAGAGAGAATTGCATAATCTCCCATTGATAGTCAACGCTGTTAATGTTGTTAAAACCGCTAGCCACATTCTGGGGCTTACCATTTGCCAGAAACTTAACAGAATCTGCCATATAAGTACTGTAGCTAACAGAGCAGTTCAGTAACTTTGAGTAACTCAGTTTCTCGACCCCAAAGCCTACATGTCCATTGACAAAGCAATGCAGGAGTGTGAAGAAATACTCTCCACTTGCCTGGAGACGTGCGGCTCCAACAACATTCAAGATGCTTAGCATCATCCAGGACAAAGCATCCATTTGTTCGAGACCCATCCACCACCTTCAGTATTTGATTCCTTGACCAGTATGTAGCATCTAAAAGATATACTGCAACAATTTGCCAAGTCTCTTGAAACAGAATCTTCTAAAACTCCAACCTCTATCGCCTGGATGGTCGGTAAATCCATAGGAACACCACCATGTACAAATTATTTCACTTACAGTTTTGATTTTGAACTGTATCACTGCCCCTTCATTGTCAGTGAGTCTACGTTCTGGAACTTTCTAATGGCTTTGTGGGTGTCCCTGCCTCATATGAACTGCAGCAAGTAAAGACTGTGGCTCAGCACAACCATCTTGGGGCCAATCAGGGATTAGCAATAAATGGTGGCCCTGCCAGCAATGCTTACATCTCAGGGATGAATTTTAGAAAATGACTTAGGGAATAAGCAGCCTGCCTCTAACTCTACTGAAACGACAGGAGAGCGCCAGGGTGAATTTATTGAAAACTAAAGAAGAAAAATAATTTGCAGATTCACAAGGGTGGAATGTAACTTTCTCTCTTTCTCTCCCACAACCAACCATCAGCTACTGCCATTCCCTTGTCCTCCAGAAGGGGGCTGAAAGGAAGGGAAAGCGTGTTGGGAATGTTCAGTGAAGAGCCCATTGCCCAGCATAAGGTTCAGAGATAGAAAGGCAGAGAGCAGTTTTCCAACCCTGAGGCCAATTGAAGCCCTGAAGTGCAGAATTAATGACCATCTAAAGAACTCATTCCATTGCTGGCAGTGATCCATCAGTGATGGGGCTGTGAGGTGCTGTCTACATATGACATCTATCCTGGCAGCTTCCCTTCAAGCTTTGGAGGTGGGGATTGGGTCAGGGGGAGGGGGCATGGGGTTGGATCGTCCCTGCTGATCAGGCACTCACTTCCTCTATGAAGAGCTCTCACTCCAACAAGTGATTTATGTCTGCTAAAACCATTTTTGGCTTCAGTTTTTATAACATTCCAAACACATTCTGATGGCAAAATTGTACAGACTACCATCGTCAAACAACTAATTTAATTTTCCGATCTGCTTGTTATGTAAATCCCACAATGCTGTTTCTTTAACCACATAATGTACAGAACAACACAAAGTACCAAGGGTCTGTTCCAATCCAAAAGGGTTGAGATCAGTACTAAAGTTGTAAAAAATGAGGCTTGGATAGTTTCTTAATGTCATTTCAACCTCAAGATATGAACTGCTTCTTTAGTTATGTTTTGAATGGTTACACAACCATTTAAATGGGACTTGTTTCTTTGAAAAAAACATCTTTTTTGTTGACCATACTCCATTCAAAGTGTATTTGAAGTGGTTGCTGGGGTCTGTGAGGTTTTTCTAAAATATGCATCATCAAAAGAGAAAAAAGAAAAAAAAACTGCCAGAACAGAAATGAAAGCTAACATATAGATTCTGAATTAATTCTCTTTCCTAACTAAACTGGACAAAACCAGATGAAGAAACCTCTGATTTATCAGTGTATGTACATTGGCGCAGAATCACGGAATAGGACAACATGGAGGGCCATCCCACTGTGCGTCTCCTAACTACTGAATTATTTCCAATTCCATGCCTGCTCCACATAGCCCAACTAATTTCTGATTCAAATATTTACTGTAAGAAGCTGTGTAGATATCACATTAGAAATTCCAAGACAATCCATCTGTATTATGTAATCTTAAATGTATTTCTTTTCAGTGTGGAGTTTGTCTTGAGGATCTTGTATAAGCTTGGGATTTGCCTGTTTTTTTTTGTGATTGCCTCTTCTGAAGAGCCCTGCATTAACATGGGCTGTTCGCCTGATGACTGTGATTTTCTTACAACAAAGACAGTGTCTCACTTCTGAATTAGGAACAAGAAAATGTAATTGCCATAAACACTACAGTGACTGCACCAGTCACTCGATGGATTAGTGGCATACTGCTGCTAAATAGGAAAATTAAAAAAAAAATTATTCATAAAACACTTAACTCTTTGCCCAAACTTAAAAGAAAGAATCAGACCCAGTAAAATATCTTGATTAGCAGAACTGTAAAGCTGTGTGTAAATTTACAAATTCCTAATGATCAGGGGAGAAGAGGGGATAGTCCATAATCTAGAAATCCAATGTAAAGGTTCCATGAGAAGTAAGTGCCACCTTTTCTTCACACAGTGGGCAGTGTGATTTCACAGCATGTCTGCACCCTTTGGTCCCCATGGATTAACCAACCACCCATGTCTCTCTATATTGAATTGCAATTTTTATCCCTCCCCAGGATGCTGAATTTGAATCCGGGATCACAGCAGTACACTTTCAAACATTTACTCACAGGAAATCTCCATCAAATATTTGCAGACTCTGAGCTCTTCCTGGGGATATTGACACACTCTTGGGGAGCTCCTGCAGATATTGATGAACTCCCCAAATCCGTCTGCAAATATTGACATATTTCCTGAGCTCTTGTCTGAAAGGCAGCTACCTAAGGATAAAACCATTGCAGAAAATGTCTGTATTAATATACAGCAACAAAAATGATGAAATTTCCTGTACCTAGGCGCACAGAGACCCAAAATCATAGTGTAGAATAAATCTCCAGATTAAAAGATCATGACAGCTTCTGCGTGAGTGCCCTATGCATGCAATAACACTACATAGGTACTATAAGAAATCATCTCTTTGATCTTTTACACCCGTCTATTGAACATCTCAGCTCAGTATAATTACATATTCTTAAAAATCATTTGGCACCAGAATCCTGGCATTTGCCGGGCACTGGCATTAATCCTGGAACCTGATATCAAGGACTGCTACTCATTCACACTAAAATAAAACAGAGAACTGTGGATGCTGGAGATCTGAAACATACAAAAACAGAGTTCTGAAGAAGGTTCACTTGACTCAAAATGTCAACTCTGTTTCTCTATCCACGGATGCTGCCACACCTGCTGAGTTTATCCATCAATTTCTGTCTTTGTGTACTATTCATGCAGAAGTGAGTAGTGAGCTGCAGGACCCTGCTGGTTATCCAAAGACCATAAGATCATAAGACATAGGAGCAGAATCAGGCCACTCAGCCCATTGAGTCTGCTCCACATTCAATCATGGCTGATGTGTTTCTCAACCCCTTTCTCCTGCCATCTCTCTGTAACCCTTGATCACCTTTCTAATCAAGAACCAATCTATCTCTGTCTTTAATATAGCCAATGACTTGGCTTCCACAGCCTTCTGCAGCAATGAGTTCCACAGGTTAACCAGCCTCTAGCTGAAGAAATTCCTCCTCACCTCAGTTCTAAAGGGTCTTCCCTTCACTTGGAGGCTGTGCTCTCAGGTCCTAGTCTTTTTTCCTAGTGGAAACATCTGCTCTATGCCCACTCTATGCAGACCTCTCAATATTCTGCAAGTTTCAATCAGATCTCCCCTCATCCTTCTGAACTCTGTTAACTACAGACCCAGGGTCCTCAACCGCTTCTCATATGACAAGCCTTTCATCCTCGGGATCATTCTTATAAACCTCCTCAGGATCCCCTCTAGGCGAACACATACTTCCTTAGATTTAAGGACCAAAGCTGCTCACAATATTCCAAATGCAATCTGACCAGAACCCTATACAGCATCAGCAGGACATCTTTACTTTTGCATTCCACTAGCACTTTTGAAATTAATGCTAATGTTACATTTGCTTTCCTAACTCCTGACTGAACCTGTGTATTAACCTTAAGAGAATCCTGAACCAGGACCTCCAAGTGCAGCCACCTCTCCCCAAGTGCACAACTGACACATGCACATGAGCCAGCCTCTGATTGGCTAGCAAGTGTCAGGGGCAGGGTCTCCAGCCCAGGGGTTGTTGATCCTGAGGAATTTCTGCTGCTGTCCAATAAGACCTCTCACTGGCAGTTCATTCATTGGATGTTCCCAAACAGAAGTGATGTGCCTTCTCGAGGGAGACCCACCACCGAGGTCAGCTTGACCAGCCTGTAATAATTTGGCCTATATCTTGCACCCTTTTTGAATAATGGTACAATGTCCACTGACCCCTAGTGACATTGCCTGTATTTGATGATTTGCTGGATTTGATTGGAAAATGAGCTTCAGCATCAGTTACCTTCTTCCAAGAAAAGCAAAATACTGTGACTACTGGGGATCTGAAATAAAAACAGAAAGTGATGGAGAATCTTATCAGATCTGGCCGCACCTGTGGAGATAGAAACAGAGTTAATATTTCAAGTCATATTAGACTTGAAATTTTGATTTTACTTCTCTCAGCAGAGATGTTTGGTGGTGTTGCTGAGTGTCTACAGCACTTTCCGTTCTTCTGCATTAATTCCTCCCTTCGTCCTTTTTTCAGCCTGGCAGACCATTCATTTGGCCCTGATTATTTATCCAAATTGAAGGAGGTCAGTCTGTCCCATTAACCTTGGGAAATGCAGGGTTACAGGGATAGGTTGAGTGGGAGGGTTAGTGTGGACACAATGGGCTGAGTGGCCTGCTTCCACACTGTAGAGATTCTATGAAAGAGTTGAGCCTATCAGATATACACAGTGAATTTGTGTGGATGTATAAGGAATAGACAGGGATCTTGATGAGTAAAAACCGAAAGAACTGCGGATGCTATAAATCAGGAACAAAAACAAAGTTGCCAGAGAAGCTCAGCAGGTCTGGCAGCATCTGTGAAGGGAAAAACAGAGTTAACGTTTTTGGGTCCAGTGACTGAGGTTTGAGGAAGGGTCACCGGACCCGGAAACGTTAACTCTGTTTTTTCCCTTACAGATGCTGCCAGACCTGCTGAGATTTTCCAGCAACTTTGTTTTTGATCTTAATGAGTAGTTTAACTCATCAAAAGTCTTCAAAAAGGACAGTGAAACATTAGATAAAATAAGAATGATTTACTTTGCATGATTAATTGCTGCCCAATTGCTAACCATCCCATTTCCCACAGTTATTTCACCTAGCCTGCACATCCCTGGACCCTATGGGACAATTTAGCATGGCTAATACACCTAGCCTGCACATTTTTGGATGGTGGGAAGAAACCAGACCACCCAGAGAAAAATCTACGCAGACTGAAGGAGAATGTGCAAACTCCACGCACACAATTGACTAAGGCTGGAATTGAACCCAGGTCCCTGCTGCTGTGAGGTAGTAGTACTAACCACTGAGCCACCACACTGCCCTGTTTTGTTATTCTCTTGCTTTTAATATACTCGTAAATCCATCTTTGTACTGTCCTTGATTTTGCTGGCCAATTGTTTTGTGTCCTTTTTGCTTTCCTGGTTTCTTTTTCCAACCTTTTCCTGTACTTTGCATACTCCACTAAGCATCCTGAAGTATAACTTTTTTGCAATTATCATGAACTCTACTTTTCTGCTAATCTTTCCCTGCATGATTCTTGATAACCAGGAATTTTAGGATTTGGTGGCACTGCCCTTTTTCATGGTGGGGACATGTCTATATTGTGCCAGTAGAATCGCTCTTATTGAAGCCTCCCGCTGATTTACCACTGACTTTCCTTCAAGTAACCGTAACCAGCTCACTTTGGCCAGATCATCTCCGCTTTGTACAGTTTGTCTTCTTCCAATGTGGAATGTTTATTTCTATTCTCCCTTTGTCCCTTTCCATAATGATGCTAAGTATAACTGTGTTATGATCACTGTCTCCAAAACGGTCATCCCGCTGCTGCTTCGTCCACCAGCCCAACTTCATTTCCTAAAACAAAATCTAAAATTGCACACTGTCTCATTGCATTTGTAATGTACTGTCTATAAAGTTTAAGAATTTTGTATCCTTGTGTCTTTCACACTATTTGTATCTCAGTTAATATTTGGAAAGTCAAAGACGCCAGCTATTATTGCCTTATATTGATACCTTGCCTGTATCTACTGTAGATTGGAATATGATTTTCATAGTATCCATTATTTCCTCCATGGCCTCCTTTACTATCTACATTTCTATGAATAATAATGTTATAGTAGCCACATGATCTGATTTCGATTGAGGATAAGATATTGGCCAGGACTGGGAATAGCCCCCTACTCTTCTTTGACATGGTGCCCTGGGAACTTATGCATCCAACTTAGAAACCAGTTGAACTGAATATCTCATCTGGAAAGGGTGAGAGGAACTTAAGAGAAACTTAAACCCACAACCTTCTGAATCAGACGTGAGTGTGCTACCAACCATCCCACTGGTGATGTACAGGAAAGAGGGGTGAAAACATATCTTAATGGGTGGAGAGGGAGCAGCAGATTATTAGGAAAGGGAGTGAAAAGCAATTGGCCAGGGTTTGACCATGCAATCATAAGCAATCAGGAACATGCAATTCAGTAATCACTTTTCAACAGCACAGCTTCTTACATTTCATCTACCTGAGACAGTTAAAAGCATCAGAATACCATCCATCACTGCATAATTAGTATTTTTAACACAGATACTCTGACAGTTTTGACAGATTGATGACTAAATTATGATTTTCTAGCTGACTGAGGCATTCATTTCACAAAATAAACTCAAATTCACAGGCGTAATAAACTCTTTCATGCTGTTTACTGAGAGATTAGAAGCCTTTTCCATCATGCACAGGAATAATTGCAGCCAGAAGCAGCAAATCACAAGCGTTATCAAACTCGGAAATTCTTACACAGTGAGATTACAGTTTGTGCAGGAAGTCTGCATCTTTCAAAACAGGGAAAGACAACATCGCACTCCTTTTCAGCACCATGTTATGAGAAGGAGAAAATTATTTCCTGTATCACTAATTCTAGGTTTAGGTTTTACTTTGGCAAGGAGTATCTGTTGGCAACTCTTCCGTTTCCGCTCCCACAAGTTGTGTTATTGCTCAAAGATAGCTAAGATGTTTATGTATTTCATTTTTAAATTCTCACCTTGATGCTCTTCAGACATTTGCTGCTTCTATAATAACATTTTTATGCCCTTGCAGTAAATTTTCTGCAAACCACTGCCAAGGATTAGAAGTGATTGGTCAGCTGCCCTTACCCTTCTTTCTTGGAAATCACTTTCAAAACTTATTAGAATTTACGAACATTTTGTTCCACTGGACTGTTCAATCTCTCTGAACCTTTAGGTTTCAGTCATAACGTCTATCCTCAGAAACTACTGAATGTTCAATATTATGGACACTTTGAAGTTAAATTAGTTTTTAATTAGTTGTTTAAAACTAATAAGTACAGAGCTTGAGTATTGATCAAATACATGTTTGGTTGAAGCTAGATGCGTTTGGTCAGTAAAAACCAACAGAACTGCAGGTGCTGTAAATCAGGATCAAAAACAGAAGTTGCTGGAAAAGTCACTGTACCCGAAACATTAACTCTGATTTTTCTTCACAGATGCTGAGCTTTTCCATCAACTTCTGTTTTTGTTCCTGAGTATGGTCAGTACCTTCTTTGTTACAAAAAACCAAGGGGATATGCTGGTTTCATTCATTATGCTGGTCTTTGAGAAACATAGTCTACATACCTGGCATCACATGTTTGCGACCCTTAATTGGATATTTACAAATGGTTGGTGGATTACTGATTTCAGTGCACTCCATATGATGGATGCCCTTCCATTTTATATGCTGCTCATTTGGAAAACACACCTGGCAGAATCAGCCTGGTGCTTTTATTAAGGCTCTTACTCGTCATGCCAGTAATTCATGAGCCACAATTTCTAGATAAGAAGAATGCACATAACCTACAGTCTGCCCTATTGAATTGATAAATTTTCATAGTTTTTGATCTTATTACTATAGGTACAGAAAACAGTTAACAATTTATGATGAGAAGCATCTTCATATTTTCTATCTTATGATAATGTATTTCTGTTTTCAGCTCTCCATGTTTTAATCAGAAAATACTTAGTGCCTTCTACCATTCTTCACTGGTTGGTGTTTCAGATTTCATCATTATCAAGGAATAAGTTTCAAGGAAGTATTTCCTGCATCTGTTGACTTTTTCCCTTGAATTGAACTCTCTGGAATGTGGAATATTGATGCTGCATGCCCAACTGCTTCATTTGTTCAGATAGTCCTCTCAACGTTTCTAACTCAGTAGAAAAATCACAGTTGACTGGCATGGCAGTGAAACCTAGGCTGTTAATTGCATTGGTATGTCATTTTATACATCTAAAGAAATTTTACTTAGAACAAAGAACACTGAACAGTATGGCACAGGAACAGGCTCTTCAGCCCACTATGTCTGTGCCAACCCATGATGCCATTCTAAGCTAATCCCATCTACCCGCACGCAGTCCATATCTCTGTATTCTCTGCCTATTCATGTGTCAATCTACTTCCTCTAAACATTGCTATCATATCTTCTTCTACCAGCTGCTTAACCCCCTCAACCCCCCACACACTCCCCGCAGCGTGTTCCAGGTACCTACCTCCCTCTGTGTAAAAAAAAGTTCCTTTCACATCTCCGTTAACCTTGTCCTCTCTCACCTTAAACCTAGTTCCCCTAGTAATTGATGTTTCCACCCTGAGAAAAAGACTCCTGATGATCAACTCTATCCATGCCTCTCATAATTTTATATACTCCAATCAGGTCAGCCCCTCAGCCTCTGACACTCCAGCAAAAATAATCCGGATTTGTCCAGCCTCTCCTTATAGCTAATACAATCCAATCTATCTTGTCATCCTCTAGAAATCCCCAGCGTTACAGAAACCAGTCTTCAGCCAATTTGATTCCCTCCATGTGACATCAAGAAACGGTTGGAGACACTGAATACTGCAAAAGCTATGAGCTCTGACAACATTCCAGCAATAGTACCGAAGACTTATGCTCCAGAACTTGCCACTCCCCTAGCCAAGCTGTTCAGTACAGGTACAACACTGCCATCTACCCTGAAATTGTGGAAAATTGCCCAGGTGTGTCCTGTACACAAAAAGCAGAACAAATCCAATCCAACCAAATACTACCACATCAGTTTACTCTCATCAGCAGGAAAATGATGGAAGGTGTCACCAAGTACTATCAAGCAGCACCTAATCAACAATAACCTGCTCAATGATGCCCAGTTTGAGTTCGCCAAGGCCACTCAGCTCCAGACCTCATTATAGCCTTGGTTCAAACATGGACAAAAGAGCTGAACTCTAGAGGTGAGGTGGAAGTGACAGCCCTTGAAATCAAGGCTGCATTCTATAGAGCCCCTACAGTGTGGAAACAGGCCATCCAGCCCAACACTGACCAAGCCTCCAAACAGCATCCCACCCAGACCCATGCCCCCACTCCATCCCTGCATTTCCCTTGGCCAATCCACCTAACTCCACATCTCCAGACTGTGGGAAGAAACTGGAGCACCCGTCAAAAACCCACACAGACACAGGGAGAATGTGCAAACCCCACACAGTCAGCCACCTAAGGCTGGAATCAAACCCGGGTCCCTGGTGCTGTGAGGCAGCAGTGCTTACTATTGAGCCACTGTGCCGCCCTTCGACCAAGTGTGACATCAAGGAGCCTTAACAAAACTGGAATCAATGGGTATCAGAAGGTATCTCTGCTGGTTAGAGTCATACCTGACACATAGGAACATGGTTGTGATTGTTGGAGGTCAGTCAACTCAGCCTCCAGGGCATCTCTGCTGGAGTTCCTGAGGGTGGTGTCCTAGGCCCAACCATCTTCAGCTGCTTCATCAATGACCTTCTCTCCATCATAAATTCAGAAGTAGGGATGTTCGCCGATGATTGCACAATGTTCAGCACTATTTGTGACTCCTCAGGTACTGAAGCACTCCATGTTCAAATGCAACAAGATCTGGACAATATCCAGGTTTGGGCTGACAAGTAGAAGCAACATTCGCATCACACAAATGCCAGGCTATGACCATTACCAATAAGAGACAATCTAAAAACTACCCTTGACACTTAATGGTATTACCGTTACTGAATTCCCTCCACCTTTCAACATCCTGGGGTTACCATTGACCAGAAGCTCAACTGGACTCACCGTTACAAACGCAGTGGCTATAAGAGCAGGTCAGAGACTAGAAATACTACAGTGAGTAACTCACCTCCTGACTCCCCAAAACCTTACCACCAACTTCAAGGCGGATCAGGAGTGTGATGGAACATTCCCCACTTGCCTGGATGCGTGCAGCTCCAAAAACACTCAAGAAGCTTGACACTACCTAGGACAAAGCAGCCCACTTGATTGGCATCACATCCACAAGCATTCACTCCCTCCACCACCGACATTAGTAGTACACCGTCTACAAAGTGCACTGCAGAAATCCACCAAGGCTCCTTTGACAGCGCCTTCCAAACCTGAGGCCGCTTCAATCTAGAAGGTCAAGAGCAGCGTATACCTGGGAACACCATAACCTTCAAGTTGCCCTCCAAGCCACTCACCATCCTGACTTGGAAATATATCACTATTACTTCAGTGTTGTTAGGTCATAATCCTGGAATTCCCTCCCTAATGACATTGTGAGTCTATCTACAGCAATTTGACTGCAGCAGTTCAAGAAGGCAGCTCACCATCACCTTCTCAAGGGTAGCTAGGGATGGACAATAAATGCTGGGCCCAGCCAGTGACACCCACATCCTATGAATGAGAAACAAAACCTCCAGGACATTTTCAGGATGCAACCTTGTTGTAAAACCCAATTCTGAAATGTAGGAATCCACTGTAACCATCAGGCAGATTACATGCAACTTGTTAGACGTCTTTGAGATGGTGGAAGGGTTTAACAAGGTAGACATAGAAAAGACATTTTCACTTGCAGAGAGATAATAGGAACTGCGGATGCTGGAGTCTGAGATAACAAGGTATAGAGCTGGATGAACACAGCAGGCCAAGCAGCATCAGAGGAGCAGGAAGGCTGACGTTTCGGGCCTAGACCCAGATGCTTGTGGTGACTAGTGTAGATGCATTTGAGGGGATAAACATATGAGGGTGAAAGCAATGGAAGGATATGCATGAAGAGGGAAGGTAAAAGGATCTTATGAGGAACGAACACTAGTGCGAATCTGTGTCGTCTTTCTTCTGTGCCGCATATGAAGTATTCTCTCCAATTATGAGTCAGTACAGTATAAACTGTTAATGAATTCTGAGGCAAGATATTCAGACTCCCGTCATCAAATGAATGATTGAATTATGGATCATGTGGGGCTAAGTAATGGTTGCTCCATGGAAAGAAATACAAACGTGTTTAGGGAATAGATGGAGCAACTTAAAACAGCAGACTTAGTCTAAACAAACACTAAAATACTTACATAAGTGTGAGACAGTCAGTTGTAAAGCACAGTACTTTGCACAAGTACTGAAAGCTAAGTTTACTGGAGTGTGAAAATGACTACATTTTTCTGCAGATTACATAATTTCAAACAATAGTTGAAACTTGCTTTTTTTTATTTGAAAGAGCTTGATAAATTCACTCCACTAATTCATTTACTAGGTTTGATACTTTAGATACCATTGGGATTAGACACTGTAAATTAGTTTTAGTCATTTAATCTAATTTGGAATTGATTCATTTGTACTTTGTTCTTGTATAATTTCCAATTTAATTGTGCTCCTATTGTGTTTGCTCATTAAAACTAGATAGCTGAGATTTGGAACTGATAACGGAAATTGCCATGAGCTGGCTTAGAATTGCAAGTTATACAACTTTTTCATTTGCCTGATGGTTTTAAGATTCACCTGCTTTCTGTTTTCAAAGACAGAATCAAACACAATTTGTACAACTCCTTGAGTATTCAGTCAAGCGGTTTCTGCCCAATGTTTTTAAAATTCAACTATAGGATATGGGCAGCACTGGTGGGCCGGCATTCATTGCCCATCCTTAATTTCCCAGAGGGCAGTGAAGAAACAACCACATTGCTGTGGGTCTGGAGTCTCATGTAGGCCAGACCAGGTGAGGACGGCAGATTTCCTTCCCTAAAGAGTAAAGGGTAATCAGTTAGGCTACACCATTAGACCAGCTTTTTTAAAATTCTAGATTCTTATTGAATTAAAATTTTGCCATCTGCCTTACGGTGGGATTCAAACCGCAGGCCACAAAACATTAGATGAAGTTCTGGATTGCTAGCCTTGTGACATTGTCTCTATGTCATTGCAGTTGAGGTATCTCTTGTGAAACATTTTATTTGAGGGTTGTATATAAACCAAGGGCTACAGGATGTCAGGAAGCTTTTTTTGACTGTAGAAAAGCAAAGATTTGGCTGGATTTTATTTCCCAGCTCCTGAGGGAGTGATGGTGAAGGAATGGAGAATTGTGTCTTTCAAGTCACAGTCCTGCATGCTGATATTGTTCTGATGCATGGTTTTTACATTTTTAAAAATTTAATCTATTTTCTAATCAACCTGTTCAGAGATGTTATTACACACCTCTGGAGCAGGTGGGACTCGAACCTAGGCCTACCATTCTATGATACTCCTTTTTAATTTCATTCATTCACGAGATCTGACCAGTGTTTATTGCTCATTCCTAATGGGCTTTGAGAAGGTGTCTATGAACAACTTTTCTGACTGCAGCTAACCAGTGCTGTCTCATCCTCTAGGCAATCTAGGCAGTCGCAGGGGGGAGCATGTAAGACCATAAGAAACAAGAGCAGGGAGAGACCATTCAGCCCTTAGAGCTGCTCTGTCATTCGATGAGACAATGGGTGATCTTCCACGTCAACACCATTTTCCCACACTATTCCCATATTCCTTTATTTTATCATATGCGAAAAGCTACGAATCTTAGTCTTGAACATACTGAATGACTGAGCCTCTGTATATTTTTAATTAACCTGGACAGGTATGTTATGACACACCTGTGGAGCAGGTGAAACTTGAACCCAGGCCTCCTGCCTCAAATCACTGCCATTGCTCCACAAAAGCCCCCATCAAACATACTGAAGGCATGGGCTATGTTATCAATACTTTTAATCAATCTCTTCTGACAGATTATGACAGTGTGATTAGAACCTAACATTCTGGCCCACTTGACTTAGCTTCTATTACCCATCTGGAAGGGGTACAGAACTGCAAAGATTCACCACAACCTGAATCAAGAAATTCCCTTCAACTCAATCCTAAATGGCTCTGATTCTGACAGTATGTTCCCTGATTCCTCCACGTCTCCCACCATCCCAGCCAGAGAGGGGCCCATCTACTCGGTTGATCCCTGTAAGAATATTTTCTATGTTTGAATGAGATCACCTCTCATTCTCCTAAATCCTGGGAAATGTGAAGCAGTTAATGAAATCTTTCCTCATAGGACAATTTCTCCAACCTAGGAATTAGTTTGATAAAAATCTATTGCACTTCCTACAAGGAAAATACATCTTTCCTTGGGTAAGGCACCCAAAACTGCATACAATATGCCAAGAGGTCTTGCCAAGGCTCCAGCCAAATACAGTCGGACATCTTTACCCTGATACTGAAATCCTATTGTAATAAATGCCAATATACCATGTGCCTTCATAATTATACAACTGTAGCAACATTTACACAGCAACTGCTGTGTGCTGGCTGTGGCTTCCAAGCACAATGCTGGAGTTTGAATGAAGGTACTCAAGAGGTTATTACGAGCTGCTCAGCAGCTGCCATCACAACAAGAGTCACTACACCGAGGTTCACTATGAAGTTTCACATTGTCCTCTCTCCCTCCACTCCACCACCAGCAACCCCCACCTCCTCCACCGTGCTAATAGCCCCCTGGTCTAGTCACAGATGGAGAGGCAGATATTTTCCAGCCTGGGACTGCCCCAGCCTGTGTATATTCACAGTCTGCCTGCTGTTTCTCTCCATGTGGTGCAATCACCTGCTTACTGACATCGCTATAGATCAATGCAAGGGAGTTCAGTGCACTACTCGCTTTCAAAGATGAACTTTGAATGTAGGCTATGTGTCCAAATGACTGGCAAGTCGGACCAATAGCATATCCATTCAGCTGATAGCAGCAAAAATAAGGTAAAAAATAACATTATCTTGTCCCATTCTGTCATTATAGAGAGATGACAGAAGGTGATTTAACCTGAGATTCACTACTCCTCAGATGAAGTGAGAGCCCTTCATGGGAACTTTAGCTGGTACAGGAATTGAACTAATACTGTTGCTGATACTTTGCATTGTAAACCAGCCAACTGAGCAAAGTGACATCACTGACAGTACCCAACCAGCCCATGCTTGTCCAGCATTGGATAGGAATCCAGGACTAGATGATGTTTACCTAATAATCTTTGATTGTGTGAAGGATTACACTGAAAACCAATTCAGTATTGTTGGTCTCACAGTAAGGTGCACTTGTGAGTACTGGAAGCTACATATATTAATGCATAGGACACTGTTCTTCACAGGCAGAAAGTGTATGTGCACACGTTGTGCCTGTTTCAACACAACCAACCAGGTGGCTACCATTCTCTAGTTAATTTCTCAGGAAAATGTTTTGACCAATCAAAGACAATGCGACTGCTTTAAAATTTAAACTCAACTTGGTAGTTAACTGTCAGTTATCATTAATTGATGCGTTCTGCATGGTAAGGCTTCTCCCAATGAATTCACTGGGCCGCCAATCAGCACTCTCATTTCACGCAGTATAACAGTTGTTTTCCCTTTACTTTGCTATTTCTTGCGAATTATCCTAATGTGTACAAGATAAACTGCTTCAACAAAATGTGTCTTTTTTAAGCAATATTTTAATTTAAATTCCCTAGCTGGCATTGTAGGATTTAAATTCATACCTCTGGATTATTAATTCCATGCCTTGTGTTCAGCTGCTTTAATCTGTTAAGTCCTTACCCGTATATAGTATTTTTCCATTTATTCAAAGGAAATGTAGGAGCATAGCATGAGGCTTTGTTTATTTCAGTTACCTCAGAGAATTCTGATAGTTACCATATTACAATTAGGGCATGATAATCTGTCATTAGTTCAGAGAGGGGTGGATGGATATAAACCAATGGTAGAGGGGCTTCTGCTAGTCTCCCATGTGAGAACTCCTATGGACATTGAGGGCCATAAACTCTTCGTTGTTACTTTGAACTGAAGGCTTTGATTTGAGAGAATAGGCAGGTCCAGCAATTACTGTGGAAACATGCACACTGAAATACGCACTTAGAAAATTGGTTAAAATGTGAGTGTCATCAACAATACTTATAGCAAGAGAAAAGAGAATGAATTCTGCATGCTGAGATGTATATTCCCTGTACTGAGACACTCTTCAACATTTGCTCTCAGGTCACTAGATGAAAGCAGTGGAGGGAGAAGGTCTGACATTTGACATTTTCTCTGAACGCAGGTTAAATAGCTGTTAAATTAAGCATTGCAAGGCCATGGGTTGTCCTTGACCTTTCAGTCAAATGAGAAATCCTACTTGGGTGTACTTTGTGATTGTGTTGTCAGTAATTACCACAGTTTATAACAGTTGGAAATTTGGAGGGAACAGATGGGCTTCGGGGAGGAAAAGAAAAATGAATGAAGGTCAAAAAAAACTATTGTATGGAAAATTACTGTGAAATAGCAGCTAAGAGTATTAGCAGAGGTCATTATCTCTATGGCCCAGCTACAAGCAGTGATTCAGCTTTACTCTGCAGTCGTTTTGAACTGTTATCAGAGGTGAAGCTTGGAGCAAATATTAAACCTGCATTATGTAGCATACCTTCAAATTCTTTTAGACTGGACTGATTTTGTGAAGTTGACAGTCCTCTAATTTAACAAAAGCAAAATACTGCAGATGCCAGAAAGCTGAAATAAAAGCAGAAAGTCCTGGAGAAACTCAACAGATTGGCAGCACCTCTGGAGAGAGAAAAACAGAAATAACATCTTGAGTACAATACGACTCTTTTTTCTAAATCCTTCAGTTTGCTTGTTTAGATGTGCAGTAAGTTAAAAGGTCGGGCTGGTGTATAGTCTGGACCAGAACATTAGTTTTCAGTTGCGCAGCAAAGAAGGAATGTCGGTGTAATATTGCAGTGATCTGTGTAAGTATTACTGTCACATTCAGGCTGAAGTTATTAACTATTACGTTTTAAAACTTATCATTTGCTTAATGTGAGCCCATAAACAGCACAGGATTTCCAGAAAATAGCCATTGAAGAATTTCTTATTATTTCCCTGATGTCAGGGGCTTGAACCAAATTGTTTATTTCAGGAAAGTTCCTACTTTCTGATAACTGAAGATGTGTTTGTTTACAGTAAATTATGTGTGTAGATTTTATTCTCCTGCCACACTGAAGCATTAAACAACTTTGGTATAATTTCCGTGGAAGAGGTATGTTCATGGGAAAGTAAGTGGAAGAAAATCACCATTGACTGGTGTCACAATGATGATTTAAACCCCACAAGATATGTAATGATGGCTCATGGGTAGAAACTTCCGTTTCCTGAGCAGAAAGGGCATGTGGGGGGAAAGGGCGGTGAAGTGGCATACTTAACCCCCGTTGCCACTTCTCTCCACCAGAGTTACGTTCTGGGCTGGATCTTGATATTTTCTCATCAACTTGTTCAGAGATGTTATTGTACATATCTGAGACTTGAAGCTAGGCCTCCTGGCTTACAGATAGGGACGCTACCACTAAACCACAAAAGTCCTCCTGAGCTGGATCTTACTGACCTACTGCAAACAATAGCTAATTTATGACCACTTAAAGATTGCAGTACCTTGTCCCTAGGGTTAATCCAGCTGGGCCTATTATCATTGGTGCTCCCAATAGCTGTTACCCACCTGATAGCTTTACACCTGAGGAGGTGCAGGGTCCCATCAAATGAAGGTAATCAGTGCCTAATCAAGCAGGAGAATGCCTGCTAGGAGCCATCCCTTCCTTCCAATCCCCTGCTGTCCCTCCCTCGCCATCCCACATCTCCAACATCACTTATCCAGCTCTCTGGGGATCCTGCGGCCTTGATCTTTCTGCAACACACTCAGCCTCCTCCGTGGTGCTGAGTGCAAGAGCAGCTGGCCTCTGACTGGCCCAGCAGCTTTCACTGAGCAGGATCTCTGCCTTCAGAACCTTGGTTCCAGATGAAGACTTGCTGGTGGCTTTGTCAATGCCTGATTAGTGTGAGGTTCAGTGGGTTTTTCCCTGAAAGAGGTAGCACAGGTCTCTCATTGGCTCCCTGCTCGTCAACAAGATTCCACCCAATAATTCAGAAAAGACTGAATGGGCTAATGGTTGGTATCTGAATAAAGGGTTTGAATCATATCCTATGAGTACTCATAATGTAATCTGTAAGTACACCACATTAAAATGAATTTTTAAAAGAATGACTATAATGTTGCAGTTCATCAGATGTTCTGCATCCACTAATTCAGGTGTGGCTTTCAAACATTTACCTTCTGAATATTTTCTTTGAATTAATTTTCAAAGCAACGTAATTATAGTAATTGTAAAGTAACCTTATCACCACAAGGCATGAAGGATCATTACGAGAAATGAGAGTCATTCCTGGTACAAATAAAAGGTGATGAGCTGTAGGTTAACTAATATTTTGTTAAAGGAGTGATCTGACAAGGCTATTTATTGAGTGTTCTCTTTATATCATGTGACAGATTATTAGTGGAAATGGGAAAGATTAGACAACATTAACATAAATACTCAAGCACTCAAAAACTTAAAATAGATCACATCTTCTATATCCAAACTAAAATATTAGATGTTTTCCTAAATTCCATGCTCCATGCTATGAAGATATAACTGGGGAATTGATAACCTGGAGCAAAGAAATGGCAATGGCAGCTTAATTTAAAATCAATATTCTGCATTGGTCTTCATGGTAGAGGATGCTCTAAACATCTCAAAGATGAGCAAAGTGCTAATGGGAGGGAAAGTCTTATAACAGTCTCTACCACAAGGAATTTGACAAACTAATGACTGGGATTGAAGGCATTGGAGGTCTCCAGGACCTGATGATCTGTATCCAAGGGTTTTATAGGAAGTAGCTGCAGGGATAGTGGATACCTTGGTATAAATATTCCAGAACTCAGGGGAGTCAAGGAGGGTTCCAGCAGTTTGGAAGATTACCACTGAGATGCCCCAGTTCAAGAAGAGTGAGAGACAGAAAACAAGAAACTATAACTATAGACTATTTAGTCTAACATCTGTCATTGAAAAATGTTAGAGTCCATTATTAAGGAAGAAATAGCAGGCCAATTAGTAAATCTCAATGTATTCAAACAGAAAAAAAATGATTTTGTGAAAAGGAAATCATGTTTGACAATTTCAATGAAATTCTTTGAGGATATAACATGCAAGGTTGATAAAGGGGACCTGGTAGATGTAGTGTGTTTGGATTACCAGAGAAATTCATTATGATGCCACTTAATAGGTTATTGCACAAGATAAGGACTCATGGTAATGAGGGACATTTTTTAGCATGGATTGAGGATTGTTCACATACAGAAGGCAGACAGCCAGGATTAATGAGTCTTTGTCAGTCTGGAAAGACATAACTGGTGGATTGTCATAGGGATCAGTTGTGGGGCCTCAGTTACTTACTATTTATATTAATGACTTGGAGGGGCAGAATGTGATAGACCTAAATTTGCTGATGATGCAAAAATAGGTGTAGGGCATGTGATGAGGCCATAAGCAATTTGCAATGGGATATAAACAGAGTGAGCAAGTGGGCAAAAACTTGACAGGTGGAGTTTAATGTAGGAAAGTGTGAAGTCATGACTTTGGTAGGAAAAATCAATCACAGACTATGATTTAAAAGGAAGGAGACTACAAAAAGTGCACTGCAGGGGGATCTGTGTGTTCTTGTGCCTGGGAGAAAAAATGTTAGCATGCAGGTGCAGCAAATATTTAAGAAGGCGAATGGAATTTAGGTTTTTATTGGGGGGGTGGGGTGGGCTGGTGGTTGGAGTCTTGTTACAATTATACAGGGTGTACAGATTCAGCAGATGGTCAAGGAGAAGAAATTACCCAGTTTAGATCACATATGAGATGACATCAACCTGAAGAACTGATTTCCTTGCTAAACACTCACCAGTGGATACTGTAGATACTGACATTCAATATTGCACAGGAGCTTTGTTTGATGTTCATCCTGTTTCTAATGAATGGCTATATTTTTCTCTCTCTTGTACTATTTGGCTGCTTAATTCATTTCTTTTCCCTGTGAAGGTGCGTAGTTTATGTTACCTTGGTGTGAAACAGAAGTCAAGCTAAGCAAACAGAACAGAATAATTACTCTAGAAATGGAATCAATTGATTAACCTTTACATTGTGTACTGCTAGTGTTTGTTTTTCTAACAATCAAGGTTTCAGGGGAAGGAATGCCATTAATTAATTTATTGTTGTTCTTTAAAGCATAACGCGATGAAATGGACAGGGTCAGGACCTACTGTTTTCTCAGCAGCTCACAACAAAACTGCAGCCTAAAGGATTCCATAGCCACTTGTCGGATGTTCAAATTGGCAGCCGGATAGCATCACCCCCATTAGAAACTGCCAACAAAACACCAGAATCAGAGTACTTCTAACCAGTGTAGCTTTTCAGTTTAACTGCAGCAGCAAAGCAGCCTTCACAGATTTACTTCTGGACTTGTTCTGAGTTTGTTCCCTATCTTTGTTCTATCGTTACTTAGGACACAACAAGAAGTTATTGATTGTTGTACCTTCAGCACCAATGGATTTGCAAAGCTCTCAAAACTGAAAATATGCTTACCAACAAGATTATGAAATGCTGAATGTTTATTTTTACTCAATATGGTGTCCATTATTGGCTCTTAATAAGGCACCCTTACCTCTTTGATTCTAACTCTCAACCTCTGAAATCGACATCCATTATGTGCAAGGTGTGCTCCAAGACAAGGTTATTGTGCAGTGTGCTATGGCTTTTGATTCTTTTGATCTTCAGAAGTCATGTGCTTCATGCCATATTTAACCTCCCTTCCCGATCTCCTATTATTATCTTTCATATATCCTGTTCTGACATTATCATGCTGTCTGCTTCACTTTCTAAATGCCTAAGATGTGTGTTGGCAGAAATCTGGATGAGCAGACAGAAATCAGGAAGGAAATAACAAGCTTTCAACAATCAAAATCTTTTCCAGAGGAAACTGCATGTGATAGTAGCCGTTGTTCTGTAAATGCAACAGCAGGCATCCTTTACCATTCTCCAAAGTTTCTCTCCAACAGTTTATACTTCATAAACAACACAGTAAGGAGCTGGAAAAACACAGCAGGCCAGGCAGCATCAGAGGAGCAGGGAAGTTGACGTTTCAGGTCGGGACCCTTCTTCAGAAATGGGGAGAGGGAAGGGAGCTGGGAAATAAATAGAGAGAGGAGGGGTGGGGCTGGGAAATGGTAGGTGGGATGGTGATAGGTGAGTGTCATTCCACCTATCTTCCCTAGCTCCACCCCTCCTCTTTCTATTTATTTCCCAGCACCCTTCCCCCTCCCAATTTCTGAAGAAGGGTCCCGACCGGAAATGTCAACTTTCCTGCTCCTCTGATGCTGCCTGGCCTGCTGTGTTCCTCCAGCTCCACACTGTGTTATCTCTGACTCCAGCATCTGCAGTTCTTGCTATCTCTTATACTTCATAAACATTTGTTATTTTGTATGATCAAACACGCTGACATAATCTGGTCCTTCATGCATTAGCAAGGCTCTGCATATGGCACAAAGTCAGGAGATTCTCAAGCAAGAGGTATATCTTTTTGATACAAAGTTGAGATCATTTTTTAAACATATCACCAGCAGGAGTATTGCAATTCATCCAGTTTATAAATTCAAAGTTGCACCTATTGCATCATCAGAGATTTTATCACTTAATTGAATAACATGCTTGACTGAAACTCAGTGAACGAGAGTTTTGTGTGCCTCAAAGATAGCACTCTTGCAACATCAATTTATACCGAACATCAGAAAGGTAATGAATGGGAAATGTCCAAATCCAAATCTATTCAAGGAGACTGAGTATAATCATTGGTATTAATATTCTATCTCAGCACTGGGATTGGGTAGTCCTATTACAGCTCCTAATTACTGATGTGTTCTGGCCACAGCTTAGCATAAAATGTCCATAAGATCCAGAGAGGTTAAAGCACATCATTTGTGTTTCTGTGTGTGTATATGTGTTTGTGTCTGTGTATATATGTGTATGTGTTTGTGTCTGTGTGTGTATGTGTGTCTGTATATGTTCTGTGTCTGGATATATGTGTGCACGTATGTGTGTCTGTATATGTTTTGTGTCTGGATATATGTGTGCACATATGTGTGCGTATGTGTGTGGAGAATCATGGGGTTGCGGGCAGGTTGGTGAGAGGCATGTGGTATGGCTTCCTCTTGAAACCAGTTTTAAGCCACATAATTAAGATCAACAGTAAGAAGCTTTATATCTCATTAAATTTATGCCGTACCTGATCTAAGGATGTTTGAAGTTGACACATTGCAAACTCTGCAGATTTAAAGACACAAATATTCCTCCTTTACAGAAAATAAAAACATCAGAAACAATCTGAAATATCTATCTATGTGGAATTTAAGGAACGGAAAGCAGTGTTTCTTTGAGAACTTTGTTGGTTTTAAATAGCTGTGCACCTTTCATGAGCTGTTAATTTCAGGCCTCTGGTTAAATGGGGCTGCAGAGAAGCTGCTGGGTAACTTTTAACATTGGGCAATGGCATAAAATAAACAATATCCATTCAGCCTGCAGTTAATCATCTCTCTATTTCCATTTTCAGCATATTTTAATTAATATGAAATTTGGGGGAGATGTACATTGGCAGTTAAATTGAAATCATCCATTTTACACCACCAAAAATTAAAGTTACAATTTATAATTAATCCATAGGGTCTATCTGTAAAGCACAAACAGAGAAACAGTATGGTGATAGTGTGGAACTTGCTACCACAAGGAGTAGTTTTTGTGATTAGCATAGATGCATTTAACAGCAAGCTCAGTAGTACATGCCAGAAAGGAATAAAAGGATGTGCTGATAGGATGAGGTGATGAAGGGTGAGAGAAACTGCATGCGAAGCATAGGCATTAGCAATGACCAGTCAAACTGAATGCCCTGTGTCTATCCTGTGATATTTTATATCACTTCAACTTGCAAGCTTTGCCTCATACATTCTGCATCTAAATGATAGTCTATGGACAGCATTGTTGGATACTAATTATTAAAGGAATATCTAAATTACAGACTCAAACTGATATGTAATATTGATATTTGTGTAATACTTCTTTACAACCACTGGCTCACTTCTAACATTACAGATGCCAGATGCAGAACCATTGGGAAACAGAAGATGAATTTAAAATCAAATTCAAGCCTGTTGCTTTCAAACAATCATACTTTACAATCTTAGCAATTCCCTTGAAAAGATTACAAAGTATTCTTTCTGGCATTGAATTTCACATATGAATTCCTACATTTGAGGGCTTAAGTCTCTGCTGATATTGTACATGATTAATTGGCCACACAATTCTCTTTCTGATGAATTAACATTAACCACACACTTGACTGAGTTCAGAAGAATGAGAAGTGATCTTAGTGTTTCTGGGAAAAAGGCACGTTTTGTCGAAGCTTTTCATCTTGAATTCGTCAGGACCATTTGCAAGAATACCAATAAAGGGGGTAAAAATATTTATGCTGCATGAGAGGTTAGTTCTCACTATTGTAACCATGGAGATGTTGCCATGGAGAATGAAGCAGTTAATACAGATTGACAGTCAACTACCAGGCTTTGGTTAGATTTCAAGGAAGTTAACTTTGATTGGCCAAGGCATTGCCCACCTGTGAATGGCTTTCATATATTTTGTGGAGTTGAAAATGACTCAGTGTATATGCATGTTTTTTTCTGTAAGCAAAGAACAAGACCCTGTAGCTTCCAACACATGCAAGTGTGTCACACTGTGACCCCAACTGGCACTCCTAATATGGATGTCAGTGAAATTCTTTTCACACTCAGGATTATCTAACAAATGTTGCCCAATTGCAGAATCACCTATAATGAACACTATGTTGCAAGCTTTGAAAGTGCAGCCTGGTTGGGTATAGTCAGTACCTTGCTTGTTGTGAACAGCTGAAGGGATGTGCTGTTTAATATGAGTTGCTGGTCTTGGGGACATATAGTGTATATAATGGCATCAACCACACTGACACTGAAATTGATAGACCACATTACTCATTTGTGTGATAGGCAAAATGCCATTTGGCTGAGGGCAGCATCCTGTTAATGACGAATACCATTCATGTTGCAATTGTACAGTATCAGTATGAAACAGCAAGCTCTAGGACTGGCCTTTTTAACAAGTAATTTGTTCATTGTGCAGTTTGATACTGCAATAGCTTTTATCAAAGTCATCTTGCAGGATAGTGATTATTCTGATAACATTTCATGTATCCATGATGTGGAGATGCCACTGTTGGACTGGAATGGACAGGGTCAGAAATCACATGACACCAGGTTATAGTCCAACAGGTTTATTTGAAAACACAAGCTTTCAGAGCCTCAGGAAAGTAAGAGGCCCTCTTATGATGTAGTGATAGTGTCCCTATCTCTGAGACAGGAGACTTGCGTTCAAGCCCCACTTCCTCCAAAGATGAGTAATAACATCTCTCTGAACAAGTTGATTAGAAAGAAGATAATGTTTTTGATGATTATAAAACTTTTATAGCAATCTATAATGAAAACTTGTGATCTTCGATATGGGGAGCATACTCCACACCTCCACCAGCCACACTCCCCTCTTATTCCTTTGTCTGATTAATGTAAGGAGCCATACTATGGGTACACTCAGATGATCCTGGATTGGTTCTATCATCATTGCCAGACCGGTTATATCTCATTACAAGACACTTTCACTAGACCACACATGAAAAGTCATCTTCAGCTTCTTGGTATAACAAGACCTGACCGTACAGTTATGGCCCAGTTACACAGACAGCTGTGAATATATATTCCAGCTGCAGCTCTGATAGGAAATCTACACCAGTTTATTTGTGGTGAAAAGAGTCCAAAATGACTGGTGAATTTGTTTGTTTCATTTTCTCCCCCACTCACAAATCTCTGGCTGAGATGTCTCTCTCTAATCCTACTGCTCCATGTGTCATAATATTAGTTTAATTATTTTACCCAGTTCCTGATTTGGCAAATGGTAAACTTTCCCTGTACAATTAGATTTAAAAAAATCATCAAGTAGTTTTGTTTAAAAAACACAAATTATTGATTTATTATCCATTAGAATCTATTGAATGAAAATGCAAAACTGGTTGGCACGCTTAATTTGTAGTATGTGAATATTGATGTTTATTCCTTAAAAAATGGAAAGCATGCACATAACAGCTAAGGGAAACAACAATGTATTTCTTTCTGCAGAGATTCACTTTGGAAAGCAAAACACTTTTAGAGAAATAGTCTTAGTTCTTAAAGGTAGAACGTTTAGTTGGCTATTGATCTGATGATCTGGCCCATGTAAATGAGTGTCGCCAAACATAGGCAGCCATCTCAGGGACCTTGGCAGATGTAACTTGCTCAGAAAATACTATATCAAGAAGTTTTCCAGTCACTCTTCAAGAGGATAACCAGGATTCACAATAAGAGTTTTTCTTTTCAGAAACAAGAGAACTGAGTTAGAGTTCCTTAAATGATTTGATTCATTGAGATGAGGAAACAAAAAGTTGAAAACTGCCTTTGTCGAACAGATTAAAACAGATCATTTCCAGTATTTTTGTGCATGACATTATGCCCTTCAGTATAATATAATCTGCAGTAAGTTTTAAAATTGCTTTTCATTTCAATTATTAGAATAATTTTAAGTTTTAAGTTTTTAAAACTTTAAAAAGACATTGGATGAATGGCAAAAGCAAATTGGGACAAAACAGGTAAAAACATTTTGAGAGGAAATGTGTGTGGCACTGAGTGATTGTGGAATGGATATGACTGTAACCTTCTATCCACCACTGATATCCTTTCACACCACCTCCCTGCTGAACAAGAATTTATCCACACCAAATAAAAACTGAAATTCATGGAGAAACTCAACAGTTCTGGTAGCATCTATGTAGATCCAACAACTTGAGTCCAGAAAAGCCTCGTCAGAACAACATTGCCTGAAAAATATACAGACTCTGCTTCCACTACCTTTTCATGATGTGAGTTTAAAAGATTTATGATCTTCTGGGAGATAAGTCTTCGTCTAAACTCCATGTTAAACAGGTGAGCCCTGATTTTCAAACAGTGTCCCCTATTTCTAGATTCTCCCATGAGAGGAAATAACATCCCCTCAACCACCCTGTCAAGACACCTCAGGATCTTAAGCAAAATGGAAACTGCTCGAGAAAATCAACAGATCTGGCAGCAACTTTGGAGACAGAATCAGAATTAATATTTCAGTATGACTTTTCCGGTATCAATCAGGATTTTATATGGTTGCCTTTAAATTAATTCCAACAGATACAATGGCAGTTTGTCCAACCTTTCCTCATAAAACAGCATGCCCAGTCCAGGTATTCATCTAGATTTAGCTCAGTTGGCTGGATGGCTAGTTTATGATGCACGATAATGCTAATAGTGGGGCTCAATTCAGCTGAAGATGACTGTGTACTGCACAGGTCCTCAATTCCAGGGTTGTGAGCATATTTAAAATGATGCTTGTAGATAAATCATTGATCTCAATACATTGGGTAGAATTTTTCCAGCCCCTGAATAACTAGGCCAGTGTCAAATAGAACTCCATTTCATAGAAACCCTGCAGCGTGGATGGGGGCCATTTGGCCCATCAAGCCCACACTGACCTTCCAAAGAGCATCCCACCCAGACCCACACCCACTACCCTAACTGTATTTCCCATGGCTAATCCACCTCACCTGCACATCCCTAGACACTGTGGGCAATTTACTATGTCCAATTCACCCAGCCTACACATCTTTGGACTGTGGGAGGAAACTGGAGCACCCAGAGGAAATCTGTGCAGATACAGAGAGAATATGCAGACATCACACAAGTAGTCGCCCAAAAGCGGAATCGAACCTGGGTCCCTGTCCCTATGAGGTAGCAGTGCTAACCACTGAGCCAACATGTAAGTTAGGAAAATAGGGTGAGACTGGAACAATGAAAAGCAAGGGAAAAGAAGAGCTCTGATATTCTGCCCAAGGTTTGCAGAGTGAGAATCTTACTAGTGACTGGCTATTTACAGACATTAACATCATTGTTACCTATTCTTGCCTTATTTATATGCAGACTGCCGTACTCCCACACAGTGCAGAGAAACTAGACAACACCAATTCCTGATTTGAAAGTCTGAGCTGCAGCTCACTGGCATCTCCTACTGCAGAAGATTCTTGGTGCCAGCACCACACTGCTAACTCCTGAAACTCTGTGCCATGGAAGCTGCATAGTTTACAGTGACACAAATACCATTGGCTACTTTATTGTCTTGATCTGTGATACAGCTCTCGTGTCACATCAATGAACTGTCATTCAACCTCAACACTCCTTTAGCAGTTGCTGCATTCCCTTCATACCTTGGTGACGTTACTGGTGTGATGTGAGTGTGACAGGTCCACCTGTTGATAGCTTTTGAAACAGTAATTTACAAAAAAATCATTATGGGGCCTGAATCTGACTCAGGCAGACAACCCATGTGATTAGTTGGTGACACATACTCTGCAAACTGCATTGCTGTTGCCACAACTGGCATAACCTTTTGTCCAAATCAAGTTTAAATATACCTACTGTAATTTTATCATAATCTGATAAAGGAGATTAAATAATTTTTACACGTTTTTATATTTAGCTCCAAGTGTGAAGCAATTTGGGGAACTGATTTGGAAGTTTTTTTAATAGAATTTGTATTTGTAGGTGTCTCCATTTAGGTTGGGTACATATTTCAAGGGGTGGCACAGTGGTTAGTACTACTACCGCACAGCACCAGGGATCCAGGTTCAATTCCAGTCCCAGATGACTGTCTGTGTGGAGTTTGCATATTCTATCTGTGTCTGTGTGGGTTTACTCCAGATGATCTGGTTTCCTCCCATGGTCCAAAGATGTGCAGGTTAGGTGGATTGGCCATTGTAAATGTGGGAGTTACAGGAATAGGGGATGTGTGAGTCTTGGGGGGATACTCTCTGGAGGGTTGATGCAGACAGGCTAAATGGCCTTTATTTGCACTGTAGGGATTCTATGATGATGGGCTAGGCCTATGCAAATTTGTTAATCTCAACTGGAATCTGGAAGAGAGAAAGGTTGTGTTTCTACAGCACCTTTTAGACCACATATCACCCTAAGCATTTTATAACCAATGGAGTGTACTCACACTTTTAATGTAAGATCCTGCAGTAATATAGTGGCTCCATAATTAATCTCAGTTTCAATAGGCAAAGAAAAGGAATATTAGGCAAGGGTCTCGTTCATGATGGGATGGACAGATGATACATGAGTGGAATGGAGTAATGTGTGGGCAATAACTGTTCAGGTGCATATATCTAGTGAGGTACAGAAAGGAACTTGTGAAATACAAGTCAGTATCATCAGGAGAAGCAGAAAAAAATTGGAAAGGGTGAAGATGTAACCCCCTACGGGAGAATAAAATGCTCTTGAGAAATGTCTCTGTGCATGATTTCTTGGCCACAACTGTAGGACAATTGTTTAAAATATGGCGCTTGTTTTTTTTAATGTTCACTCATAGGATGTGACGTCGTCATCTGGGCTAGCATTTATTACCCTGGAACTGAGTGGCTTGTTCAGCTATTTGAGACGGCAGTTAAGGATTAATCACATTGCTATGGGTCTGGAGTTACATGTCGGCCAGAACAGGTAAGGATGGCAGTTTCTTTCCCTAAAGGGCATTAATGAACCAGATGGGTTTTACAACAATCGCCCACCAGTGGTTACCTGATCACCATTAGGTTTGCATTTAATTCCAGATTTTTATTGAATTCAAATTTCGCCATTTGCCATGGCCTAGTGGTATTATCAATGGATTGTTATTCCGGAGAACCAGGTAATAATCCGGGGACTAAAGTTTAAATCCCGCCATGGCAGATGGTTGAATTAGAATACAATTGAATTTAAAAAGTTTAATGATGACCATGTATCCATTGTCAATTGTTGGAAAGACACATCTGGCCTACGTGTGGCTCCAGATCCATAGTAACTTGGTTGATTCTTAACTGCCCTCAGCAATGGACAATAAATTCTGGCCTAACCAAAACATCTTCATCATATGAATGAATGAAAGAAAACAACAGTTCTCAGTAGCATAGTGACAATCAGCAAAGATTTTAGGGAGAAAGGGCTTCTACAAAATTAGCAGCCAAGGCATTATGAAGCATCTGTAGAGTGTACACCTGCAGCGTGTTAGGTATTCAGGTAATTTAGAAGGCATTCGTCTCAAATTCAACTGGTTGGTTCCTCTTTACCACAGCCTGTTTCAAAAACCTGTGCCTGAGATTTTTCAGCGCTAGATGCACCTGTTCCCCTCACGTAACGAAGAAAACTTGTGCCATTTATCAAACTAAGTGGTGTTCATTTTGACAGTGTCAGGATAGATGTGACACGACAGTCTACTAAGATACAGGCGCAGTGGCTGCTCTGGAGTTATGACAGATATTTGCCCAGAATGCATCACAGGAATAAAAATAGACTTCAGGTCACCCTTGACATCACTAATCAAGTATCTTTGAAATTAAAATGCACTGAGAAATGAATAGGCTCAAAAATGTTGGAAAATGAATAAGACTTTCCTGTTTTAATGTTGCAGAAATGGATGCCTTCTGTAAATACAGCCACTGTCTACAAAGAGGATTGCACTTGAGATTTAGTAATCAGATCGTATTGTTGATGTGTAGCAGTGACAGGTGCATGTGTTACAATTAGAGAGCTCAAAAAGAATTATGTCATATGGGGTCAAGTTCCAAAGTGGTTTCCAAATTCAAATCTGGTTGACGTGGTGCTCTCTCAGCTCTTTGTTGTCTCCCGAACTAACAGAGTTTGCATTTAAGCAAGACATGTCTCAGGTTAGACCTAGGCTGTTCATAGAATTGCTGAATGAGAGAAAGTTCACAGCACAGATCATTTGACCCATTGTGACTGTGCTGGCTCTTTGAAGGAGCAATCCAGCTCATCAGAGAGGAGCAGTTGTCAACATTGACTCTGTGCATGCCATAAGATCAGGTCAACGTGAGCACCTCCTGCTGATTTCCAAGCAAAGTACAATCAGCAATGGTTCAGTATTTAGCCCAATGAGTGAAGGTACTGGCTTTGTTTTCTGTGGGCACGAGTTGGCATTTCATGTGCATGCCCAGAAAATAATGGACAGCTGCCTTTTCCACAGGTGAGGTCATTCCATCCGAGCCCCACCTGGTATTTCCATTCACACACTTCCACCAGGACAGTGACCAGGTTACAAAATGTAATTTTATTTTATGTTCTGATTTTGTCTTTGTAACTCGTGTGTGACTAGCCCAGTCATAGGACTGTTTGTTCCTGAAATAATGAGTGTCCAACTTAACATCGCTTTCAAAAAAATTTCCATTGAAAGTATGAGAGGACTTTCGTGAGCCCTTTTCCTAGTGCCTGTAACATTTTTCAGTTTAAAGGAGACACAGCAGGGTATAGAGCAGGGATGCATATAATTCTTTTATAGCCACACACAGCTGGATGTCTCAAGGGTGAATAGCACGGAGCAGTGACACATAGTTATTTATGTTTCACACAGCCAGCAGCCATCTTTGAGGCCCAAGAATGGGCAGAGGAATGAGAAAATGGTCATAGTCTCATCAAAAGTACAGGGAGCGGCTGGCTGCGATTTGTTTATAGCAAATTTGTTTATAAGGAAGTCAGTTGTAGTCTAGTCTTCAATATTATATATATAAAAATAGTATTTCAAAACAAAAAAAAAGAAAATAATGCTACCGGTTTTGAGGGGAGAGGCAGTGGAAAGGTAACAGGTAAGGTAAACGCTTCAAACAAATCAAAATAAGCCACAGAGCTAAAAATTAGGTGCAGCCAATCTTGGAAAATGTAAAATTTGAATAAAAGTAGAAATTAGCAAACGAGTTCTGAGAAATTTCAGAAATTCACTCTATAACTAGACATATGACCAAAAAAGGAAAATTTAATAGAAATGTTGGCACAGCAATTTATAACGCGTCTGCTCTGTTCTGTTTTCTAAATGATTGTTTTTATTCTTTTTACTTTTGTTATTTGGTACTTTGTCCCCAGATGTCCATTTCTCCTTACTTACTTTGTAGATAAATGAAAACATTTCTAAGAGGTAGCATGACCCACCTACTAGCACTGATGATGTTGTTACTTTAAGTCTTAGAATCCTCACAGTGTGGAAACAGACCCTTCAGCCCAACAAGTCCACACTGACCCTCAGAGGATCCCACCCAGACCCATCCCCCTATAACCCACCTAATCTACACATCCCTGAACACTATGGGCAATTTAGCACAGCGAATCCACCTAGCCTGCACATCTTTGGACTGTGGGAGGAAACCCACATAGACACAGGGAGGACATACAAATTCCACCCAGCCAGTTGCCCAAGGCTGAAATTGAACCTGGGTCTCTGGCACTGTGAGGCAGCAGTACTAACCACTGAGCCACCATGCCACTGTGCCACCCCAAGTGTTGTAAAGTCTAAAGTATCTGTTTCATTGTATTTGCTGATGTGCAAAATGTTGAGGATTTAGTTATGCAAAGTTCCAACTATTATCATTGCAGAATTTCTCCACAAACTTTGAGTTTGATTAAAGGGTCTTTACCTTCTGCCCATTCTCATTCCTCTCTGCCACACCCCACTCTCCTCCATTTGGGCTTAACATTTTTTTTTATCATTTTGGTCTCCTTTGGAAATATCCTGGCTGCCCAGTAACCCACCCTCAAACCTCTGAGCACTTTCTCAATTCAAATTCTTTCTTTTATACATTTGCATTCATGGATGTCGCTGGCTGGGCCAGCAACTAGTGCCTGTCCCAAGTTGCCATTGAGAAGGTGGGGGTGAGCTGCCTTCTTGAACCACTGCCGTCCATGTGCTGTAGGTTGACCCACAATGCCCTTAGGGAGGGAGTTCAAGGATTTTGAGTTAGTGATAGTGAAGGAACGAGGTTATATTTCCAAGTCAGCATATGAGTGGCTTGCAATGGACCTTGCTGGTCATGTTATTCCATGTACCTGTTTCCCTCTGCCTTCTAGATAGTAGTGGTTGTGGTTTGGAAGGTGCTGTTTAAGTTATTTCTGCAGTCCATCTTGAAGGTAGCGCACACTGCACTGTTGAGAATCAATGGTGGAGGGAGTGAATGCATGTGAATGTGGCACCAATCAAGCAGCTGCTTTGTCCTGAATGGTTTCAAGCTTCTTGTGTGTTGTTGAAGCTACAGCCATCCATGCAACTGGGCAGTATTCCATCACACTGCTACTTGTGCCTTGTGGACCACGTTTGGGGAGTCGGGAAGTGAGCTCGCTGTAGGATTCCTGGCCTCTGACACTGTGAAGGATCCAATAATTTTTTAAAAATTAAAATGGATCTGCCAATCTTCAGTACAGTGACTGAGTGATATTTTTAGCCTGAACATGACAACATTATGGCAAAGAAACAGCTGGTGACTAATGACATTGAATACGTCTCCAAATTAAATCTAATCATAAGGTTAAGATAATCACAAGTAGATCAGGCTTCACTCTCACGGTTTGAGATATTTGATCCTGTTCATTATGTTACTACCTTGTAATTAGTCTTTGCAAATTCACAATGGCCAAAAGGAAATAAATACTGGAAAACTGAAGATTTTCTGATTGGTAATATTTCAGGTGTTTGAGCATTTTTTAAACTTTATTTGTCTGAGCAACTCCCATTCACAATTACTATTTGCCCTTAGTTTCTGGTGCAGATGTATTCACTAATATAGTCTTTTCACAAACCAAACATTTTAGTGTTAAATGCATCCTTGGGAGAGAGGCTATGGGACATCAGCTCACCTCCCCTTGATTGAAGAATTCACCATGTGTGTAACTTCCCTGCACTTTCCAATGACTGAAAACTAAAGTCCACTTCACAATATTCACTCTAATTTTTGGACCTTTTCACTATCAGAAAAAGATGATACATGTCACTATAAATACCTGACAAAGTATTGCTAGTTTGCTCATTTTTATTCATTCTTGAGAGATGGACCTTCCATTTCCCCATCATGACAGATAATAAAAATATGCGGTTAAAGAAATGTTTGAATTTAAATAACGCCTCAGGATGTCCCAGAGTGTTACCGCCAATAACATAATCTTCAAGAACTGTAATTTATTTAAGGGTTGTCTAATGGTTATGTAGGCAGAATTTGGCTACTCCAGTGGAAGAGGGCTGCAAAATCAGACATGACACTTTCTGGACATAACATTAACCAAAATCCTGTTTTCCCTTTCAGGATGGATGTTAAACATTTGCTTCACAAGTCAAAAACCAGGGTAGCTCTTCTGCAGCCTGGGCCAATTTTCATAACTAATATCACTAAAAACAGACTATATGGTCATTTTCACATGTTTGATTGTGGGATTTTGCTGTGTTCTGCTGTTCTACCCTACATTACAACAGTAACTATTTTGTAAAGTCCTTTGGGAAGCCCTGCATTTATAGAGAGTACTATAGAAATGTAATTCTTTCCTGAAATCTTTCTTTTTTAAATTGCCTAGAAGTGAAACAGTGCATTATTGTTCTATACCACTATGCTGTTTGAACATAAGCTAAGCTTTCAGTCTCAACACTCACCTAACTATTCACTTTAATGGCTAGAAAATCATGAGCTGGAAAGCATACGAACAGAGAAGTCTTATCACATAATATATTGTGCTTAAATTAAATGCAGTTGCTCCAATATGAGATTTAAAAAAAAACAATGGCCTGGTAAATATGTTCTATAATCAGTGACATAATTGATATAACAAGGTGTAGAGCTGGATGAACACAGCAGGCCAAGCAGCATCAGAGGAGCTGGAAAGCTGACATTTCGGGCCTAGACCCTTCTTCAGATATTCTTCTCCCTCTCTCCCTATTTATTTCAGAATCCTCTTCGCCTCCCCCATTTCTGAAGAAGGGTCCAGGCCCGAAATGTCAGCCTTCCTGCTCCTCTGATGCTGCTTGGCCTGCTGTGTTCATCCAGCTCTACACCTTGTTATCTCAGATTCTCCAGCATCTGCAGTTCCTACTATCTCTGACGTTATTGATAGCCCACTCTCAAATGAACTTTAACATATATTTACTGTAAAAAGTTCATTGCACCCTTTCTTAATCTTATGTGTTATACCTTTTGATGTCCTTTAACTACCAGTGTTATGATTTGGGAAAAGACAACATTTTCAGAAGGACTTTCCTGGCATAGTCTGGGGGAATAGGACTGATGGGATCGCTTTACAGGGAGCCAGCATAAACTTAAATAAAATCCGAGCACTACAGATACTGAAAATTTTAAATAAAAAGACAAATAAAAATATCAGTAGAGAGACAAAGAGCATTAATGTTTTCAGTGCAACCTGACTCTTCTTCAGAAATTTGGAAGTATTGTGTTGGACTCTAAATGTTAATTTTGTTTCTCTCTCCACAGATGTTGCCAGAGCTGCTGAGTATCTCCAGCGTCTTCTGTTTTATGCCAGAATTCGTGAGACTGAATGGCTGTGTTGCAATGACTCTCATTGGAATGTAAAGTTGAAATGAAAATGCTACACAAAGTAGGCATGGATTAGAATTTCAGGCTAGGCTTGGGGTTAGGATGGAATTGAGGTGCAGCTGGCTGGACCATCCCTCTGTTTCTTCTCAGCCATCCTCATCTATGCCTGGTCTATTGGGGTGGATTGGCTTCTCCTTCCACACTCTGGAGGGAAGATCTCCCTCTGCTTCCCCATGTCCTCTAGGACGATCTCAAGGTCAATATGTAACAGGCATGAGGCAGCCTTCCCCTCATTCAGCTTTCAGCCTCCCCTGACAAATGGAGATTAATTTGGATAAATATGAGGTATTGGATGTTGGTAAAACAAACAAAGACAAGACTTATAAAATGAAAAGGGCAGTGTTGTACAACAGAGAGACCGAGGGGTTCAAGCATATAATTCTTTGAAGTTTGAGTCACATGTAACAGGGAGGTTAAGAAGACATTTAGCATGCTTGCCTTCATTGCCCAGACCTTTGAGTATAGGAATTGGGATGTTATGTTGAGGTTGTACAGGATGTTGGTGAGGTTTCTTCTGGAATACTGTGTACAGTTCTGGTCACCCTGCTATGGGAAGAATATTATTATAACTTTGCAGATGGCATGAAGCTGGGTGGGAAGTTATGTTCTGAGGAGATTGCAAAGAAACTTTAGTGTGATTTGGACAACTTAGGCAAGTGGGCAAATACATGATAAGTGCAGTATAATGTGGATAAATGTGAGATTATCCACTTTGATAGGAAGGCAGATTATTATCTGAATGGTAATAGATTGGGAATGAGGGAAATGTGAAGGGCTTGGGTGTCCTTGTACACCAGTTATTGAAAGCAAGCACTCAAGTGGAGCAGACAGTGAAGAAGGTGATTGGAAAGTTAGCAAGAGGATTCGAGTACAGAAGTGGGGGTGCCTTGCTGCAGGGCTTTGATAGGACCACACCTGGAGTGTTATGTAGAGTTTTGATCTCCTTATCTGAGGAACAATGTTCTGGTGATGGAAGGAGTGCAAAAATGGTTCCCAGATTGATTCCTAGGATGATGGGACTGACATGTAGGGACAGGCTGGATCGATTAGGACTGTATTCACTGAAGTCTAGAAGAATTTTTGGGGGGTTGGGGTGGGGGTGGTCTCACAGAAACCTGTAAAATTCTAACAGGATTAGACAGGCTAAACACAGAAAGGATGTTCCAGGAGTCCAGAACCAGGGGTCAAGGTTTAAGGACATGGTGTAGGAAAGCGATCAGGAGAAATTTTTCATCTGGAAAATGATGAGCCTGTGGAAATCCCTGCCTCAGGAAACCATTGAGGTTCATACTTTGAAGACTTTTAAGACTAAAGGAATGTAAGGATCTGGGGAGAAAGCAGGAATAGGTACTGTGTTGGTTGATTAACCATGATCATATTGAAGGATGGAGCAGGTTCAAAGCCCTGAATGGTCTACTCCTGCTCCTACCTTCTGTGTTTCTATTAAGCTAGAGAGGGTTCAGAAGAGACTTATCCGGATGTTGCCAGGAATGGAGGGTTTGAGTTATAGGGGGCGGCTGGAATGGCTGGAATTTTTTTCACTGGAATGTAGGAGGTTGAGGGGTGACCTTACAGAAGTTTATAAAATAATGAGAGGTAAAGATAAGGTGAATAGCAGGTGTCATTTCCCTAGGGTGGGGAATTTCAAGACTAAGGTACATATTTTTAAGATGGGAGGAGAGAGATATAAAAAGGCACGACAGCCAATTTTTTTTCACACAGAAGGTGGTTTGTGTGTGGAATGAACTTCCAGTGGGAGTTGTTGATGTGGGTACAGTTGCAACATTTAAAAGATATTTAGATAAGTACATGAATAAGAAATGTTTGGAGGGATATGGGCCAAGCACAGGCAGGTGGGACTAATTTAGGTTGGGACTGTGGCCTGCATAGGTTGGTTGAACTGAAGGGTCTATTTCTGTGCTGTATGACTAGATGACTCCATGACTCCCTGATTCTTTGCATTTCTTCCACATGGCAACCATAAGCTGCCAAAACCTTTAAATCTAGCCCACACTTGCAGAGTCCTGCCTTTGCTCTCATATGTTGATGTAAAGTATGTGATTTAGATATATTACAATAGCATTTACTTTAGAATTTTGATTTAGAAATAGTGGCATGTGGACTTGACCTGTGTTGTGTGAAGGGGTTTAATGATGAACTTGGAAGCATTTCTGTAGCCACGGTGATATATTTTAATACACAGTGTGCAAGAGAGAGAGAGACTTCCTGGAGATCCTTTTCTTTCTCTTAGGAGAAACATCCATAAATTGAAGAAAGTTTTCCCGGGTTGGTAGATTTGTAGAAGTCTTGGCTCAGGCTGGATGTATATATCTGCTGCGTGTAAAGTATGGTGCCAGGGCACCAGGTAAGTGATTGAGCATTTAGGATGGGTCAGGTTCACAGGGGGCTCAGGTTGGTGGAGGGGCTGATGGTGTTGCTCCCAGTGAGGGGATAGAGACATGTTGAGCTATGGGTGATATCGTTGGCAGCAGCTGGTTGTCAGGGATCAGGGGTATAATTAGTCAGGGGAGGTACACTTGGGAAGGTCAGTGGTGAGTTGGGGGTTGGTGTCAGCTTAATAGTTACATAGGAGTTAAAATGTGTTCTAAATCATCCAATTTTTCCTGGGTAACAATTCGCTTAACTGAAGCAGAACCCTCCAAATTCTTGACTATCGTGTTTTATTTGGGAGGCTATGGATTCAAGGGAAACACCCGTTGGAAAATACAATTTCTTAGACAATTCCCATGGAATCTGCTTGAACTGGGATTCTGCATGGACCAATTTTGTAACTCCAGACTACATCGCTCCAACAATGATCTGACTATTAGAATATTCAGGCCATTGGTCCATTCAATCCTGTTTAGATGGAGGGCTAAACACTAGACATTCTGACAAGATGACAACAGGAATAGTATTTGGTATGTCACCATGGTGCGATATGATGTGATTTATATTTGATCATCCATGGTCATGGTGTGGTACTTATGCTAATATAAGGATGAGACATTGGTCATGTATTACTGAAAAATACAATAAACTTTTATTGCTACACCTGGTATCTACATGCGTATGTCACTCTAGGGATTGGAACCAGGGCCATGTGGATCCATTGACTATGAGATCCATAATTGGGTTTGTTAACCTGGGCCGATCAGGGAGCCCTGGCTGACAGATATAAACAGAAGATTCAAAAGGTCCCCTCGGTCTGGGGATTGGCTTTGAGCTGGCTGGTCAGAGCCCATGTACTGTGCACATGTAAATAAAGGGTGACTTGGTGACAAGATACCAGTCTTTGTGCAGTTATTTCAATCACAATCATAGGCACTTGTGTATCTGGTCTTAAGCTAAGCAATTCAGATGCACTATAGTATGCTTCTCTGTATGGAAATCCATTAGTACCATTGGAAAATCAGTCTTTGGTTCTGGCTGATCGGGAGTAGTGAGCTATGAGTGTTTAATTTAATGTCAATTACCATGGATGAATTCTTAATGTATCTGAGATCTCAAAATTGTTTTGTTTTGATGGAAGCCTTTTTGATGATGCAGAAACTGCCTGATTATGCAATGTGTAACATTTTTTGTGAAAAATTATAATTTCTTGAATAGCCAAATTGCTGTTGTTAAAACATCTTGGAATAAATCAGAAGCTTTTTTGTGAATTGGGTGAACAGTGAATGAGGATGATTGTTCAATCTCTGGAAATGAATTGCTCCCTCTTTCTGTGGGTATTGATAGCTTTATCAGTAACTGTGACTGAGGGGTGGGTAGGGACAAAAACAACAATAACCAACAACCTGTCCTGGACTTCCCATGTAGATGTGATGGTCAAGAAGGCACAACAATGCCTTTTCTTCTTCAGGTGGGAGAGGAAATTTGACATGTCCATAAGGACCCTCATCAACTTCTACAGATGCACTATTGAAAGCATACTGTCCAGGTGCATAATGGTCTGGTATGGCAACCACTCTGCCCAGGACCGTAAGAAATTACAGAAGGTTGTGTGCACAGCCCAGACCATTACAGGAGCCAATTTTCCATCCATGGACTCCATTTACATGGCTCGCTGCTGCAGAAAGGCTGCCAACATCATCAAACACCCATCGCACCCCGGTAATGATCTCCTACAACCTCTTCTGTCAATCAGATGATACAGAAGCCTGAACACATGCACCAGCAGGTTCAGGAACAGCTTCTTCCCAGCCATTATTAGACTAATGAATGGACTTTCTTCCCTCAAATAACGCTGATCTTGCTAACGTTGGTCTTGCCTGGTGCATGCCCTGTGCAATGTAATCTGTATGCCACTGTCTAAGTCTTTTTGATCTGTCCATCCTTGCTTACTATGATCTGCCTGTACTGCTCTTAAACAAAGCTTTTCACTGTACTTCAGTACACATGACAATAAATCAATCAATCAACCAGGTACAAAGTTAAGCCTCTTTGACATATTTAATACTGTCGCACTCACATCATGTGTGAAATAATATATTGACAAACATTTTTATAAATACAGTACTGTGATTAATCCACTTTTTTTTATTGAAACCAATGATATTTTTAAAACACAACAATTATTGGGGGTTTATTTAATTTTCCCATTCTGTGTTGGTAATAAGACAAATGAGGTATTGATCCGAAGTTAATGCTCTTAACTGTTAGAAATGTGTTTTAAAAACTTAAAATTATTGTAACTTCTGAAAATATCAACTTTGTAAATGATCAAAGATTAGATCGTAAGAAAATAATGATGGCCATTCAACACACATTCATATGAAGGATCTAACATTATCAATACACAAGTTATTTTTAGTATTGCTGCAAATCATTTAGGAACAATTTGGCTGGGAAGACTTTGAGGAATAACTGTTCATGGATGTCACAAAGTGACTTGGAGCTCATAAAGTTTGTGTCACAGACAAAGAGTGACGTACTATAGGAGGTTGTTGAACCCTGGGCATGCAATAAAGCATTCTGTTAATCTTCTTTGCTACTTCCTGCTGGATGTGCCCTTCTAAGGACAATGCAAGAGAAAGTATGTTGCCCGTATAGTCTATATAAAACTGAGCTTAATGTGATGTGTCTACTGGAGATCAACTGTTCCCAAATCAGGTGGCCCATCACTGGGTCAGAGAAATCCTCTGCAGCCTCTCTCTCCTCTTGTTTATCTATGATTGATTGGATAAAATTTTATTTAGTTTTCTGATGGAATTACTCCTTAATCATTTCACCGTGCTTATGCAGTGCTGACATATGTACTGACTCTGATATTTGCTTGCAGTGCGAGCAAGATTTTAACTTCCTAAATTAATAAATTTACTCGCAATTTTTAATGAAGCGATCTTACATTTTGGGTAAGAAGCTATTTGAAATACAACAATTCAAAGACTCGGCACAATCTCTCTATTTGTGAATTTTTTTTCACTTTTGATTTCATTTTGTACTTTGCCATTTTTTTCGGAAATATTTGTTATGCTATCCGTACGTATTCTAAGGCAGTTAACAACTGTGCAAAGAAGTTAAGTCAAGTTCACCCAGGTAATATTTAGCTCAGTTAACTGCCTTGCATAGGGCTTGCATCCCATTTATATAGGAATAAAGGGTCTAATGTTTGTTAAATAACCCTTCCCATTAATTTCTTTGCATTGAATGTAGCGTGATTGGTGATGGTTGAAGACCAGGCAGTAGAATATCATCATGAATAAATTGTGCTAGGATTGGCAAGAGCTAGAGTGGTATGCAGCAAGAATATACTTTGTGATCTGATTGCTCATCTCCAAATTATTAATGTTTATGGAGAAACAAAAGGGGAATGATAGCAATATTTGCTGACAGCACCAAGGTATGAAGCATGAAAATGGTAAAGAAAAACATGAGAGACAACTGGAGAACATAGGCATATTAAAATAATTGATTACTGTGTAGCACACACAGTTTAAGGGGAGGTGATAGCCTAGTGGTTTAATTGCTAGGTTATTAATCCAGAAACCTAGCTAATATTCTGGGCACCTGGGTTCAAATCCTGTTGCAGCAGATTGTGGAATTTGAATTTATTGTATAAAAAAAATCTGAAATTAAGAATCAACAGTTGATTGTCAGTCATTGCAAAAACTCATCTGACTCACTAATGTCCTTTTGGGAAGGAAATCTGCCATTCTCACCTGGCCTGACCTACATGTGACTCCAGACGCACAGCAATGTGGTTGACTCTCAACTGCCCTCTGAGATGGCTTAGCAAGCCACTCAGTACAAGGGCAGCTAACAATGGGCTGGCCAGCTAGCAATGCCCATATCCCATGAGTGAATAATGAATAATAAAAAACACGTTAAATTGTCTTGACCTGCTGGGAATCCAGACCCACTATTCTCACATTTCACTTTCTTGTTAAACAAGAATCTATCTACCTATGCCTCAGAAATATTCAAATGCTCTGCTTCCATTGCCTTTTGAAGAAGAAAGTTCCAAAGACTCATGACCCTTTATGGGACATTCTCCTTATCTTTGACTTAGATAAGTGACCCCAGATTTTTGAAACAGTGACCTCTAGTTCTAGATTCTCACACAAGAGTAAATGTATTTTCTGCATCTACCCTGTCAAGCATCTTTAGGGTCTTATGTTTCAATCAAGTCACCTCATATTCTTCCAAACTCCACGAGATACCAGCCCAGCCTGTCCAAACTTCCCTCATAAGACAACCACCTATTCCAGTTATTAGTCAGGCAAAGTTTCTCCAAACTACCTCCAGGACACATCTGCATCCTTCCTTAAGGAAAGAGACCAACATTGTACACAGTACTCAAGATGTAGAAACATGAAATAAATGCAACAGGATATGAGGACATGGTGATCATGACTGACTTAGAAAATTAAAATACCTGATTACAATTGAATTCAGTTCAATCAAGTCACAACATGAAGGCAATTAAAGCACAGCTAAATGATGTTAATAGTTGCAATGTGTTGTTAAGAATGCATGAATATCCACATATGCCTATGCTAGTCAAATAATTTAGAGAAACCTGTACAAGAAGAGTTTATTTAGCCCATCATGTCTGTACCAGATAGGAGCTATTCCAACTAGATCTTTTAATATTCTTCTTTAAATGCTCCTCTTCTTCCTATTAAATATCATGATTAATTCAGTGTCAATGATCACTTGTGCTAAAGCATTTCAATTCCTTTGAATACTTTACACTAAAAAGAATTATAATCTCTAATATTATTCCAGTGGTACCAGTTTTCATTTTATGTCCAATGATCCCAAACAATGGATATAAATTTACAATATTTCTGATGAGATGCTAATTGAAGGCCTATCTGTTCTTGCTGCTGTATGAAGTGGAGGGGAGTTCTTCGTGTTGTTCTGTCTAATAGTCATCTCAGCCAAATTTATCAAAAAAAGGAATGATGTAGTCATTCCTCATTGATGTTTGAGGGAGCTTATGGTGCATAAAATGGCCACTGTGTTTTCTACATTACAATAATGACTTCGCCTCAAAAATACTTCATCAGTTATGAAATACCTGGGAGACCCTCATTCAGAAGAAAATTATATGGAGGAACCTCCCGTACGAAGGATCACAATACTTTGAGGACACTGGTTAGCAAAAGGAAAAGGAACCTGAGAAAGGAATGCCAGTGCTCTCAAGGCCAAGGACCAGTTCCACCTCCTGGAAACACCTGCCAAATGGTCAGAGATGGGCCTCTAGGATCGGGCTCTTCAGCCACACAAGGACCCACAGAAACCCCTGACTAGTGTCAAGGAATTTGCTAGGTGAACAATCATACTCATTAGTGAGTGATTGTTGATGACCCCGCGATATCCCAAGGTACTCATAGGTAATTTATAAATACATTAAAAATAAACTATTGCATTGCTAGAAATGAAAACAGAACATGCTGGAGAAACTCAGCAGGTCTGGCAGCATCTGTAGTGAGAGAAATAAAATGAATACACCAAGTCTGATATGACTCCTTATAAAATATAGATCCAATTCCTGTAGCATATACTTACCCTCTGAAAACCTATCACAATACTGAACACTTCAACAATATGCTTACCATAACCTTTTGTGCTCCAATGACTATAGCCCTAACTTTTTAAGATGATCATTGAACATCATTGTCTTATTTTTGGTATCATACTTTTGCATGAACAACATGCCCTTCCTCAAATGTCCGTGCTGTGAAGTGACATACTGGTCATGGTGGAAACTATTTTCCATGTTTATGTAGTGAAAGAAGCAGTAGGGGATCAGATTGCATCAATTATTATAATGAAATAAGTTTACCTTAATTATGAAGAATATAAGACAAAATTATGAATACTATTTAAAGATTGTGGACAATTGGATACAGCAGAGGTGTTGACTTATCTGAATACAGAATGATTCTAAGCTGTTAAATCCACACTGGAACACAGCCTCTTTGCATTCCTGTCTATTCTGGCTGGTCACAGAGCCAGCTCAGTGGGTTGATTTCTATATATGGGAGCACATTTGTGATTCATCTTATTGCAAAGAACTTTGGAACTTTACGTGGAAAGCTAGAAAGAATAGTTAAAATCCATGGGATTTATAAATCACAATATAATGCTAGGAAACAATGGTACAATAGTGTACTTCTCTTGCCATAGGTCTATAAATACTAGTTTTCAATGATAATTATATTTATACAAGTCTGTTTCGTTTAATCCTTCAAGGGGCCAAAATTCCCGTTATGGCAAAGTTGAGCAAAAGTTAATATACCGGCTCTTCATATTTGTAGACACTCTTTGGAAAAAACTGGCAAGGTCTGCACTGTGATTTCAATAAATTGTCTCTGCATTATAAATTGACTTCAATGGAATAAACCTGTCTGAAACAGCCAACATTTTGTAACCATGGGAACCACAGTGTCAGATTAATGCAGCATGCCCTTTCTTTGCGCTATTCCTACATTACAATAGTGGCTGCACTTCAAAGGTAATTAATTGGTTGTGTTGTGTTTTGATACAGTCCAGTGGCAGTGAAAAATGCTATATAAATGCACATGTTTGTTTCTGACTTTCTTTCTCGCAAATTATGCTGATACCACAGATTAGATACTATAGATTATAACACATAAAAAGACATTGGCCAATTTCATAAAAAGTAAATCTTTTATTTCTTGGAAACATGATTGAGTTTTTGTTCTAAACACATAAATGTTGACCTCAAGTATTTTTCCATAACCACAATCTCTTCGGCATGTGCTACATATACCAATTCTGTTTTTGAAGCAAGTCTGAGGCGAATACTCCTGAACACTATCCTTTGATATCAATTATTGTAACTGTTATTTATAAAGAAATCCAAGTTGCTTCAGAGGACCATTATAAAAGAATTTATGACCCCAACCTACATAAATAGAATTAGATTGTGAGGATTGTCTTAAGAAAGGGAAGTGTGGTAGAGATGCAATATGGTGTTGGGAGAGTGTTGCAGAGCGTGGGGCCCAAGTAACTGAAGGCATGCACCACCACCTCCCCCCCACACACACACCCAGCATCCGCCCCCCCCACAACCCCCCTAACCTGCCTGTGGTAGAGTGATTACAACTGTGTATGCACAAGGGACCAGAATTAGAGGACCCCAAGAATCTCTGATGACTGTGGCGTTGGAGGAGATTATAGAGATGGGGAGTGACAAGGCCCTCAAGGAATCTTATGAAGGAAATAAGAATTTTCATATTAGGGCATTGTTCAACAGGTGCCATTGTGGATGTGCAAGCACAGGGGTGATAAGGGAAAGGAATTTGGTTTGAGTTAAAACCAGGCAGCAGAGCTTTGGGTGATCTCAAGTTTAAAGAGAATAGAATGAGGGAGAGCAGTCAGAAGTGCGTCGGAAAAGTCAAGTCTTGAGGTAAAGAGGAATGAATAAAGGTTTCAGCAGAAAGGAGTTAAGATGGGGCAAAATCAAGTTAATCTTACAGAGGTGGAACTGAACTGTCTTAGTGCAGCAAGAAGCTTATTGCGGATCAAATGCAACACCAGGGTAGCAAACAGGCTGGCTTAATCTCAGACTGCCTCCAGGGAATTGCATGGAGTCAGTAGTTAGGGAATAGATACGAAAATACCCAGAACAGACTTTCCATAATCTCTTTTCTCCAAAGCTATTTACTTCAAAGCCCCACTCTTGCTTCTAAACTCACAAACCAGAAGACTGGTGGATTCTGAACTGACTTTTAAAAAAAATTTGCTTATTCTGAAATCTTCTGAGCTAGAAAAAATGCTAATGGCCTTAAATGTTTATTCTACTTGTTGCAAGCACAACAGTATAAAAACCACAGGCGTCCACAGTCACTTGCTTTCAGTCAGAATATTCATTTTAAATGACTGGTCTGGAAGGGCTGACCTTGTTTATTTTGTTTTTTTTAATCTTTATCGAAGTAACCAACACCTATGTGCATCTATTTTGAAATCCAATATGTAAAAATGATATTAATGTTTACAAATTACACATCTTTCATCACAGTACCCTCTTTGGGAATTGTGAGCATAATCATATTTTCTTCACATAGTCTTCATTTTCATTCTGCTTCCACTGTGCAGAAATCTTCAAATGGAATCAGCTACAAGTTACTATTCAGAATTAAGGGGTACTATTAAAGATGTTATCAAACCAGCATAACAGATTTTTTTCTGACTTTTCCACTCTGGCTTTGTATTTCAAACGCATTACTCTGTAGATTCTCTTATTTGGACACTTGGAGAATATTTCTCATCGTACAATGATAGATAGAGATGCAGTTGTTTCATTTTACACAATTGCTTAGAGGCACCCAGTGCTGTTAATTGTGGTATGAGATCACCTCCAGCAGGGTATTCTTTTTTACCTCATGCAGTGATGCTTATGTCCTATTTCCCATAACATAAGAAATTAGGTTTGGATATTGAAACAACCAATAGAGATTTATTACAGCTGCTATTCAATACAAATATTACATTTACAGGCACATGAGTGTCTGGGCTAGCATTAAACTAATAGGTTACAACAGAGGAGCATGCTTCCGCTAGACTGTCATGCTTCAAGTGATCCAAGTTAAGATGGAATATGAGATGTATTACACTGTCAGTTCACGTGTTATGATGCAGTGATCATATGTATTTTAAAAGCATATCAACATACAGATCATGAGACATTATACCATACATTGATATAAACAAAATGGGCAAGTTCTATAACAGCTTGTTACTGTATGGTGGAAATCAGCACAACTTTCAGGGATAGTCCCTTCCTCCTTTCAAAATTCCCCAGTCTGACAATATTTTTCCATTAGCTGGATGTTAAAGGCTATAGATCAATCAAAAGAGCAACACAATTTTGTTTGTTATCTTTAGCTGCATTTTATTGGATCCTTCCTGCATATCATGCAGGAAGGTAATAAGGAAGGCAAATAGAATTTTGACATTTATTGCAAAAGGAAGAGAGTACAAAAGTAGGGCAGTTTTGCTGCAAATGTACAATGCATTAGTGAAACCACACCAGGAGTACTATGTACAGTTTTGGTCCTCTTACTTGAGGAGGGATGTAGTTGTATCAGAGGCAGTTCAGGAGAGGTTCACTCACTTGATTCCAGAGATGAGGGGTTTGTCTTATGAAGAGATATTGAGCAGTTTAGGCCGATACCCTCTGGAATTCAGAAGAATGAGAGGAAACCTAATTGAGGTATATAAGATACTAAAGGAGATTGACAATGTAGACGTGGAAAGGATGGTTCCTCATGTGGGACAATCCCGAACGAGAAGTCATAGTTTTAGGATAAGGGGTAGCAGTTTTAGAACGAAGATCAAGAGAAATTACTTCTCTGAAAACGTCATGAATCTGTGGAATTCACTACCCAGAATGCAGTGGAATGCTGGGGCAGTCAGTGAATATGAGGAGAAAAACAGATTTTTAATTAGTAATGGTTGAAGTGTTTTGGAGAACAGGAAGGAAAGCAGAGTTGAGGTTGAGCTGAGATCAGCCATGATTATATCAAATTCCAGAGCAGATTCAAAGGGGCTGAATGGCCTCCACATGCTCCTAGTTTTTACATTCCAATGTTATATTCTTCCTGTGAGCTCAGCCTAATTTTCCTCAGACATCCATTCTAATGGGGCGACCTGTGAAAATGAGGGAGAAGCATGTATCGGACAATAATGAAACTGAGTTTAACACATTAGAAGTCTTGAATACATTTACACAATAATATACATATTTGCCACAGAGAAAGAAAGCTTGGAAGGTTTGCCCAGGGAAAGGTTAAGCTCCATCCAATGGGAAGAGAAGACAATCCATGCAGACCTTGCACACTCATCTTCTGAAGGACAGTAACACCAGGGGATCAGCAACAGGTCCTGGTGTGGGAATGGGGGACTGAGCAGACATAAAAGGAAGAGAAGAAAATTAAAGACAAACAAAAACTCCCCTAACTGGTTGACTAAGTAGGCTCACAGCAGGCGAGTAATGATTGTCAGTGTATGGTGATGATTGTTATAGGGAAAAGAACCAATAATTGCAGAGGGTAGGGTTTGAAACACTATGACACTTCGATTAGGTTATCAATGTAGTCTGTTCTAAGTCTACTTTTATTTTCTAACTAACATATGGACACCAATACAACAGCTGTGAACAGCTGGCTTCTATCAGCAGGTTTCAGTCTTTCATGAATAATTGAGAGTCTGCAGAGGATTAGATGAGGTGACTGATACAGGCAGATGATCAAAAGGTATCCTTTGTGACAGGTCAGGTTGCATGTTTTTCAAAAGTAATATGGGGATTCACTAAAACCACAGAAGGATGAGTATTTACTTTACAGATTTACAAATAAAAGCTCTTTAACCAATTTAGCTGTAACTGTGTTTACACCAGGCCAAATCTTTCATCCTTTTAGCTTCTTCCCCTCATTTTCTGAATGCAGTGACTCATGCTTCTAGTTCCTCACCCAAGCGACCATTTCTATGTGAGGTCAGCCAATTAGTGCTAACCAGACCCTTAACCATGGCACCAAGAGGGCATCACAATTCAGAATGTCATCTGAGATGTCCATACGGCATTCTGAAACATCAGCTAAAATAATAATCAAGAACAGCGATGCTGGATGAATTTTCACCCAGATTAGCCTGAGGATTCCAAGCCCAATTTCACTCCCTGACGACTGGTCCAATTAACTACAGCATGGACCAGGGACATGAACATGGCATTTTCCTGATCTTTATCATTTAGGAAACAAAGTCCACCCTCACCCTCCTCAGGAGCCAAACATTTCCATTTGCAAAGAGGCTGATTCACCACGGTTACATTGAGATGTGCTTTCAAAACCTTTGTATCATTCAGGATGAAGGTTTAATGAATAATATTTCATGGGGTCAGTTGGCTCAGTTGGCTGAAAGGTAGTCAGTGATACCAACAGCTCGGGTTCAATTCCTGCATCAGCTGAGGTTACCTCAAATGACTTTCCTTCTCAACTTCCCACCTTGCCTGAGGCATGGTGACACCCAGGTTAAACCACCACCAGTTGTCTCTTTCCACTGCGAGAGCAGCCCTAGGGACTGATAAGATTATTGTAACATATCTCACCTTTTATAATATTTGATGTGAGAGGCAAGTTTTTTTACACAGAGAGTGGCAGGAGTGTGGAATGCACTGCCAGGGGTGGTGGGGGAGGCAGATACGACAGGGGAGTTTAAGGGACTTTTAGATAAGCACACGAATATGCAAGGAATGGAGGGAAATGGACCAAGGGCAGCCAGAAGGGATTAGTTTAAATTGGCGTATGTTCAACACAACATCATGGGCCGAAGGGACCGTTCCTATGCTGTACAGTTCTATGTTCTTTCTATTTCTAATGAACATTGGTTAGCAGCATGTAGAAGAGCAATTCATTAATTTCTACTTCATAAAAAGTTAATAATTAAGGATTTATTGGCAGCACTGTGACCTCACATTGCCAGGGACCCAGGTTCAATTCCAGCCTCAGGTGACTATCTGTGTGGAGTTTGCACATTCTCTCTGTGTCTGTGTGGGTTTCCTCCAAATGCTCTGGTTTCCTCCCACAGTCCAAAGATGTGCAGGCTATGTGGGTTAACCATGGGAAAATGCAGAGTTACAGGGATGAGATAGGGTGGTGGGTTTGGGTGCAATGCTCTTTAGAGGATTGATATGAATTTGATCGGCCAAAAGGCCTGTTTCCACACTATAGGCATTCTATGATTTTTCTGAAACAATCTATTAAAATTGTGAAGCTCAGACAAATTATAATGCCCAAATCATGCGCTTGAAGTTAATGTAGAGCTTTTAAAAAATTTTACAAGGCAATGTTTGGGGATTATTATTGCAAACATATTTGATCTACCTTGTGTTTGATTCTTTTGAAGTAAACAGGACTGTCTCCCTGCTGGGTTTACAATGTTGGGATACCACCTGGTCTCCATCTCACTCATCTCCAAATTCAGCGGCAGTTCATACTATCTCCAAATTCAGCCCCTTTGATTTTTGATCATGTCCCTTGAAAAGTTTCTGGCTATTAAGCAATTGATCAATAAATTATTTGTATTTTATTACCAAGTAAGTATATGGCTGATAGCTGACATGATCCAACCAAATTACTGTGACATTTCTATAAAAAGACTCCTTCCTTCATAAGAAGGATAACTTATACATTGTAAGCCCGTTTAATTTCATAGCCCCTTTACATGGTCTGAAGCTACATGGTAGCTATAAATGTGTCATGTTGTAGAAGAATTACCAGCACCGTAGAAACATTCCAGAGAAAACCTCAGTAGGAAAACTGAGTAATAGCTAGGTCTGACCAAACATATGTGCTGCCATGTGTCCTGGAAACTCTCAAAAAATTAGACAGTGATTAAAATGGGAAAATAAAAAGTTCATTAAATGTAGACTTTTTGACTTTCCAAAAGGTTTCTTGAGTAAACCATGGGGAAAACTTGTACTGGTTGCAATGGATAGCTACTTCATAAACACATTTCTTTCAATTACATTTACCGTGTTTCAACAGACAACAAGCAGAGCAACCCTTACTCCAGCTCTAGCATTTGAAATGTGCAATAGTTGTGCACATACACAACATGCACAACTAGTTTTAATCAAAGTGCCTATGTCACTTCTGATGATCAATATCATTCACTGATTATTTTTAATTTTTAAATAGGATTATTTTCTTGATCCTGCTCAAGGGTAAATGTTACCTTTTAATGAATCAGGAGTGGACATTGGTGTCTCCACTTCACACAATTCTCCATTTTGCTCTGGAATATGCTTTGGTGATATATTTTAAAATTATCTTCAGAATCCATTATTATGCACCAAACTATCTGAGAAACACCTTTAGGATCTTGAGAAATATTAACAACAGATGCTAAATGAACGTAAGTGGAAAGATTTGTTCCAATACCAACTTTCATAGAAGCGCAGAGAACAACATGGCATCCAACTGCAAGCAGCAGATAGCCCACAGGGTTCGGGTGCATCAACATTTTATGGTTATAGAGGTACAGGTTAAAGAATGTGTTCCAGGGTGAAAAGCTGGTCCTGACACCATCACCACAGCTGTTATTAGGTCATTGCTGGAACACATGTCTAAGCTCACCCATCTTCCAGAGACCAAGGAGAACTGCTTTGAGGGCACCAGGGAGGCAGTTGTAGAAGTTTGCAATATTCTTCAAGAATTCCTGCAGCCTAACTATTTCCTAAACTGTACCAGAGGCAAGCTCAACACTGCTCACAATGCTTATGCCTCCAGATATTTCATTCCAGAATGTTCTGTATAGACCAGTCCTTCAAAGTGAATATATAGACTGATACGACAATTGCAGTATCAGAAAATGCCATTCAGTCCAACTGGTCAATGTTAATGTTTTTCTCCCACCATACCAACCTCCTGCCATTTTATGTCATCCAACCCCATTGGTGTAATTATCTCATCCTTTCACCTTCATCTGTTTCTTGCTGTCTCAATGCTACAGGAGTATATATAGGTGCTGGGTGGCACGGTGGCTCAGTAGTTAGCACTGCTGTCTTACAGTGCCAGGGACCCAGGTTTGATTCCAACCCTAGGCAATTATCTATGTGGAGTTTGCACATTGTCCCCGTGTCTGCGTGGGTTTGCTCCAGTCCCCTCCCACAGTTCAAAGACATGGTGTTTAGGTGGATTTGCCATGCTAAGTTGCTCTTACTGTCCAGGGGCATGCAGTCTAGGTGGATTAGCCATGGGAAATGCAGTGTTACAGGAATAGGATAGGGGGTGTGTCTGGATGGGATGCTCTTCAGAGGGTCAGTGTAGAATCAATGGGCCAAATGGCCTGTTTCCACACTGTAGGCATTCTATGAAATGAATAATTTTTCAATTCCATGCTTTATCTGATACAGACATTCCCAAAGTGCTGATATATAATTAATTACTTTGACATTTAGTAAGTATTGTTATGGAGATAAATTTGACCGAAGTTGCTGAGTAAAGTAGAAACCGGTAAACAGCAATAACTTTTTTTGGTCGTGTCAGTTGAGGAAGGAATGTTGGCCATGAGTAGAGCTGTGGGATCTTTAGTGGCCACCTGAGTTATTGAAACAGGCAGACTATTCTAGCAAGTAACTATGATGGTTATTATTTCCAGCATTATATCCCCTCTCACAATGCAGCATTCGAAGGTCATGCACCCCAAATTAGTACAAGCATTGAGATTCAGAGTTATAGTTGTAAATTAAGCCAAGCTTGCATTCATGTCCCTTGTCACTGGACTTCGTCTTTGTTTGGAGTAGATTATAAGGCAGGAATTTCATTTTAGTAACAACATTTCAATAATAATATCAGCAGCCAATCAGTTTCCAGTTCCTTCATATTAATATTTTAGTTAAGGTGTGATCTTTCAAAGATTTTAAAAATGTGTGTGGTATCTGGCAATTCAAAATTAAATGCAATGTCACCCAAAGATTTGAATAAAGAAGATTTTGATTTGATTACAATAAAATCTAGAGGAGAGATAATCGGGTTGATTTTTCTCCTTATTTGGGCACTGCTCAGAGAGGGGCATCTGACAGGGAAGTCTGCACATTAACCAGAGCCGGAGATTTTCCTTTATTTGAATGGAAATAAGATCTGGAGGTAGCTGCAATCAGCATATAATTCTCTCAGCCATAGTTTCCATTCAGTGCTTTCCTTTGATATTCTTAATCCATTGACGGCAGTGTTCAAAATATACTCCCACGTTTAATTAACCCAATATACATTGCTGTGTGAGCAGCTTAATAATTAGACTTATGATTCTAGTCAGCAAAATAGTAAAGAAATGTATTACTGTGTCAAAACTTCAAAAAATATTCAGGTGATAGTTGGCAGGACTTTGGATCCTGATAAAAACATTAGAAAAAAAAAGAGGAGCTGGAGCAATCTATTTCATCCTTCCCAGTCTGGTCTTTAATTCAAGAAGTTCATGGTTCATCTTCTACCTCAGCTATAACTTCCTCTGTATCCTTTTGCATCCTCTTATCATATCCCTAATAAGAGATTGTAGCATTTTCCTGACATGGTTGTCAAGCTAACTTCACTGTACCTCCTTGTTTCCTCTCTACCTCCTTCCCTGTTTTTACTACTTTCTAATTCACAACACATCATTCTGGAAGATCTAAACCAAAGTACCCATTCGCCCTGTCGCCATTTCTTCTAAAACCCTAGGCTAGAGGTTGTTAGGTCAAGAGGAGTTTTTAAATTTTAATTTCTATTTTCTCCAATACTGTTTCTTCAATAATACTAATTTCACAAAATCACAGAATCCCTACAGTGTGGAACCAGGCCAGTCAGCCCAACAGGTCCACACTGCCCCTCCGAAGAGCATCCCGCCCTGACTCATTCCCATACCTCTGCATTTCCCCGTGTCTAACCCACCTAACCTAAACATCTCTGGACAATACAGGCAATTTCCCATGGTCAATCCACCTAAGCTGCACACCTTTGGATTGTGGGAGGAAACCCACGCAGACACAGGGAGAATGTGCAAACTCCACACAGACAGTCGCCTGAGGGTGGAATCAAACCCGGGTCCCTGGCGCTGTGAGGCAGCAGCGCTAACTACTGAGCCACCGTACCGTCCTAAAGTGTCTCGTTTTCACACCATCACTACAAAACTACTGGTTCAAATTTATGTTTAAATTTTCAGCTATCTTTGTTTCACTAAAAAGTCATTTTGGATTAAAATATGTTTTCTCAGCCCTAACAATGCAGGGATCATTTAGACAGCATTGGAATCTGATTGAATTAAGTCCTGGTTCCCTATTTAACTGAATCCTAGTTCTGGTCAGCAGTTAAAATCTCTTCCCAAAACCACAACCTGGCTGATGGCGTGTTTTGCGTTTTATTTGTGATGACCTCTTCAGTCACACTTTGTCATCTTTAGAGGACAGTTGTGTCAAATGGTGGTATTAGTGACCTGCAGAATATTGGGTATGAATGTGTAATGATTTGATTTATTATTGTCCCATGTAACTAGGTACGGTGAAAAGTTTTGTTTTGCATGTAGTACAGGCAGATCATGTATACAAAGTGCATAATAGTAATAGAACAGAGTGAGGAATACGATGTTACAGCTGCAAAGAGGGTGCACAAAGAGTGAGATCAACATTTAAATTTGAAATTTGAGAGGTATTAGATTAGTAATGAGATATCAATTGTCTTGAAGGTGAGTTTTTGTCTGGTTAACTGGAAGGAAGCGCCAGAATATTAATGACTGTTGCACAGATTATCACAAACAAGTCAATCATTTAACTCACACTGTTTTGGTGGCTGGAAGCAAATAATACAACCTGTACTATATTAATATACTAAACAGTGCATTAGCTGATAGGTTGTGGTATTAATTAGCTTTATAAAATGCGTGTAGGTGTGGTACACTGTTCAGCAATGCAGTACACATTTCACATCAGTCACCTGCTTTGAAGTCAGGTAGACATCTACCTGAACCCAAACCCACCAGTACCCCATGCAATACTGTTTAAGGTCAACAACCTTGGGGTTTTCTAACTGCAGTTTAGAACTTTTCTTACCCATTATTTTCCCTACTCTATTCTCCCAATTTGTGAGGACTCTCTACACTTTTGTACCAGTTAATTTGAAACACTATCAAGCGGAGACTCAGAAATATTATGCAGAAGACATCTTCTTAAATTTCTGCTCATCTGCTTCCACCAATGCTCATTAAAATATCCCTCATTGTCCCCTGGAGAAAATCCCAGAAGTGTACAGAAGCTAAAGAAGGAAAGTAATCTATAATTGCAAGTCTCCACTGTTTTGTGTCAAAGAATAAATTCTCCTCATAATGCAAAGTGAAGAAAAGTCACCTTTTTGTCCAGAGAGCAGAAATTCAGGGATTATCACTTTTTCCATTCAATTGGTTGTGCCTGAGTTAATTGAAACAATAACTATTACCAACAGTTTATTAAAAACTCAGTGGGGAAGGAATATTCCCTTATTCAAATCTGGGAAGAGAATGTTACTGACAAATTTTAGTCTCATTGTGGAAGCGAGTGTCTCATTTTCTAATTAAATCTGCCTATGAATGATTCTCTGGCAAAGCAGAGAGATCTACCTTAGAAAGCTTCAGTTGTTGAGGGGCTCAGCAATACCAGCTATCACTGAGATCAGCTAACATTCAGTCTAACACAGCTGGAGAAGATAAAGTTGTCTCTCCTGCTTATCTGACAAATTGAATGAGTTTATATGTGATCTCTGTGGCAGCAGTCTGAACTAATCCAGACTAACGTAAAATCATTGATGTGATCAGAAACTAATTAACTGCTCTTTGAACAATTGACTACCCAAAAGTGATGAGGTAAGTATGGCAATAGAAATTGACTACAGCCACGAAGCATTCATAGAGCATCTTTCCATACACCTCAGAAATGTCTTAAAATGCTGCACAGGTATATAAAGCAAGTTTCCTTGATTGTTGTCATTTATGCAAGGCTGGAAGTAATTTGGTGTTCAATAGGATTCAACGAATGTCAATGTCTAGATCATCAGAAGAATTCCCAGCTGAGAAGCAGCATTGCAGAATCTTGATGCTCTCCATATGAGCTAATGGGACAGGTTAGGGGTTAATAGTTCATGTAAAGGATGGCGGCTTCAATATTCCAGCATTCCTTCAGTTTCTGCTCTGCAACCAGGATTGGATACAAGTATACATCCAAGGGGTGGTTCTCATCCTGATCAAGGATTAAGCACACTTCCAACTACAGATGGCTCCAAGAGGGTAGATTGAAATTTCTTATATGGCAACAGGTTAAACAATGTTCCACTTGCTGCAGCAATTTCGCTAAGAATGAAAACGTCAATTTTTAAACGTTTTGAATCCTAATTAAACAAATTGTACCAATTAAAGTACATTCTCTACTCAAAAGAAAATAATGTCTATACTTACACAGAAGCCAAATGGTTCTAAATCTGTAGACTGTAAGCTGGGTCTTTTTGCTTCGTTTTTCAAATCTATCATTACCCATATTGCACAGAAGCTGATTGCAAACTACTTACGAACACAGATTGGAGCCCTTGCTCAGGGACAAATCTTTAGACAGTCTTTTATTCCTGTATGATGCAAAGTTTTCAGCCTCTATACCACCTCACCATCTCCAATTAGTTTGGTGAAAACAATTTCATTTAAAGTTTGGCATTCTCAGTATTTTGTTTAAACAGATAAATCTGTATATTTCAATTTTTGTTATATCTTAGTAGCAAAGTAATGGCTTCCTTTGGTCTTCGCTTTAGAAAGGCTTGCATAAAATATCTGTTATGAAATACTCCCAATTTCTGACATTTTTGGCATTCATTATGACAGAAATCACTCAGGGAAATAAGGCTGCTTTCCGTTGTAGAGTTGCGCTCATTGAAAGCGCATAATTTAAATTTTGAAAGGAAATAAAACTAAGTAACAGCAAAGTGACAAATATTAAATCCGACTTGGATATAAATTACAGGCAACAATGATAGTCTCTGGAGTAGTGTAATCATAGAGAGGCATTTTCTCTGCATACCATATGTAGTTTTGAGAGGACAGTATTGTTTCAGTTAACTTCCCAATAGCTGTACTTTATAGTCCTAACACGTTGTTACTCCATGTTGAAGTTGGTCCAGCAAATTAGTGATTTCTTTTTGAATGGGACATTTCAAAACAATAAAGTATCAATTCCAGATGCAAACATATTTGTTTTAAAGTTCTCTGAATTTTTGTTCTCTTTATGTATGTGGGTGCTGCAGCATGTATCGTTTTCGATATTTGGTATCCAGTTGGGACCAAGTGTACTCAGTTTGTATGCAGCCTGGGCTAGAGTAAAGATCCCTTTATAGCGTTTCAGCAATGAGTCTGCTGTACCAAACTGCATCTACATTGTATACATAGGCAACTCTTGTGTGAATTTTTAGATTTTGTGTCTTCTGCTTCAAAGTATTGTGCTGCAGATTTGCATTAATAACTGGACTGAATAAGGCCAAATCCAACTTGCCAAGGACTACATTCCTCACCTGGGTGGTAGCTCTCGGCTTCTTCCTTGACCAGAGGCCTGAACAATCCCCATCCACCACCACTCTGCTCAGCCAGGCTGAACCTGTTATCTCATTGAACAATCTTATTCATCTCACTTCTGCCAAGTCAAAGGAGTGGCAATGGGCATCCACATGGGTCTCAGTTATGCCTGCCTCTTTATGGGGTAAGAGGAACAATCCTTGTTCCAGTCTTACACTGACACTCACTTTACAATCAACAAGCAACAATTTGTCTATTTAACTCTAACAGTGAACAAATTAAATAAACTATTAACAAACCGAATAAATCCTTTCTAACGACTAACTATTCCTGAATAAAGCAAGATCCTAAAGGGTTGCTGTTCCAATAAATACAAATCCCACTGATATAAAAAAGAATTTAGTCTCTTGAAATTACAGCCAGGTTATGTCTTCTGGAATGTTCTGTGCCTTCTCCATCGATTTTTCTGCCAGGAATATCAACTAACTGTGCTATTGGTACTGTTGGTATTTAGCTGGTGCTTTCTCTAATACAAGAGGGAGACTGTGTGAGTCAGTGATTCTCTCTTGACAGCTAAGGGCTACTAACTCTGACAGATGGCAATTAGCTCTGGGGCTTTGTCCAACTGTTCCCTTTGTTTTTTGCCATTAATGACTTATCAATTCTGCTCACAATAGGATTGGTGCTATGCTGTCAAAACTATCAGATTTAAATTTAATTAATTTTTGGTATCTAAGTGTCTGGTTCAAATTGATTGGCTAAATTCAAAATTTGCTGTCTTGGTAAAAAAAAGGCTGCTTTGCCTGCTAACTGTACGGCATTTCGATGCACATGGTTCAATTCGGGTGCTCTCTGTGTACTTGCAAACTTTCAAGCTGCTGCTCACAGACATCCATTTTAAATCTCTATGCACAGAAAAAGCACATGATCTTTTAAATGGCCCTCACAATGCTTTCACCCCTAGTATTTTACAAACACCAAATTCTAACTTCCTGCCCCTCCCAATCCACAAGTACTCTACCCAACTTCATAACACCTCCCAACACACAAGGGAGGTTTCTGACCCATTTTCTGGCTTAGATAGACAGGATAAATGAGTGGCTTCAGAGATGATGCAGGAGGGAGGTGTTGAGATTTTTGGCACGTTGGGACCGGTTCTGGGGGAGGTGGGACTATTACAAATTGGACGGTCTACACCTGGGCAGGACTGGAACCAATGTCCTAGGGGGTGCTTTTGCTAATGCTGTTGGGAAGGGTTAAAACTAATGTGGCAGGGGAATGGGAACCAAATGAGGAGGTTAGTGGACAGTAAGGAGGTAGTAACTAAAGCCTGTAAGGAACTAGATAATGAAGTCAGTGTGACTAAGGGGAAGAGTAGGCAGAGAGCAGATGATGAATGCAAAGGGACAGGTGGTCTGAGGTGCATTTGTTTTAATGCGAGAAGTGTAGTAGGTAAGGCAGATGAACTTAGGGCTTGGATTAGTACCTGGGAGTATGATATTATTGCTATTACTGAGACTTGGTTGAGGGAAGGGCAAGATTGGCAACTAAATATCCCAGGATATAGATGCTTCAGGCAGGATAGAGAGGGAGGTAAAAGGGGTGGAGGAGTTGCATTACTGGTCAAAGAGGATATCACAACTGTGCTGAAGGAGGGCACTATGGAGGACTCGAGCAGTGAGGCAATATGGGCAGACCTCAGAAATAGGAAGGGTAAGGTAACAAAGTTGGGGCTATACAAGAAGCCTCCCAACAGCGAGCGTGAGATAGAGGTACAAATATGTAGACAGATTATGGAAAGATGTAGGAGCAACAGGGTGGTGGTGATGGGAGATTTTAATTTTCCCAACACTGACTGCGATTCACTTAGTGTTAGGGGTTTAGATGGGGCGGAATTTGTAAGGAGCATCCAGGAGGGTTTTCTAGAGCAGTATGTAAATAGTCCAACTCGGGAAGGGGCCATACTGGACCTGGTGTTGGGGAATGAGCCTGGCCAGGTGGTTGAAGTTTCAGTGGGGGATTACTTTGGGAATAGTGATCACAATTCCGTAAGTTTTAGAATACTGATGGACAAAGATGATAGTGGTCCAAAAGGAAGAGTGCTGAATTCAGGGAAGGCCAACAATAGCAAAATTCGGCAGGAGCTGGGGAATGTGGATTGGGAGCAGCTGTTTGAGGGTAAATCCACACTTGATATGTGGGAGGCTTTTAAAGAGAGGTTGATTATGAGGAATAGTAAGGGCAAGATTAGGGAACCATGAATGACAGGTGAAATTGTGAGACTGGCAAAGAGGAAAAAGGAAGCATACATTAGGTCTAGGCAACTGAAAACAGATGAAGCTTTGGAAGAATATCGGGAAAGTAGGACCAATCTGAAATGAGGAATTAAGAGGGCTAAAAGGGGTCATGAAATATCTTTAGCAAACAGGGTTAAGGAAAATCCCAAAGCCTTTTATTCATACATAAGGAGCAAGAGGGTAACTAGAGAAAGGGTTGACCCACTCAAGGACAAAGGAGTGAAGTTATGCGAGGAGTCAGAGAAAATCAGTGAGATTCTTAATGAGTACTTTGCATCGGTATTCACTGAGGAGAGGGACATGATGGATGTTGAGGTTAGGGATAGATGTTTGATTATTCTAGGTCAAGTCAGCATAAGGAGGGGGGATGTGTTGGGTATTCTAAAAGGCATTAGGATGGACAAGTCCCCAGGTCCGGATGGGATCTATCCCAGGTTAGTGAGGGAAGCAAGAGAGGAAATAGCTGGGGCCTTAACAGATATCTTTGCAGCATCCTTGAGCACGGGTGAGGTCCCGGAGGACTGGAGAATTGCTAATGTTGTCCCCTTGTTTAAGAAGGGTAGCAAGGATAATCCAGGTAATTATAGACCGGTGAGCCTGACGTCAGTGGTGGGGAAACTGCTGGAGAAGATACTGAGGGATAGGATCTATTTACATTTGGAAGAAAATGGGCTTATTAGTGATAGGCAGCATGGTTTTGTGCAGGGAAGGTCATGTCTTACTAACTTGATAGAACTCTTTGAGGAAGTGACAAAGTTGATAGATGAGGGAAGGGCTATAGATGTCATATACATGGACTTCAATAAGGCATTTGATAAGGTTCCCCATGGTAGGCTGATGGAGAAAGTGACGTTGCATGGGGTCCAGGGTGTATGAGCTAGATGGATAGAGAACTGGCTGGGCAACAGGAGATAGAGAGTTGTAGTGGAAGGGAGTTTCTCAAAATGGAGAACTGTGACCAGTGGTGTTCCACAGGGATCTGTGTTGGGACCATTGTTGTTTGTGATATACATAAATGATCTGGAGGAAGATATAGATGGCCTGATTAGCAAGTTTGCAGATGACACTAAGATTGGTGGAGTAGCAGATAGTGATGGGGACTGTTGGAGAATGTAGATAGATTGGAGAGTTGGGCGGAGAAATGGCAGATAGAGTTCAATCCAGGCAAATGTGAGGTGATGCATTTTGGAAGATCCAATTCATGATCGAACTATACGGTAACTGGAAAAGCCCTGGGGAAAATTGATGCACAGGGAGATCTGGGTGTTCAGGTCCATCGTACCCTGAAGGTGGCAGAGCAGGTCGATAGAGTGGTCAAGAAGGCATATGGCATGCTTTCATTCATCGGACGGCGCCTTGACTTGGCAGGTCATGTTACAGTTGTATAGGACTTTGGTTCGTCCACATTTGGAATACTGTGTACAGTTCTGGTCGCCACATTACCAAAAGGATGTGGATGCTTTGGAGACGGTGCAGAGGAGGTTCACCAGGATGTTGCCTGGTATGGAGGGCACTAGCTATGAAGAGAGGTTGAGTAGATTAGGATTATTTACATTAGGAAGACGGAGGTTGAGGGGGGACCTGACTGAGGTCTACAAAATCATGAGAGGTATAGACAGGGTGGATAGCAAGAAGCTTTTTCCCAGAGTGGGGGACTCAATTACCAGGGGTCACGATTTCAAGGTGAGAGGGGAAATGTTTAAGGGAGATACGCGTGCAAAGTTCTTTACGCAGAGGGTGGTGGGTGCCTGGAAAGCATTGCCAGCAGAGGTGGTAGAGGCGGGCACGATAGCGTCTTTTAAGATGTATCTATGCAAATACATGAATGGGCAGGGAGCAGAGGGATACAGATCCTTGGAAAATAGGTGACAGGTTTAGATAGAGGACCTGGATTGGCGCAGGCTTGGAGGACCGAAGGGCCTGTTCCTGTGCTGTAATTTTCTTTGTTCTTTGTTCTAGATTCCATTTTCCTTACAAACCTAATGTAATCCTTAGATTATGAATTAACAATTTGGAAGAAATACAATTTTAGCAATTTTTAATAAGCACATTCTGTACTTTGCTTTATCACTATGGCTTTTAATAAGCAGTTATGATCTTTTAATTTATTCTCTCGCAGGATGTGGCATGCAAGTTGTCCCATTTGGTGGTTTGACCAGGTTGATGCCTCATTTTTAGGTATGCCTGGTGCTGCTCCTGGCATGCCCTCCTGCACTCTCCATTTAACCAGAATTGATCCTGTAGCTGGATGGTAATGGTTGAGTGGGGGATATGCCGGGCCATGAGGTTACAGATTGTGCTGGAGTACAATTCTGCTTCTGTTTATGACCCACAACATCTCATGGATGCCCAGTCTTGAGTTGCTAGATCTGTTCAAAGACTATCCCACTTAGCACGGTGATAGTGTCACACAGCACAATAGAGGTTATTCTCAATGTGAAGGAGGGACTTTGTCTCCACAAGGACTGTGCGATGGTCATTCTTACCAATACTGTCATAGACAGATGTACCTGCAGCCGACAGATTGGTAGTATGTTTTTCCCTCACCAACTGCAGCAGACCCAGTCTAGCAGCTACGTTCTTTGGGACCTGACCAGATCGAACAGTAATGCTGCTGCCAAGCCATTGAAATACCCCGCCCAGAGTACATTTTGTGCCTTGGCCATCCTTAGTGTTTACTGCAAGTTTTGTTCAACATGGAGGAGTACAGATTCATCAGCTGAGTGAGGACGGGACGTGGTACTCAGCAGAAGGTTTTCTTGCCCATGTTCAACCTGAAACCATTAGACATCATGAGGTCCAGAGTCAATGTTGAGGACTCCCAGGGCAACTCCATTCCTGATGGTAAAACACTGTGCCCCGACTTTTGCTGTGTGTCTCCTGCTGCTAAGGACAGGAGATATCCAGGGATGGTACTCGTGGTGTCTGGGATCTTGTCTGTAAGGTACTATTCTGTGAGTATGATTATGTCAGGCTATTACTTGACCAGTCTGTGAGACAGCTCTTGCAATTTTGGCAATAGCCCCCAAATGTTAATAAAGAGGTCTTTTCAGGGTTGACAGGGCTGTTTTTGCCGTTGTCTTTTCCAGTGTCCAGGTCGATGCCAGGTGGTCCATCTGGTTTCATTTCTTTGTTGAGATTTCATAGAATTTGATACAACTGGGTGAGTTGCTAGGCCATTTCAGAGGGCAGCTGAGAGTTGACCACATTGCTGTGGCTCTGGAGTCACATGTAAGCCAGACCAGGTGAAGATGGTAGATTTCCTTCCTTGAAGGACATTAATGAGCCAGACAGGTTTACATTGATTCTACAGTTTAAATGATAAGAGCAGAAAACAGTCTCAGTTGGGTTATATTACATTTTACCAACATTAGAAGATGGCAAAAATTGCTGCAAATATTATTATGTCCATTGAACATGTCTTCAAATAGGTCAGAATTTTTACTTTTGACAGAGACATAGAGCCGTTGGAAGTAAATAGTTGCTAAATTTCTGCTATCGTGTTGGCCACTAAACATGGTGGCAATAAACAATGGAATAAAAATGGAACAGTTACACTATAGTAACCCAGATGTAAAACACACAAAAAAATGACCTGTCTCAAGGGTTCCTGGACCTGAAAGAGAATATGCTTGTAATTCTGACATAACTGTCGATCCATCCATTCATCCCTGAGAGAGGACAGCAGAATACTATATTGCAAGAGGGAGGGAAAATTTCAAACAAATAATTTTAACTAAGAAAAAACTGAGGAAAGTGTCAGACTTACAGAGAATTTGAAATTGAGGACAAATTAGAATACTGTCATACAAGAATCTAGTATTTGGGTACATTGAAGGTAATCAATGATAGTTGACACATATTTGTGGGAAGTAGATTAAGTTATTTCTAATTTATTGCCATCTGGATGAAGGAAATTTCACATTTTGATTTCTAGAATCCCCTACAATGTGGAAGTAGGGAACTCAGCCCATCAGGTCCACACAGACCCTCTGAAGAGCATCTCACTCAGTCCCACCACTTACCCTATCCTTGTAACCCTGCATTTCCGACAGTTAATCCACCTAAGCTGCACACCCCGGACATTATGGGCAATTTAGCATGGCTTTTCCACCTAACCAGCACCTCTTTGGACTGTGGGAAGAAACTGGAGCACCCAGAAGAAACCCACATCAGCACAGGGAGAATGTGCAAACTCCACACAGTCACCTGAGGCTAGAATTGAACCCAGGTCCCTGGCACTGTGAGGCAGCAGTGCTAACTACTGAGCCACTGTGCCACCTTATGCCATCCATGCAGCAGGTTGCTGCTTAACACATTAACAACAGATGTACCTTGATATAGTGAATGGTGCATTTACAAATTGACCAGAAATAATTTCAGGTCAGTAGTGGAGTTTCATAATGAATCAGCCCTGGGACTGCTCATAATATTTAATAACAAATTTTGATAGGCCTGTTCTTAGCAAAAAGTCTAAATTTGTTGGTGGTATTGGATGTTTCAACAATTAAGTATCGAATTACATTTGGCATTAATGTGTTAAAAATGGAAAATGCCAAGCACTTAATGAATAGCAAGACAACAGAGCAAAGGAGTGTGGTAGTGAACCTGACACTGAAAATGTTTCTATAATATGAAGCAATAATTGGTGGATGAAAGAACACTGGCTTGTAGCCAGATGTGTAAAGTGTCAGTCTGAGGATGTAATAGTGATAGGGTAAGAAAAAGATTTCCTACGTGCATGCTGTACGGCAGAATACTAAATTAATTTATAAACAAAATGTCACTGTTTTGCTGCACTTACACACAAAGGAAACTTTCACTCAGAGGATACTATATCAAATTTGATTTACCATGACCACAAAAAGGCAGGGAATTGAACAGGTTTTTAAATGAAAATGAAGAGATCTCAGGGCTGAGTCATAGGGACAGTTTTAAGATCATGGTAATTTCACAACAATCAAATATAGTTGGAACATTTTGTTTAAGAATCATAGAGTCATAGAGCCCTACAGCATAGAGATAGGCCCTTCGGCCCAAACTGGTCAATGCTGACTAAAATGTCCATCCATGCTAACCCCATTTAATTATTAAAAGAGAATAGATCTGTTGGACGATAAAGTGTCCATTGTGATCCTAGTGACCCAGAGACCATGATTAATATTCCAGGAAACAAAGTAGCAGTAAGGAAGCAGGGGGGTTAGTAAACAAAATTAGAGCACATAGGATTAGGATAATACTCTTGCAAGGATTAAGAATGGATCATTATCAGATTGACAAGATAAGACTAGTGGGTTGCTGTAAGGATGGGTGCTTGGGCTTCCATCATTCCCAATCCAGTGACTTGGGTGTCAGGACTAAGTGTAATATCTTGAAGTTTCCTGATCACACGAATCCAGTTCTGAATCTGAATTGTGAGGAGGATGCACAAAGCCTTCAAGGACATTTAGACAGGAGATGCAAATGAGCGAGCTTATGGTAGTATGGTAGTATGGGAGTGTTGAGTAGAAAAAAATGAGAAGTTATCCCATTTGGTAGGAAAATCAGAAATGCAGTGTAATTGTTTTTATTCATTGATGAGGTGTGGGTGTCATTGACTGGACCAGCGTTTATTGCCCATCCCTGGTTGAACTTGAGAAAGGTGATGATGAGCTGCCTTCTTGAATCCCTGCAGTCCATGCTTTGTAGGTAGATTCACAATGCTGTGGGGGAGAGAATTCCAGGATTTTGACCCAGCAACACTGAAGGAACAGCAATATATTTCCATCTAGGTGGTGAGAGAACTGGAGGGGAGTGTGTAAATTGTGGTGTTCCCAAGTTTCTGTTGCCCTTGACCTTCAACATGGCAGTGTTCATGCATTTGAAAGGTGCTGAGTAAGCACTATTAGTGAATTCCTGCAGTTCATCTTGTCCATGGTACACACTGCTGTTACTGAGTGTCAGTGGGGAACGAGTGAATGTTTGTGGATGTGGTGCCAGTCAGGCAGACCGCATTCTCCTAGACCGTACGCAGCTTCTTCAGTGTCGTTGGAAATGAACCTATTCAGGCAAGTAGGCAGTATTTGTCAAAATTCCTGACTTGTGCCTTGTAGATAGCACACAGCCTTTGAGGAGTCAAGAGGTGTGTTATATGCTGCAGGATTCCTAGCCTCTGACCTGCTCTTGTAGCCTAGTATTGATATGGCTAGTCCAGTTCAATTTCTGGTCAATGGTAACCGCCAAGACGTTTTCAGTGATGATAATACCATTGAATATCATGGGGTGACGGTTAGAATCTCTGCTGTTGGAGATTGACTCGCACTTGTGTGGCACAAATATTAGTTGCCTCTGACAGCTCAAACCTGCATATTGCCCAGGACTCAGTGCATTTGAGCATGGACTGCTGCAGGATCCGAAGAATCGTGAATGGTGCTGAACATCGTGCAATCATTGGCAAACATCCTCACTTCAGACCTTATGATGGAGGGAAGGTCATTGACGTGATGTCCTGGAGCTGAGATGACTGAAGTTCAACAACTGTAATCATTATTTCTTGAGCCAACCAGCAGAATTTCCTCCTAATTCCCATTGATTAAAGTTTTGTTAGGACTCCTTGATGCGAAATACAGTCTTGAGGTCAAGGGTAGTCACATTCACCTCATCTTTGGAATTCAGCTCTTTTGTCCATGTTTAAATCAAAGCCACAATGCAGTTAGGAGTTGAGTAGCTGTGTTGGAACCCAAACTGAGCGTCAGGGAGTAAGTTACCATTGAGGATGTGCTGCTTAATGTCACTGTTGATGAACACTTCCATCTCGCTATTTACGATCAAGAGTAGACTTATGGGGTGATAATAGTTCAAATTGCATTTATCCTACATTTTCAGTACAGGACATTCTTGGCAATTTTCCATATTGTCAGGAAAATTCCAATGTGGTAACAGCCTGACTAGAGGCATGACAAGTTCTGGAGCACAATTTACAGTACTATTGCCGGAATGTTGCCAATAGCCTTTGCATTGTCCAGTGTTTTCTGCCATTTCTTGATATCACATATCCTCTCAGCATAAGGAGCAGGCCATTTAAGGCTGAGATGAGAGGAATTTACTCTGACGGTGCTGAATCTTTGGGATTTTTTATGCTGGAATAATATAATCACTATGGTGTGGAAGCAGGCTATTCAGCCCACACTGACCCTCCAAACAGCATCCCAGCCAGACGCACCCTATCCCTGCATTTTCTATGGCCAGTCCACCTAGCCTGCACATCCTTGGACACTGTGGGCAAATTAGTATGGCCAATCCATGTAACCTGCAAATCTTTGGACTTGGGAGGAAACCAGAGCACCCTGAGGGGACATGGGGAGAATGTGCAAACTCCACACAGACAGTCATCCAAGGCTGGCATTGAGGCCAAATCCCTGGTGCTGTGAGGCAACAGTGCTGACCACTAAGCCACCGCGCCACCCCAAGAAGTGGCTGAGTCATTGGAAGGTGAGTCATTGAGTACAATCAAGGCAGATATTGACAGATTTCTAGATATCAGTGACATTGAGGGATTTGGGGATGGAATGGGAAAATGGCATTGAGATGAATGATCAGTTGTTCAATGGTAGAGGAGGCTCAAGGGGCTGAATGGCCTTCTCCTGCTCCTATTTCCTACTTTCCCAGATTTAACTTAAGTCCTGAGGAAGGGTCACTGGACCCAAAACGTTAACTCTGATTTTTCTTCGCAGATGCTGCCAGACCTGCTGAGCTTTTCCAGCAACTTCTGTTTTTATTAACTTAAGTCACAACTGCTTCTCACATAGTGTGAAAGAATAAAAGGCCACCAACAACATTGAAATAATGTAAGAAAGAAGTAGCTAAGGTCTAATTAGGAAGAGTCATGGTTTTGAGGGTAATGATGGCATTGAATTGTACTGCATTAGCACGTTTCCAGAAAATAGCCTTCAATCACATCGAACCAAATGAGTCAAATGGCCTCTCGTTCTATTATCGTGTTTTTATCACAAAGATTGGAACTCAAGATATAAAGCATGTTTATTCAATATTCTTACCAATTACTAACAAGGTTATGTTGTTATTGTTTTTGCATTAAAACTGAAACAATTAATCCTCTGAACATTTCCTATCAGTAGGTTTCCATTTGTCACATCTCATGTTGGGATCCTACGTAACATTCAAGAAGTTGCTGAATTATGTCAGCACTGTTCCAGAATGGGTAGTGTTGAGGAAATCAGTTACAACTGCATTTTGCCTTGAGGCATTGTTGAGTGCAGAGACTGCAATCTGCCCCATTTATCCCAACCATTTTGAAGGAACACAGAAATTAGAGGAACACACGCTACAAGCTTTGCAATTTATAAACCATGTGAAAGTGATTTCTTGACAAGGTGCAGAATTCCACATGTCAATCCAAGTGTGTTAAATGGTGGTACTTATCAGATTAGAGTTCGGGAGGTCTGTCGGCAATCCTCAGCTTGAATTATGTAGGTTTCATTAAAGAATAGGCAGAAATCAAAAAGTGATGGAATGGTAGAAGACAGACAGTAGAACAATATGACAACAAAACTATGGAGAGACCACTGTCACTTCCTTCAGTAAGGAAGGCAAAGCAATAAATGTTTGACTTAATGCAATAATGCATTTCCTATTAAAATGCTACATGTCCTCAACAATTACTGAGCAATTTCTCATTTCATTCTGCTATGTGAATTGCCACTGTCCTCAATAAGTATCGCTGTACTGTTTCACTAAAACAACAGTGGTGTTTATTTTGGCTCTGATTTTGTTTTAAACACATTTGAAGGAACTGTGCTGGCTTTATTTTGTTGATATAGTGATTTTACCATAAAAAATGTATGAATTTTTGGCAACTTTATAAAAAATGAACATTCACAGTATAATAATTGGTATGATTTATAAGGTGAGAGAAGCTTTCATGGCTATTTCAGGCAGTGATATACAACATTGCTTTAATGTAATTTTGCAGAGATGGGAGGAAATATGACAGATAAATAATTTACTGTGTAAAGATATGGTGTCAAATAAATCTACATAAGCCTGTGTGTTTTATGAATGTGCACTGCATCTCCAATGAATGTCAGAAAGTACTCAATATTTCAAATTCCTTGTTTGATTTTAGGTGTATTTCTGTTGTAAAGTTCCAGCAATGGTATAACTCCAGTCAGCTACTAACCTTGTGCATAACATTTCAAGGATCATCAAACACATTTCTCTGTTCCCTCCTTTGATCAACATAGATCTTAATCCTGGATCATCAGCGGTCACACCAAACTTTAGTTCCAACATATGTTTGTTTTTAAAAGAGGACAGTTACAGAATAAATGACTGAATTTGTAAATTCAGTGCTTGTCTGAGAGAGAGAGCCCTTGGAATGTCACATATGATGAAGTGACAAGGTACAACAGATAGAGTTCTTCCAATGTTCTTTTTTTCCCATCAATTCTACACTCCTCGCTCCTATACAAAATATCCTCGCCCTAAAACCTGAATGCTGTCCCATTCCCTTTCCGTGATTATTCATTTCTTACTTTTTTGGGAAGATTGAAATATTCTCAGTTCAGTGTACAAGCACGATAGAACATAGAACCACCAAATACTACAACACAAAGGTGGCCATTGTGTCATGCTAGCTGTTTGACAGAGCTATCTGATTGGCTCCATACTGCTGATTCCTCCCTATAGTCTTGTTTTGTTGTACCCTTTATTTATCCAATTCTCTTTGAAATGTATAACTGGATTTCCCTCCAATTTTTTAGGCAGTGTATTCCAGACCATGACAACTCGCTATATAAAAACATTTTCCTCATGTCAACCTTAGTAATTTTGCCAGTCACCTTGATTCTGTGCCCAATGGTCACTGACCTTTCTGCCATCATAAACAGCTTCTCGTTATTTATTCTATCAGGACCAGCCATGACTTTGAACACCTCAATCAAATCCCCTTTTAACTTTTCCTGCAGTGAGCTAAACAAGCCACCTTCTCCAGACTCTCTGCACAGCCAACTGCCTTCAATCCTCATACTGTATCACTCCGGTAAGTATCTACTGAGTTCTCTCTGAGGCCCTGACATCCTTCCTGAAATTAAACACAATATTCTAACAAAGGCTTGTAAAGATGGTTTATAAAGGCTCATCTTTAACTTTTACCCTGTATGTAAACATCCCATATCCTTCCTTAACAGTACTCCCATCTTGTGTTGATATCTTCAAGATTTGAGTCCATGTACACAGTCTTCCTATAATTCCTTTAAAACTATATCACTTTGTTTATAATTAGAGAGAGGAGGGGTGGAGCTGGGGAAGGTATGTGGGATGGTTATAGATGAAAGCAGGTAGGGAGTGGTGGGGATTGGTCAGTGGGATGGGAGGGGCGGATAAGTGGGAGAGAAGATGGACAGGTTGTGTCAGGTCAGGAAGGTGGGGATGAAAGAGGGATGGACATGGGATGAGGCCGGAGGTAGGAGATTTTAAAACTGGTGAATTCCATACTTAGGCCATTGGGTTGTAGGCTCCCAAGGCGGAATATGAGGTAATGCTCATCCAGTTTGCGTGTGGTGTCACTGTGGCACCAGTGGAGGCCCAGGATGGGCATCTCACCCAGGGATTGGGAGGGGGAGTTAAAATGGTTGGCAACCGGAAGGTGTTGTCATTTGAGGCGTACAGAGTGCAGATGCTCTACAAAATGGTCTCTGAGTCTGCGCTTGGTCTCACCGATGTAGAGGAGGCCACATCGGGAGCAACGGATACGAGTTGGCGGATGTACCTGTCTGATATGAAAGATTGTTTTGGGCCTTGAATGGAGGTTGGGAGGAGTGTTGTAGAGGCAGGTGTAGCAATTACTGCGGTTGCAGGGAAAGGTGCCGGGTGAGGTGGCGTTGGTGGAGAGTATGGAACGGATGAGGAGCTTGAACAGTTCATCAACTTTACTAACACCTTTCACCCCAACCTCACATTCAACTGGACCATCTCTGATAGCTCCCTCTTCTTCCTGGACCTTTCTGTCTCTATCTCTGGTGACCGCCTCAAAACCGACATCTATTTCAAGCTCACCTACTCCCACAGCGACCTGGACTACACCTTCTCACCCACCTTCCTGCAAGAATGCGATCCCCTACTCCTAATTCCTCTGCCTCCACCACATATGCTCCCAGGATGGGGCGTTCCAAGTGTCATCCCAAGTGTCCTCCTATTTCAAGGACCACAACATCCCCCCACCGGTGATCAAAAATGCCTTCAACCACATCGCTTCCATTTCCCACACTTCTGTCCTCGAACACCCTTCCCCCAACAAAAATAAAGACAGAATCTCCCTTGTCCTCACATATCACCCCACCAACCTTCATATCTAACGTATCATTCTCTGCCACTTCTGCCACCTACAATCGACCCTTGACCAAAGAGACATTTCCCTCCCCACCCCTATCTGCGTACTAACTCTCCAGTAACCCTACCACCCCCGGCACCTTTCCCTGCAACCACAGGAGGTGCTACACCTGCTCCCACACTTCCTTTCTCATCTCCATTCAAGGCCCAAAGCAAACCTTTCATATCAGACGGGTTCACCTGTACATCCACCAACTTGGTCTACTGTATCCGCTGCTCCCGATGTGGCCTCCTCTACGTTGGTGAGACCAAGCGTAGACTCGGAGACTGTTTTGTAGAGCATCTGTGCTCTGTACGTGACAAACAACAACATCTTCCAATCGCCAACCATTTTAACTTCCCCTCCCACTCTCTGGATGACATGTCCATCCTGGGCCTCCTCCAGTGCCACAATGACACCACCCGCAAACTGGATGAGCAACACCTCACGTTCCACCTCAGGAGCCTACAGCCCGATGGCCTAAACATGGAATTCTCCAGTTTTAAAATCTCCCTACCCCCGGCCTCATCCCAGTCCAACCCTCCCTCTCATCCACGCCTCCTTGACCTGACACAACCTGTCCATCTTCTCTCCCACCTATACCCACCACTTCCTACCTGCACTCACCTATCACCACCCCACCTACCTTGCCCAGACCCACCCCTCCTCCCTCTATTTATTTCCCAGCTCCCTTCCACCTCCCCATTTCTGGAGAAGGGTCCCGACCCAAAATGTCAACTTTCCTGCTCCTCTGATGCTGCCTGGCCTGCTGTGTTCCTCCAGCTCCACACTGTGTTATCTCTGACTCCAGCATCTGCAGTTCTTGCTATCTCATTTTGTTTATGTTGCCTCTTCTCAATCGTCCTTCCTGTCCCTAGAACATAGGAGGAGAGGTGACCTTATAGAGGTTTATAAAATCATGAGGGGCATAGATAAGGCGAGTAGCAAAAGGTCTTTTCCCCATGGTATGGGAGTCCAAAACTAGAGGCATAAGTTTAAGGTAAAAGGGGAAAGATTTAAAACGGACCTAAAAGGGCAACTTTTTCACACAGAAGGTGGTCCGTGTATGGAACGAGCTGCCAGAGGAGGCTGTGGAGGTGGGTACAATTATGGCATTTAAAAGTCATATGGACAGGTACATGGATAGGAAAGGTTTAGAGAGATATGGGGCACATGCAGGCAAATGGGACTAGTTTAGTTTAGGGAAGCTGATCAGCATGAACATTTTGGGTCAAAGGGCCTGTTTCCGTGCTGTATGAATCTGTGACTCCATGACTTTACTATAGTTCATCGCTTCATATTTCTCTGCAGTAAATTTCACCTACCGTGTGTCTGCCCCTTTGCCACTCTGTCAATGTACTTCCAAACAGTGTTACTCTCCTCTTTATTGTGTAATCCATTTAGAGGTTCATTATCATTCGCAAACAATGTAATAAAACCCTGTGTACCCATTTCCAGGCCATTAATATAAATCTAGAAGATGAAAATAGGAAGTTTCCCTCATTTTAAAGATCTACAGCCCTAATAACCTGAACATGCAACAGTATGTTTTTCATTTTGGTCATTACAATAGCAAGCAACACACACAAAGAAAAGAACTTTTGTCACAGTTTACAAGATATCCCAGTGATTGGGAAATTGCTTTTGTGAGTTGTTATGCACAGGGTCATGAGTTGAAATTCCTTCTACAGATATTTCTTTTGACAACAATACCAAAAAAAATACAAGGGTAGCAGGCGGTCCTAAGCACTTTAATGTTCCTTGACTTGTGTTTGTTTTTACATTATAATATGGTCATGTATCAGGTCATGGAATAGTCTTCTCCTTTGCAGAAATAACAAGGATGACCACCTCGTATACAGGAAACTCCAGGTCTGTAACCAACTGTAAAAACACATCCATTGGCATAAAACTGATTTGCTTTCCCTCCCACTTTCCCTCCACCCACTCAATTTTTTAAAAATAAGTATTAATTTGCAGAGACTAAAATATCAGAAATTTAACAAGTCTTTGTAGAAAGACAAAATATGAACAACTCGCATAAAAGGCGGGATACTGAAAGAAATTTTGAGATTGGTATAAAATGCAAAGTTGATTTAGTGTCTATTCACACAGATCAATGAAATGTATCAGAGATAGTAGGAACTGCTGATGCTGGAGAATCTGAGATAACAAGGTGTAGAGCTGGATGAACACAGCAGGCCAAGCAGCATCAGAGGAGCAGGAAAGCTGACGTTTCGGGTCTAGACCCTTCTTCAGAAATGGAGGAGGGAAAGGGGATTCTGAAATAAATAGGGAGAGAGGGGGAGGCAGATAGAAGATGGATAAAGGAGTAGATAGGTATCGACCTGTTATAGGAAGTAATCCAAAAGGCATTCTAGCTTTTGTAACTTTTAGAGAGGGTCAGCATATGAAGGCAGAAAGTATTGCTCATCTACACAAAGCTGTGCAGCAGGTGGTAAAGAAGACAAATGGTATGGTAACCCTCATAAGTGAGAGAATTCGAGTAGAAGGAGGAGCAGGGATGTGTTGCTGAAATTGTACAAGGCCTTGGTGAAATCAAACTGGAATATTGTGGTCAGATTTGGTCTCCTTATCTGAGAAAAGATGTTCTGACTGGAGGGAGTGCAACGAATGTTTACCAGACTGATTCTGGGATGAAAGGACCGACATATAAAGAGAGACCAGAGTGGTTAGGACTATAATATGATATAAAATGAGGGTAGAAACCTGTAAAATTCTATCAGGGTAAACACAGGAAGGACATTCCTGATGCCGGAGAGTCCAGAAACAGGGGTCACTGTTTATAAACATGAAATAGGCCATTTAGGATTGAGATGTGAGAAATGTCTTCACCTAGAGAGTGGTGAGCCTGTGGAATTCTCTGCTACAGAAAGCAGAGAATGTTTTTGAGAATGAGTTAGATATAGTTCTTAGGGTTAAAGGATCAAAGGGTATGGGGAGAAAGTGGGAACAGGGTACCATGGCGGATGTTCGGCTGTGATCATATTGAATGGCAGAGTAGGCTCAAAGAGCCAAATGGCTTAGTCTTGTTCCTACTTTCGATATGTCTGTGTTAAAACCCAGGTAAGACCTGATCTGCAGTACCATATGTAGTCTCTGACTGCACACAATAGTAAAGGGATATTCGTTTTGGAATGATTGCTGAACAGATTCTTTTGGATATGACTAGCGCTCTAATTATAACTAGTGTCCTAGTGCTCTAATTCTAAAATGCATACTATATGTTCATATGTTCCATATTCCATATCGTCATATGTTGAGAGAATACATAAACCTAGAATATAGATTTTTAGAGGTGATTTAACTGAGGTTTTCAGGAATTAATATGTGGCGATGTGGGTGAGCCCTCGGACAAGGGGAGGTATTCTTAAAATCAGTGCTAGGCCAATGCAGAGAGATGTTAGGACACACTTCTTCAAAGAAAGGGTGTTGGAAGTGTGAAACTCTCTCCCTCAAAAGTTGATAGATGCTAATAGCGGTTTCCTCCCACAGTCCAAAGATGTGCAGGTTAGGTGGATTAGCCGTGCTAAACTGTCCGTAGTGTCCAGGGCTGTGTACGTTTGGTAGATTAGACATGGGAAATGCAGGGTTACAGGGAAAGGGTAGGGGGATGGGTCTGGGTGGGATGCTCTTCGGAAGGGCGGTGTGGCCTTGTTGGGCCAAATGGCCTGTTTTCACACTGTAGGGATTCTATGATGATGATGAATTAAAAATCTGAGATCATTTAATTTTTCTGCCTGTATTATTTTCAACTGCCCTGATATCTAAATAGATTTTAGTAATACATTCACTTAAGTTACAGGAAACCTTTTCTTTAAATATTTCTAAAACCACTGGATCTGTCTGTATCTCCACAGAAATTTTCTTATGCCCTTGAAAAGTCAGAGGATCATTGCATCAGGTTTTGTTTAAGACTGTAACTATAAATTATGAAGAATAAATAAATAATTTTTAAATTACATGTGTATTTACAGGCCACTGACTCTTTAAGGTTTGCAGCATATGCTAAAATATTATTGACATTAGAAGCAAGTGCGGGAATAGGTTACATATCCCTGAGCCTTCTCTGCCATTCAGTATATGGATAGCTTGCCTTGTACTTCAAACCTGCTTTCCTGCCCTATCCCACATCAAAAAGAATCAGTATACTTCAGGCTAGACAGTAGCAGTGAGAATACCAGCTAATACTGGGATGGCACCGCTTCTAATCAACTCAGCAAACTAGCCAATGATCTATTAAACTAAAACAAAGTTGGTGGAAAAGCTCAGCAGGTCTGGCAGCATCTGTGAAGGAGAAAACAGAGTTAACGTTTCGGACCCAAAACGTTAACTCTGTTTTCTCCTTCACAGGTGCTGCTAGACCTGCTGAGCTTTTCCAGCAACTTTGTTTTTGTTCCTGATTTACAACATCCGCAGTTCTTTTGGTTTTTATTTTGATCAATTAATCTAGTCAACCTTTAGATAGGCTACATTCCTTTCTCACTATAGGAAGTAACTTCTTGGACTTATCTCATTTAAAGTCTCAAATCAAAACAAAGATTTGAATACTCTATACTTATAACTATCCCATCAACAAGTACATATCTTCATAACTTAATGCTCAATTTCACTGTCGCTGGATCAAAATCCTGGAATTGTCTCCCTACAGATATTGTGGGTCTACTTATAAGGCATGAACTGTAGCATTTCAAGAAGGCGGCTCACCAACACCTTCTCAAAGGACAACTAGGATTGGGTAATAAATGCTGGAAGAGCCAGTGATGCCCACATTCTGTTAGTGAATAAAAAAATGTAAACGTCACTTCCAGTCAGCCACACAATTGAGCGGTTCACACATTCTACATTTGTTAGAATGTGTCTTAGTTTCTTCCTGCAGTCTTGGAAACATTAAACAAACCTTGGCATTACTTGTAATGATTTAATCTGGGATATCATTTTGAATACAGCTGGTTTTTAAACACATTAGCTATTATGTCTGATTAAAAGGACAACGGCCAAACAAAAGAAAAATTAGTTTAAAAGTTCTGTAACTCCTTATGCATCTTCTTCTAATTATGTCGGATATAATAAAGGTTTTAAAGTCATTCTAAAATGATTAACACCTCTGGTAAGTATCGTATGTGATTTAGCCAAATGCTAACAACCTACAGGATTATTTAAACTCATTGTACTGTCTTTAACATGTTATTTATTGCTTTTTGATGCAATTACTACAATGCTGGCAGGGAAAGTAAGACTGCAACTTTTGACCCAAAGCTCATCATGGAGGTTTTAAGTGATTGTCTCCGCCAGAGCTCGCATCTTCATTAATTACCCAGGCCTCTAACAACCACACTACTGAAATAACCCAAACAAGGAGCTTAATGAAATATGCTTCACATTATGTTTCCCATGGAAAAGGATGAAAGTGGCTGCTGGGGAATCAATTACATTAAATCTGCTGATCCCTGCAACCTTGTATGGATGCGAATGAGTATTGTGCATTTGATTTGAAAAGTCAAAGGGGGCAATGCAGCAGACTGTCTGTTTTTTTTAACCCAGTCAGATGCAGACCATTATGAGAAACACAGAAGGTTTGATGTAGATGAACATGTAACCTCTTTCATACAGAAGTAGAGATTATATAAGCTAATTTGGGAAATTGGTTGAAGGATTTATTGGCCAAGAGTTTTGATCCCGGGCCACATCAGCAGATATAACAATAGTTTTAAAGTCATGCTCAAATGGCTAACATTGTTGGTAATGTACTGTGTGTGCTGAAGGTGAATCTCCCCCTCTTCTGCAATTTGGGCAATTCAAACACATATAAAATATATCAAAGTTGTCTGACTGTCAGCTGATCCTGGAATGGATGGCCCATCCTGTGTTTCCCAATGGGTGAACTGTCATTTCTGCTTAATCAGAATGAAAGTACCGACTGGAATCTCCAGAGATAGCTGTGGAGGTGGTCACCGCTACCTGATGCTGTGATGTTAGCCAGTGCAGAAGACCGACGGGTTATTCAATGTTGCAAAATGCTCATGGACCTGCTGTGTTCTGACATGGTAAGTAGCTTAGTTCATAGACTCCCAGGTCCAAGGAAATGATCAATCTGGCTGCTGCAGATAACTTGTGAGGCACAGCATTTACCCCTCCTTCATGATCGACGCTTGTGTCTGTAAGCAGCCAACATTGCTGACTACAAAAATACATATCAATACCCATTTCTGCACAGGTGCAGTCGAAAGCAATATCTCCAGGTATACTGTCGAGGGTAACATAAATTCCTTTTGTCACTGTAGACCAAAACAGCATAGGATGCAACACCCTTGTGTGATCAGAAAGCAGATGCAGTTATGTTGTTGGCATTTCTGCAGCAGTAAATACAAATTTACCAATAACCCGAGTTACTTCTTTAAAGGGATGCTTTGGTGTTCCAAGGAAATGCACAAAGAACAGATATGGCCTGTTCTGTGCACAAAGGGATCCAAATTTCATGGGCATCAAAATCCAATTTGACCAGAGGCAGACAATGGCATGCAGCCCACCCTCCCCATTTCTATCCCACCATTCCTATTCTAATCCAACCCAATCCCGCCTACCCTTATTCCTACTCCACCCCCGATCCTGCTCTACCCTCTCCCATTCCTATTCATCCCAACCCTGTTCCTATCACACCATTCCCCATTTCAATCCATCCCACCCCCATTCCTGTCCCAACCTTCCCATTCCTATCCATCCAACCTCCATTCCTATGCTAAGCAACCCCATTGCTATCACACTTCCCATTCCTATTACACCCTCTCAATTCCTATCCATCCCATCCTGATTCCTATCCCACCGTCCCCCATTCCAATCCATCCCAACCCCATTCCTATCCAATCCATAACCATCCTGTTGGACCGAGCCAGGAAGAATCACAGAATTGTCCTGGCACAGAATAAGGCTATTTGGCCCATCATATCTGTGCTGGCTGTCCATGTGAACATTCTAACTTTCGATTTTCCTGCCTTTTCTGCAAATCCTTGCACATTGTTTCTATTCAAATTCTCATCCAATGCCTTCTTGAATGCCTCAGTTGACTCTGCCTCCATCACACTTCCAGGCAGTGCATTCCAGACCCAAACAATTCATTGTGTGAAAATCATTTTTCTCAGGTCTTATTTGCTACGTTTGTAAATCAATTTAATTCTATGACCTCTCATTCTCAATCCTTTTACAAGTTTCTCCCTATCTATTCTATCCAGACTTCTATCTGATCTCCTCTTAGCCTTCTTCTCTCCAAGGAGAACAGTCCCAACCTCCCCAATCTATCCTCATCATGGAGTTTTCTCATCCCTTGGAACTATTTTTATAAATCGCTCTGTGCACCCTCTAATGCATTCACATCCTATAATATGGTACCCACAACTGTACACAACACTGTGGCTGAGTTCTAACACGTGTTTTGCATTAGTTCAGCATCATCTCCCTGTTTTAGTACTCAATATCCTTAATAATAAAGCCCAGGACAAAGTACGGTTTATTCACTGCTCTCTCCGCTAGCCCTACGACCTTCAGTGATCTGTGCAGATATACACTTAAATCCCTCTGTTCCTGCAGTTACCCTTTTATATCATTCATCCATGTTTTTCCAACTGAAATGTGTCACCTTAAATTTCCCTGCATTGAACTGTATTTGCCACATATCCACCCACTCCACCAACTTGTCAATGTGCCTTTTAAATTCTCCACTGTCCTCTTCACAGTTTACAATGTTTACAAGTTTTGTATTGTCCATAAGCTTTGAACTTGTCCCCTGCACACCAAGATATAGATCATTAACATATGTCAGGAAAAGTAGGGCTTCCAATACTGACCCCAGGAAACTTTCCTCTAGCCAGAAAAATATCTATTAACTTTTACTGTTTGTTTCCTGTTACTCAGAGTTCAGAACAGAGTTAGCTCTGTTTCTCTCTGTTCCTCACTCCACAGATGCTGCCAGACCTGCTGAGTTTTTCCAGTACTGTTTGCTTCTATTTTAGATTTGCGGTATTTTGCTTTTACCTCAATTTTATGTTTTGACTTTGGAGCATGTCAGAATCTTATAACATCTTATAACACAATAACACCTTGCATTGGAAACTGTTTTGATTTGATGCATTATGTTTTAATTTACATACTTAAACGAATTGCCCAGGGCAGATATTACCAATCTCGTTTTACCTGGATGAGATTGAAGACCTACTAACTCAGCGTCATTGTAGATCTCCTTTCCTGATTTCAAAGGTCAGAAAAATAAGACAGAGATACAATAAAGTTCTGGAGACTTTAAGAAGATTTTTTTTACAGACATAAACATTGAAGAAATATGTGCACTGTGAATTGGTGAAAGATGTTATTTAGGAGAAGGGAATGTGAAGTGATTTAGCACATTGGAATTCTCTGCTTACAATGGGATTGAGTTTAGCTGTGGTCACTGGTTAACAAAAGTCTTACATTCTGGAAAAACATCAACTCAGAATAATTGGTGTCTCATAAGCTTGCAAAATGCCATGTCCAAAGTTTTTTTGCAAATATTTGGTGGGAAAAAGAAACATTTACTGGTATAACAAGGAAAACTGAACCTTTGTTCTTCATTTCCATGGGAATATAAGAGCAATTCTATTTATTGAAAACATATGTATCAGTGGATTTTACGCAAGTACCTAAGCAGAGTCAGGAAAGAATCTGGGCTTCTCGTAAGAAATGAGAAGCACAGATGGATGCCTAGTGTCTGCTTATATTGGGTAAGAAAGATAATGTATGTTGTGTTACACATAGATCCAGGATGAGATTCCCAAATTTGTTACTTTTCCAAACAGGATACCCAAACTGTAAGTGGGGGAGGATGAATGGGCACTCCTTCTTTATTTCCCCGTCCCCTTGGTTGGTCACAGCAAGGTTAATTTAAAAATGGATTGCTTCTCTTGTGGATTCCTTTCTCCTAGAACCAAATGAACTTACGTTTTAAAAGGAGCCAATTTAACCAGGTTTTCATGAATTAACAAAAGGAGTGAGTTTCTCATTACTACACTCGTGAAGAGGTACTAACACAACACACTTACAGACTAAGAAGAAAAGGTGAGTTCAAAAGGATAAAGGTTTTTTAAAAAAAGATACACAGATCAGTTTCTGAATTGTTCACAAGCAGCAGAGAGTTGAACTTTGTGACCATGCAGTAAGGTTTACTGGTAATGTTGACATTGATAGTTGAACAGTCAATTTCACAATCCTTAGTTGATTAAAGATGAGATAGTAAGGCATGATCTTCAATTATCCGATGTGACACTTATGTGTAAATGTGAGATGTGGGTCTCATTGTCCTGAAAAAAGAACGTTTATTAAACTCTTTAGGATTTACATATGTACACTACAATTATCTACGGTCTTGCATGTCTGGCACAACTAAGCAACTCAAATGTACTGAAATATGCTTGCCTTTTTTGATTCTTTTCAAGTTAATTTAATTCTACATGTAGGGGACAAAGAATCCATTTGTCTGGATTGCTGCACTTGGAGTAAGAAATGGTCATTACCCGCAACCTGGGGTTGGGGGTGGTGGGGTCGGGGGTGCTGGGGGGTGGGGACGTGCGCGTTGGGGTTGAACCAAGGAATAGTCTTCAAGTATGACCTTCGCAGCATGTTGGAACCTGGCCTGATACATACAAAAATGTTCAGTCCCACTAGAACACTCCAGTAGAGTTCAAACTGGCTTTTTCAACTGTGTCCTTGTGCCTTCTTCAAAAGGAAAAATTCAAAATGTGTCTGTAGCTTGAGACATAATCCATAGGGTTTGGGTTGTTGTTGAACAGGGATTTGTTAGCCCTCATTATCTTTGTTGTCACAAGAGATTATAATCTGTTATGCCTTGCCTTTTTCCTCTGTTTGAAGGGCTTTTGTTTAAATTCCTTTCATATCCAAACATATGAAATTTCATGGATCTTGCTGTATCTTTTTCTCTCTCTCTGTCACTACAGAGAGCTACTTAATTTACACCTACAGTTTTTTCTGGCTATATCAGCTCACTTTTAAAAAACACATTTTGGAATTACAACTTAAAAATGTCCACAATATTTTGAAGTTCTGATCCATGGTCCTGACAAATAGCAGCTGATGTGAACATTTTTTTCATCTTTGAAAATGGTTTTCTTTTCGCATGTACTGTTCCTCTGTAATCCTGTTGACACAACAACAACCCTCTCCTCAGCAATATTTTTCTTCTATTTCTTCAAGGGATATGGGTGTCACTGACTGGCCAGCATTTATCACCCGTCCCTAGAGGCCGTTGAGAAGGTGGTGGTAAACTGCCTTCTTGAACTGCTGCAGTCCATGTATTGTAAGTAGACCCACAATGTTGTTAGGGAGGGAGATTCAAAATTTTGACCCTGCAACACTGAAGGAACGGTGATATATTTCCAAATCAGGGCAGTGAGCAGCTTGGAGGAGAGCCTGCTGGTGGTGGTGTTCCCATGTAACTTTTAAAAATATTCATTGATGGGATGTGAGTTTTGCTGAGCCTTCAGACGGCATCAAAATGTCTCCAGCAGTTTCTGTGTTTGTTTCAGATTTCCAGCATCCACAGTATTTATAATATTTTATAAGATTAGTCACTGAATTGCATTTTTACATTATCACAGTTACAACTTTTGGATATTTGCAACTATTGTGTATTCCCAACCATGGTTAAAGAGTAAATTGTAGTTATATACACCATATTAACGTCATATGATCACATTTTTCAGCAAAACCATCTCTTCCTGTTCATCTTCCTCTTTACAGCCTTGGTCCCTTGGCTCATAGGGAGCACAGAGAAACTGGTAGGCAAAATGCAACAGACAGAAGGTAAATTTCCTGCTGGTAAAATTCCAATTGGAAAATGCTGCAGAGTTAATCAAGCCTAAGCCTCATGTTTCAGAAATGAATGCGTGGGAGTATGTTCGACACTATGACTTATACATTGAGTTTCCTAAGGCCATATTTACTACTCAAGCTTTCCTTTTGCCTTATGAGATCATCCAAACTGCACTCAAGTCTGTTTGTAGCTTTGTAATCCACTTCCAGTCATTGTTTATCTTCAAATGTGAAGTGGAAATGTAGGAGCAGTGGCTATGACATTCCAATAGCTGTAGTATCATAAATGCATTTGCGATGATGGATTTCCCTTGCCTGATAGTTAATCAGAAATCAGCGATGTGGAAAAGACAGAGTTTTAAAGTTTAGATTAGGGATAGAGCCATCATCCTGAGAGAAAGGTTCTTTGGCTTTGGAATTGGTCCACATTGACCAGGTTCTGCTGCATCAACACAAACCTATGTCACCAGTTTTGACCAGTGAGCTCAGGATGCCCCAATATATAGTGCCTCGTTCCCAAAGTCAAAAAGGTTCAGTTAGCGGAGATGGTAGTATCCTGCTTTCTGTGTGTTTGTGCTTGAGGGGACGGAAAGATTGGGAAACAGTGGGGAGAAGATTGGGAGTGGATCCTGTAGTTGAACGTAGAAGCATTAGGTCTCCCTGGCTCCATCTTCAAGTATATAAATTTACCTATTTGTTGGTAAACTCCAGTGGCTCCCATTAATGATCTCTGGTCTAAATATTGCTCGGCAGAGGAAATTGATGACAGTGAGCACGGTTTGTTCTTCAGACAGCTAAAATCCAAATTGGAAAGGGGCGTGAAATTGACGTTCTACCTTGTATAAACAGCTAAGAGATCTATTGCCAGTTTCAGGAAAGCTGTTTATGTGCTGGCTGTATACTCCCATCTAGTAATTTCACATTTTCTCACATTATATTCCATTGTTCAGATCTTTGACCACTCACTTCACCTATCTATATCTTTTTGTAACTTCCTTATGTCCACTTCACAACTTACTTTCCTACTTATCATTGTATTGTTAGCAAATTTGGCAACCATACTTTCCATCCCTTCATCTAAGTCATTTTGATCCTATCTGTCTAGGTATTCGACTGCTATGTGATTCAGATTTTTGCTTTTAAAGCACCATTTTCCCAGTGCTTAACATCCTTTCCTCTCATTTACGATGTACTCCATAATATTTACATCCTACCTTCTCGTCTTGGTCTTTCTGCTGGGTTTTCTAAAAATATTTCTTCCTTTTTCTCCAATATGTTACTCTCATTCAGCATGGATAGCTCTCATCGTTATCTGAAGAGCCCGTTGTTCTCTCATTAATATGGTCCAGCTGCTGATTGACAATCTCAGCATGTAGACATATCAATAGCTTTCTTCAATATGCTTTTCACCTTTCTCAGCAGATGTGCTCGCTTTGCATGATAGATAATGCCTAAAACAATCCTTTCTGACAAAATCACATCTTTTGGTTGTCCAAACTTTCAGGTTTCTGCTTGACATATCATTGCAGTCATATGCTGATCAATGGCCTCCCTCTCTGAAATTGAACAGATACCATTCACAAATAACATTAATGTGAAATTCAAAGTGTGTCCTCAATACTTCCAAACTTTCTCCTCTTTGGCTTTCCTGCTTCTCAGTGAGATCTAGGCTCCAGCACAGTTTGTAGTCCTCTTTCTTCAGCACTGATAGCAGGGTTACAACTCTTACATGCTTAGGTTTATTTTTGATTAATCCCGTTGCTATGAAAAAAGTGTCCAATATACTCACATATCTCCTTTCAGGACATCTCTGCAGGAGTTCCTCAGGTAGTGTCCTAGACCCAATCATCTTCAGCTGCTTCATCAATGACCTTCCCTCCATCATAAGGCCAGAAGTGGGGATGTTCGCTGATGATTACACAATGTTCAGCACCATTCGCAATTCCATCAGATACTAAAGTAGTCCATGTTCAAATACAACGAGATCTGGTCAATATCCAGGCTCGGACTAAAAAGTGGCAAGTAACATTCGCGCCACACAAATGTCAGGCTATGACCATCACCAATAAGAGATAATCTAACCACCATCCCTTTGGCATTTAATGGTTTTACCATCACTAAATCCCCCACTATCAACATCCTGGAGGTTATCATTGACCAACTGGACTCACCACATAAACACAATGGCCACAACAGCAGGTCAGAAGTTTGGAATACTATGGTGAGTAACTCACCTCCTGACTCCCTACAGCCTGTACACCATCTACAAGGCACAAGTAGAGAGCGTGATGGAATACTCCCCACTTGCCTGAATGGGTGCAGCTCCAACAACACTCAAGAAGCTTGACACCATCAGGACAAAGCAGCCCACTTGATTGGGACTACATCCACAGGCATCCACTCCCTCCATTACCGACGCTCAGTAGCAGCAGTGTGTACTATCTACCAGATGCACTGCAGAAATTCACCAAAAATCCTCAGACACCACCTTTCAAACCCATGACCACTTCCATCTAGAAAGACATGGGCAGCAGATATATGGGAACACCACCACCTTCAAATTCCCTTCCAAGCCACTCACCATCCTGACTTGGAAATACATCACTGTTCCTTCACTATCACTGGGTCAAAATCCTGGAATTCCCTCCCTAATAGCATTGTGGGTCAACCCACAGCAGGTAGACTGCAGTGGTTTAAGAAGGCAGCTCACCATCTCTTCTCGAGGGCAACTAGGGATGGGCAATAAATGTTGGCCAGCCAGCAACGCCCACATTCCACAAATAAATTTTAAAAAATTTCCAGAGCAGCAGGGACTGGAAAGTGCACAGCCATTTTCACTCACCCAGTAATTTAAAATTGCCTTCTTTACTTCTTTCTTGTTGTTTTTTACAGATGCTAGTCCCCTTACAGATCCAAAAATCCAAACAGTTCACCGCCATGTTACAGGTGATGAGCGTTTAATGGCTGCTGCAGATTGCATAGGACAGCACTAACAACAAGAGGTCAAAGTCACACGACTACTGCAAGCCAGCCACTGCACTAAAGCTACAATTGCATGTCTCCAAACATGAAGTATGTGTTTTTTTCTCTCTACCCAGTGTGAGGAATACATTGGTTTTCTTGAATTTATTAAAATGTTCCAAACTTTTCAAACCTGAGCAACCTCCAGTTAGCAACGTTACAATGGAATAGTGATCCATTTCTTTCTGTTATAAAATGTAGCTTATAGAAAAGGGTGGTATTCCAGAGAAGAATGCCATCCAGTGTATTTCGTTCTTGTTCTCCTCTCATCAACTGTGAACTGTTAGGTATAATCAGGTGAACATGTTCTGAGTGGCCATTGTCATAGACCAGAACAAACGAACTGATTGTAGGAAGTCCTGTCTGAAGTGAATGGCATTTCAAGGCTCACCATGACCTGCCGTTCATGTCATGGGGAGAGTAGACTAATTATAAGTTCAGGAAATAGTGCGACGATGCTGTGGCTTTAAGAGGTTATTTTGTCCTTTTTTTAAAGGTAGATTTCAAGACAGAGGTGTTGAGCTGTCGAGTTGGAATGCCACTAAAATACACAGCTTGTATAGAAGCAGCCTGGTTGGGTGTGGTTAGCTTTCAGAACTGGTTCTGAGAAAAGGCCACCGGACGCGAAACATTAACTCTGTTTTTTCCTTTACCGATGCTGCCAGACCTGCTGGGATTTTCCAGTAACTTTGTTTTTGTTCCTGATTTACCGCATCCGCTGTTCTTTCTGTTCCTTTTTCTTTTGTTGTATTTTAACTACAGTGTTTAAATAAATTGTGTTTTGCTTAACGTTGAGTAATCTGGCCAGTCGCATTGTATCTGGCAGCTTATATTTCCCTTTAAAATAAGAAAGGTTAGGGTCTAGGCTACCTTCTTAAAATATTTTTAAGGGGTCTGGTCTGGTCCATAACAATAGCTCGGGTGAAAAGAGTCCCGGAATTTAATTGGGTTTGGTTATATCTCATAGCCTCAGTCTGCATTTATTGCCACTGTATCTTATCAACTCCTTTGATAGTGACTCCATACATTTCAAATAAAACAAACACTCCATAAAGTGAGAAGTTATGGTGATTATAAAAACATGCATGCATGAAATGGATTAAAATATAAAAATGGTCCAGACTTTTCAATATGTCATATTTCAGAGCAGTAACTGTTTTTGGAAACCATAAATTAATGTTGTATTTGCAGCAGGGAGCACAGATTTGCTTTTTTGCAGTCAACTGAAAAATTTAATTCATCTTTAGTTTGGTACAAGCATTAATCAATTGTCTACAATTTATGAGCTAAGAAAGATTGTGTTTTATTTTATCTGTGCAACAGAAGCTTAGTTGGAAACCAAAAAGGCACGATAAGATTATAAAAATAGTGAAAGAAAAGAAAATGAGGATGTAAATTGAAGGCTTAAAAATAATTTAGGAAGACAAGAATAGGAGTAGCCCATTGTTCCCCCTAAGGTCATCTATCTCAATTCCATTTACCCAACTGTGATCTGTACCATAAGAAATAGGATTAAGAGTCTCAGGCCTGCTCTGTCATTCAATGAGATCATAACAGATCCAACTGTCCTCACATCAACATTCCTGCCTTTTCCCCATCACCCTTGATTCCCCGACTGGTCAAGAATCTATCTGAGCTTTACATCACAATGAACTTTGCCCCCTTAGCTCTCTATGGCAATGAATTCCAAAGACTCACAATCATCTAAGAGAAAAAATTCCTCCTCATCTCGGTCTTAAATTGGTGCTCCTTAATCCTGAGGCAATGCCATCTGGTCCTAGACTCTCCCATGAGGGGAAACATCCTCTCAGCATTTACCCTGTCAAGCCCCTTAGGAATCTTATTCTTTAAAAGCCTTACCTAATAAAAATCTGTCACATTTAATCCTGAAAGTTCCAAGTATGTGTCCAAGTATTCCCATTCTTTTTGTACATAGAGTTCCAGATTTTTCACAGTTCCTGGTGTAATAAGATGTTTCCAACATTCCCTCTTTTATGACCATGTGCAGTGTGGTTGAATTATTCCCACGTTTCCCTCTCCTCATTTGCCTGCAATGCATTTTCTCCAGATAAAAGGCCCCTAATGTTGGAGCTCGCATTTTAGCATGTATATAGGATTGGCCAACCAATAGAAGACAGAGATTCGGGATAAAGGGGCCATTTTCAGGATGGGGATCTATGAACTACCAAAGTGCCACAGGGATCAGTGCAGGGGCCACAATTATTTACAATATGTACTAACGACTTAGATGAAGGAAGCGATCGCACTATCAGTAAGTTTGTGGTTGTTGCAAATGAAGATGGCAAGGCAAGTGGTGATGATGACACAATGAGTCTACTAAAGGTGATGGGCAGGTTAAGTGTCCGTGCAATAATGTTTCACCTCAGCGTCTCTACTGTAGAGAGCTGTCTAAGCTGGGTCATATCCAGGCTTGATCTGATAAGTGACAAGTAACAATCATGCAACGTAAGTGCCAGGCTATGGGAAATTTCCAGCAAGGGAGAATATAACCATTTCTCCTTGCCATTAGTGACATTGTGATTGCTGAATCCCCCCATCAACATTCTGGGGGTTACCATTGAACAGACACTGAAGTGGACTAGCCTTATAAATACTATGGTTACAAGACCAAAATAGCTAGGAAGACTACAGCAAGTAACACACCTATCTCCTCAATGCCTATCTATCATCAATAAAGGCACAAGTCATTCATTTGCCTGAATGAGTGCAGCTCCAAGCGAGTTCAGTCAGCTCAGCAGTATTAAGGACAAAGAGCCCATTTGATTGCCATTCCATCCACCACCTTCAACATTCACTTCCTCCACCATCAATGCACAGTGACAGCAGTATGTACCATTTACCAGATTAAATGAAACAACTCCTCAAAGTTCCTTTGACAGCATCTTTGAAACCCACAACCTCGACCATCTAGAAGGACATGGGTAGCAGCTACATGGGACACCACAATCCATCTAAAAGTTCCCCTCCAAGACACTTGCCAATCTGACTTGGAAATATATTGCTGTTCCTTCACTGTCACAGGGTCAAAATCCTGTAAATCCTTTTGTAACAGTACTGTAGGGATACCTTCACTTATTGGACTACAACAGTTCAAGAAGGCAGCTCACCACCACCTCTCAAGCGCAACTAGGGATGGGCAATAAATGCTGGCCCAGCCACATCCCAGAAATTAATAAGAAGGATTAAAGCTTTGGTAAACTAAATTAAGATTTCAGATGCCCCATGAAGTCAATTCAGAAATCATATTGAAAACATTTATTATAAGACATTTTAGTCATTAGAAAATATTACGAAAATAACATTTCCTTTCTATCCTACACTCTGCTTCAAGAAATTGCAAGATGAAAAGAGCAAATATTTCCACATGCAAACAATTTTAGAAAAATAAGAAAACTTGATATTTAAATAGCAAGAAAAGAGTTGGAAGGTTACATTTACAGCCTGGGATGAGGTAGTGACAGGACGGGGGAATAATCCTTGCCTCTGGGACATTTATAGGTTGAGTCACCACAAATTTGGCAGGACCGTGGCCAGACATGTTCTTAACGACTTAACCCCTCCTTCAGTTTGCAGGGGTGTAGTGTGGTTTGTGTGAGTGAGAATCAGATGACATAGTCAGAAAGGGAGAGGGGGAAAGTAATGGATTCATCAGATTAATATTAATATAATTTTCTGTTGAAAATGCATTTTTAAAAATATCTTTGCTTTCCATTCCTACTATTATACTTTAAAGAGCCTTAAAGAGGTTATTTTTAACTCCAATTTTATGACAAAGATTTTGCCCTCATTTTAGCCAAACAAGAAGGCAAAACAATGCCTCTTCTTCCTCTGGAGGCTAAGGAAATTTAACATGTCCATAAGAACTCTCACGAACATTTATAGATGCACTGTAGAAAGCATTCTATCTGGATGCATCACGGCTTGGTCTGGCAACTGCTCTGCCCAGGACCATAAGAAAGTACAGAAAGTTGTTAACGCAGCCCACACCATCAGGCAAGCCAACCTTCCATCCATTGGCTCCATAAACACTTCTTGATGCCTTGGAAAAGCAGCCAATATCATCAAAGACCCCTCCCACCCCGGTTATAATTTCTTCCAACCTCTTCAGTCAGGTAGAAGATATAAAAGCTTAAACACACATACCAACAGGTTAAAAACAGCTGCTTCCCCGTGGTTATTAAACTTCTGAATCGACATCTCAAATTTCAAATCTACTGTGGATCATGCTTTTTGTCCACCTTCTTTGCAGCTGTAACTTTGTATTCCTTGCTCTGTTCATCCCATGATCTTTGTATGGTATGATCTGCCTGTACTGCATGCAAAATAAAATTTTTCACTGTACTTCTGTTCGTGTGACAATAATAAATCAAATCAAAACAAATCACAAATTATTACAAGCTCATGGTCAACCATGTGTATGTCAATTTTGACATGAGACATTGTTAGTTGCCTGCTGAATTTTTCCTAAAAGTGATTGAAGTGTTCTTCAGTAAACTAGCCATTTACTGATGAACACAAGTCAATGTCTCTCTGATCTATTGCCATTTTTTAATAAAGGTAAGTCCAGATGTTCTAATAGACAGTGGTCAGATGTACAATGAATGTGGGACAACATTGTGAAAGTAGCTTGTGGCCTCTTTGTCAAGCCACACTCCCCAGCCATTAGCCCGTTGCCAAGTTTATTTGTTTCAGAAACAATAGAATTCTACTCAGAATGCCAAGGCAGCTGAAGTTGATGAAAAGGAATTGTTGGTGTAATCCCTTGCCCCTATGCTGGACATGGGAATCTTGAGATTGTGTCTTGAGTCCTCGTTGACTGAACTTTACCAGAAATTGGACGAGTGTCAATTTTGGCAAGTTTCATGGAGGGTTTCTCACTGCAGGCAGAAGTACGCACAATGCAGGGACCTCCCACCACTCCCAGCATCGTATCTCCGTGCAGCAAGTCAGTTCGGAGCTGCTCTGAAGGGCTCGTGAGAGTTGCCCCAGGCATGTCGGACAGGAAAATTGGCACCCTGTTTTGCTGATGCGAACCTGGAGGTCCTGATGTACAGGGTGGCTCATAGAAAGGCCAACCTCTGCCCCCAAGACCAACAGAGGAGGCTTTGACACTGGATGCTGTCAGCCTGCTCCAGGGTTGCCACCCAGGTCTGTGCAGTCTCCATGTTCCAGACCTGCACTCCCTCAGTCTAGCCATTGGGGTTCAGTCCCAACAGCAAGGTAACAGAGGGATAAGGGACACTCACCCCTCTTCAGGGGCTCCTAATTTACAGGCAGACAGGGCAGTACCTGTTGGAGGAGACTCCCTCCCTAGAAATCTCCTCTCTTTACATTCCAGAGGTCTCAGGCCCTCCACCTCCATCCTAGCTGCCTCACTCAGCCCTGTGGGAGTTCAAGCTGAGGAGGGTGTACCTACCTCTGGGTAGGACACATTCAGCGTGGCGGGGCCTCTCACGTCAAGCACGCCTGGATCGCCCAACCAAGGCCAATAGGCTCCACTGGAGGACAGGTTCCCTCTACCTCAACTGCAAACCTAGGACAGCACTGAAACTTAGTGGGAGGGAAAGGAAGAAGACATTCCTGGGTCACAGTGGAAACTTTATTGTATGCCTGTTGTTACATTTGTAAATGTATGATCACTATTCACCATCAGATGTGTGGGTGAATGTCTGTCCAGCTACAACTACAAGAGTGAAGGTAAAGAGTCTGACCATTCTTAATGCTCATGACATGGGGTTTTATAGCCACAGGAGTGAAATGAGCAGCTCCTGCACCATGCAGAAGTTATGAGATTGTGGAAGGTTTATCACAAAAAGGGAATGAAGATAAAGCAGAACGTACTAAACTATTCACAAATAACACAGGTTTAATGATTTTGAAACTCACAGTAAACTATTATCCCATTAATCCCTAAATTTTCTGAAGAAGGGTCTAGACCCGAAATGTCAGCTTTCCTGCTCCTCTGATGCTGCTTGGCCTGCTGTGTTCATCCAGCTCTACACCTTGTTATCTCAGATTCTCCAGCATCAGCAGTTCCTACTATCTCTGTAACAATCCCTAAAACATGTCTTTCCAGTACTCACACCAGAAAGAATTTCCTTCTCTTTCAAATCTATTGGGTCAGAAGTCACCCAACACTACTTTATAGTCCAAGAGGCTTATTTGAAATCGCACGTTTTCAGAGTGCTGCTCCTTCATCAGGTGAAGTGAAAGATTCAGTTAGTTAAAAACCGAAAGAACTGTGGATGCTGTAAATCAGGAACAAAAACAGAAGTTGCTGGAAAAGCTCAGCAGGTCTGGCAGCACCTGTGAAGAGAAAATCAGAGTTAACGTTTCAGATCCGGTGACCCTACCTCAGAACTGATGGTAGTTGGGAAAATGTCGGTTTATATGCAGGAAATAGGAAGGGGAACGGGATAGGGAGTAAATGATAGGATAGAGCCCGAAGAGAGAGAAGAGCAGTTGGATAGACAAAGGAGATGATAACGATCTGGGTAGGAGGGTGAGTAGTTGTTAGTGGGGACTGTTAGTGACTAACAATAGGTAATGTGTAATGGCAGGCTATGTGGTAACAAGGCCTGGTGTGTGGGGAGTAGGGCCCTAGGACATGAGAGAGTTTAGACCCTAAAATATGGAACTCAATATTGATTCCAGAAGGCTGCAAGGTTCCCAAGCGGAAAATGAGGTATTGTTCTTCCAGCTGGCATTGAGCTTCACTGGAACACTGTTGTTGTTAATAGTTCTGCAACTCTCTTGGCCCTGAATATCCCACTCTTGTCAATCCAGCTGAATTGTAGAAATGGCACAGATCATTAAAACTACAACTACATCATCGCACTACAAAACCATTATGAAGCTGGACCTGGTGTTAAATCACAAATCGATCCCACTAAAAGTGGGGTTATAAATGATCCATTTACACAAGTTAGAGCACTGACATTCCCCTGGGCATCCTGCTCTGAAAGATTCAGTGTTCTGCAGCCAATAGACCATTTCCCCAGAGAACACTGCTGCAGTGGCTTTTCCAATTGTTGAGTTTATTAGCTTAAATGAATATGTTCCTACATTTAACATGCTATTTGCAGCATTCAAAGGAGGATTAAGAGCAGAGAAAGAAAACATGGCTCGACGGTAATGGAATGGGCAGGTGTAGCATCCAGGGCTGATACAAGCCACCTGTGCAAGCCTGGAGCCCAGCAGCTGCCAAATCTCAAAACACATTTGGGTACGCAGGAAGAAAAGATGCTGCTCACACTGGGGTAAGTGGATTTTACTTCACTATTTTCCATAACAGAGCTACAATATTAACTACACATGCAGCATGTGCTTATTTGCTACACCTCAGGATCACAGGTAGTGGGTTCAATACCTATCCAAATTCAGGTCATCATTTCAGCTCAGATGCATTCTCATTGGCAAACCTTGAAATTGTTTTTTAAAACCAAATGTCATATGGACTCAATATCCATAAAATGTTCTTTTGAAGTGATTTCTGATGAGAAAAAAAGATAGTATTTTATTGTTTCCAGAACCACAAAATCTAGATACATTGATCCCTTTGATAAAGCTGTTGCAGAATTTTATAGATCAAATTAATGGATACTAATCAATGTGTATATGGTAAATAGGAGGAAATGCACAAGGTTTTATAAAACAAAATTATTTAGTAATAGCTAAATTGTCAATAAAGGATTTAATGTTTGATAACATGGGCATATTGAAAAAAAATAGAAATTAATGTAGCTAATATCAGTGGGCAAAGGGTTAATGCAATTTATTAAATTAATGTAATTTGAATTAGTGTTCAGATTGTTAAGATCACTGTCATTTCTCAACTAATGAATAAATAAGACAGAAAGACAAAATAAAGGACAATAAAACATTTAAGACAGAAATGTAGAGGAATTTCTTCTCTCAGAGGGTGGTGAATCTGTGTAATTCTTTACCAGAGAGTGCTGTCAAGGCTTGGTTGTCAAGTATATTTAAGGCTGAGACAGATAGATTTTTAATCAGTAAGGGAATCAGGAGTTATGGGAAAATACAGGAAGGTGAAGTTGAGGATTATCAGATCATCCCTGATCTCATTGAATGGTGGAGAAGACTTAACAGGCTGAATGGCCTACTCTGCTCCTACGTCTTCCGGTCATATTGTCTAAAATAAAATTATGTCCAGTTTACATTGTTGTGTGTCACAAGTCAAATTAATAATTGATTTAGCCTCACACCAAAATGGGCAGAAAAATGATTATCTCAAACACTACCACAGCTTTGGCTTCAAAAATATTTAAACCAACATCTTTTATAGTCTCCAGTTCAGTGAATGTTACCCCACTGTATGCTCATTTATCTCTTCCTCAGATGTGAAGGTTAAGAAGACAGGGTCTTCATAGTAACCTGAGCTAGCACAGGAATTGAACTTGCACTGTTGTCATCGTTCTGCATTCTAAGCTAGCCTTACAGCCACTGACCAGTGTGAGATGAGCCTGCGCAGTAGGAAAAGTAATGAGAACACAGAAAATGTTTCTCAGTCACAGGCACAAAACAAAAATGGCTTAACTTTGTTTGGATTGCACCAACAATGGTGGAAGAGGTAAAAAGACAATGCTTCAGACCAGTCCTACTGAGAATGACGCCTTTTGGTTACCTATCTAACTCTGTTTTTAGTACAATGTAAGTTTCGTATGTTGTCAAATTGTGTTTATATTCCTGCCTTCATTGTTGTTTATAGCAATAATTTATTGAAAAATGACTGTAGAATGAAAATCAATTAAAAACCAAACAGATGCAAGTGTTTATTAATCTACCAAATAAATGATTTTCTGCAGCTTTTAATAGGGACCAATGTCATTAATAACTTGGTCAACTTGAAGATTTTTGGGGATAAGTAAGCAATCATTTCTGCATAAGAACCGCTGCCATATAATAACAGATGTTGTGGTTAGTGAAGACTGACATTCCAAAGGGAAAAACCTAAAGTGGATTGTCTTATTAGGGTAACATTCACGCAACATGAATTTCTGAGACCACACAGGTCCATTTGACTAATCCAAATGGAAGGAAGGCTGTGGTGATGTAATCCTATCGGAGAGATTCTTCTCTTCCCGGTAACTTCCACGTGATACTCAGCCAGACTGATCAGGGCAGTTTCCAAGTGTGGCCTCTGCTCTGTACTGACCCAGTTGATCTCAACTACTGATGGAATATCAATTATAGAATCTTGTGATTCAAGGCTAGAATTCATATTTTTAAAATTCTTTCTTGGAACGCTGGCAAGGTCAACATCCTTAATCACCCTTAAGATGGTGGCGAGCTGTCTTGTCCAACGCTTGCTGTTCATGTGATGATGGTGCTCCACAGTTTGTCAGCTTTAATTAAGGTTTTTTTTAATTCTGGAAGAATGTTGAATGAAGAAACATGTTCAAATTTCTGAGATGTATACTGTGGATAGCGCACACTGCAGCAACTTATGTCCTTTAAGGAAGGAAATATGGCATCCTTACCTGGTCTGGCCTACATGTGACTCCAGACTAACACGACGTGATTAGATCAGAAATGCCTCCCGAAATTACTCAATTTTGCCAAACTGCCACAAAGTCTGATAAAAGGAATGAAATCAGACAGAGCAACCGGCATTGGCCAAGGCACTGGGAATGATTATGGCACACATTCTGTTGATCCTGAAGTGGTACAGTCATGAGCGAAGTGCCTTGGGAGTCCTCAACGTTGACTCTGGACCCCATAAAGTCGCATGGCATTAGGTCAAACATGGGCAAGGAATCTTCCTGCTGATTACTATATACTGCATCCCCATCCCCTCAGCTGATGAATCAGTGCTCCTCCATGAGAAACACTACTCGGTCAAAATACTGAGGGTGGCAAAGACACAGAAGGTAGTCTAGGTGGGGATTTCAAGGTCCATCACCAAAAATGTCTCAGTAGCACCACTACCAACTGTGCTGGCAAAATCCTAAAGAATATACTTGTTGGACTGAGTCCTTTGTTGTTGGTTAGAGAATCAGTATGAGTCAAATATGTTCTTGACCACTGCCTTTGCAATTTACATTTTGCAGATGTATTTGTCCATAATAGCATGAGTAAGAATGACTGCTGTATAGCCATTATGGAGGCAAAGTCCCCCTTTTACATTTAGAATCCCTACAGTGTGGAAACAGGTCCATTACCCCAACAAGTCCACACTGACCCTTGGAGTGTCCCACCCAGACCCATCCCCCTATAACCCACCTAAGCTACACATCCCTGAACACTACAGGCAATTTAGCTTGGCCAATCCACCTAGCCTGCACATCTGTGGACTGTGGGAGGAAACCAGAGCACCTGGAGGAAACCCGTGCAGACATGGAGAGACCATGCAAACTCCACACAGACAGTCGCCCGAGGGTGGAATTGAACCCAGGTCCCTAGCACTGTGAGGCAGCAGTGCTAACCACTGAGCAACCGTGCTGTCTGTAGAGACTACAACATTGTAAGGTCTCCAAACCTATTCCTTTTCATTGAGGATATATTCCATTGTGTTGTGTGGCACTATCACCATGCTAAATTGGACAGACTTCAAAGGTTTAGCAACTCAAGCCTGGGCATCCATGAGGCACTGTGGGCCATCAACAGCAGCAGAATTGTACTCCAGCACAGTCTGCAACGTCATGACCTGGTATATCCCCCAGTCAACCATTACCATTAAGCTAGAGGATCAACCCTGGTTCAATGGAGAGTGCAGGAGGACATGCCAGGAGCAGCACCAGGCATATCAAAAAATGAAGTGTCAACCTGGTGAAGCTAATCAAACAGATCTACTTATATGCCAAATAACATTAGCAGCAAGTGACAGACAGAGCTAAGTGATCCCACAACCAATGGATCAGATCTGAGCTCTGCAGTCCTGCCCATCCAGTCATGAATGGTGGTGGACAATTAAGCAACTCACAGGATCCTCTGGACAGACAATAAGGCTAAAGCGTTCACAGCAATCTTCAGCCAGAAGTGCTGAGTGAATGATCAATTTTGATCTCTTCCCGAGACACCCAATATCACAGATGCCAGTCTTTGGCCCATTTGACTCACTCCACGTGATATCATAAAATACTTGAAGGCACTGCATATGAGATACTGCAAAAACAATGGGCCCTGGCAACATTCCAACAATAGTACTGAAGACTTGTGCTCCAGACCTTGCTACACCTCTAGCCAATCTCTTTCAGTACAGTTACAACACTGGCATCTACCCAACAATGTGAAAATTGCCCAGGTATGTCCTATACACTAAGGGCAAGATAAATCAAACTCCGGCAATTACCGCCCCACCAGTCTATTATCAATCATCACTGAAGTGATGGAATGTTTCTTCAATGAACATTGCTTAGCAATGACCTGCTCACTGATGCTCAATTGGGTTCTGCCAGGGTCAATCAGCTCCTGCCCTTATTAGAGCCTAATTTTAAAAATGGACAAAAGCCTTAATACCAGTGAAGGTGAGTTCCCTTGACTTCAGGCAGTATTTGACCAAGTGTGGCATCGAGGAGTCCTAGCAAAACAAAGTCAATGGCAATCAGGAGGATAACTCTCCGTTCGTTGGAATCATACTTGGTACAAAGAAAACTGGTTGTGGTTGTTTAAAGTCAATCATTTTAGCTCCAGGACTTCACTGATGCAGTTCCTCAGGATAGTGTCCTAGACCCAACTATCTTCAGCTGCTTCATCAGTAATCTTGCCTCCATCATAAGTTCAGAAATGGCAATGTTCACTGAAGATTGTACAGCGGCCATCACCATTTGTCACTTCCCACATACCGAAGCAGTTCATGTCCAAATGCAACAAGGCCTGGACAACATTCAGTCTTGGACTGCTATGTGGCAAGTAACATTCACACTGTACAAGTGCCCGGCAATGACCATCTTCAACAAGGGAGAATCAAACCTTTATTTCTTGACATTCATCTGCATTACCATCAGTGAATCCCCCACTATCAACATGTTGGGTGTCCCCTTTGACCAGAAAATGAACTAGACTAGCCAAATAAATACTATGACTATAAGACCGGCTAGAAGCTGGGAATCTAGTCTGACAGCTACAATGCACAAGTCAGGAGTGTGATGGAATACTCCCCACTTGCCTGAATGAGTGCAGTCCAACAACACTCAAGAAGCTTAACACCATCCAGGATAAAACAGTCCACTTGATTGGCACCCCATTTAATACCTTCAACATTCACTCCCTTCACCACCAATGCACAGTAGCAACAATGTGTACCATCTACAAGATGATACAAGATACATAGCAACAACTCATCAAGGCACCTGAGATGGCACCTTCCAAATACATAACCTCTGCCACATAGAAGGACAGGGCAGCAGGTACGTGGGAGCTTCATGGTCTACAAGATCTCCTCCAAGCCACTCACCATCCTGACCTGGAAATATATCACTGTTCCTGAAATAACTCCACAGAGACTGATATTCCATCACCGTGTCACCCTTTATTTACATGTTCATAGTACTTGACACTGGTCTGGCTTCCACAGAGCCAGCTCTTATAGATAGCAGAATCTCTGGCACGCTTGTTCATATCTGTCAGCCAGGGCTCCCTGATTGGACCAGGATAACAGCCCCAAACTGGGAACTCATATTCCATGAAATCCACCTGGCTGCCCTTGTTACAATCTCTACATCCCTCCCTCTCTAAGTTCGGCGACATAGGCCTGTTCTTTCTCTTGTAGCCTCTTCTGGGGTGTTTTTGCAACAGGTCCAGTTCCTTTGGTTCAGCCTTGGATGCGGACATCAAGGATGCGACACCTACCGTGTCTATCTCAGACTCCAAGATTTCTTCGATGCTAGACAGAGGGGGAGAGCCCATGTGTTCTGACAGCCTTTCTGGATGTTCTGAGGGGCCGGATATGTTTTGCTCCTGCCCTTTTTGTGAGTTTGCAGCCTTCATAGGGTCCACATGCTTGTTCAGGATCACTCCACCTACCTGAACTTTGTATGGTGGGATGCGACCTCACGTCGACCTTGCCTCTTAACCATGCGCGGCCATTCCCGTGGTTTTGGTACCAAACTTCATCCCTTGAAGTTTCTCTTGCTTAGAGGAGTTTTATGTCCAGCATTGGCATTCCTGATGCCATTTCACCCTCCAGCCCCAGTTTTCTCCCCATTAGCAACTCTGCTGGAGCTATCCCTGTAGTTGCACGAGGATGGTCCAATAATCAAACAGGAAGTGAGACAGATTGTATCAAGTGAAACTGTAGGGTGTTTCTTTAACCCTGCCTTCAAAGTTTGGACCGTTCTTTCTGCCAGACCATTGGACATTGGATGGTATTGAGCTGTCCTTACAATGCCATTCAACTTTAGGAAATGCTCGAATTCCCTGCTTGTACATGATGGCCCATTGTCTGTGATTAACACTTCCAGGAGCCTGTGTATTGCAAAAGATGCTGGCAGCTTTTCTATCGCCGTCCCCACGTTTGACGAATGAGCTCAATGCACATCCAACTACTTTGAGTGAGCGCCCACAATGACAAAGAGCATCGAGCCCATGAAAGGGCTGGCATAGTTGACGTCTAACTGAGTCCAGGGCTTATGTGTCCATTCCCACGCACGTGGGGGAGCTGCTGGCGACAGCCTTTGTCCTGGGCACACTAACATGGCTATGTCAACATCCAATTCTGGCCACCAGACATAACTTTTCACCACCACCTTCATTCTGGAAAGACCCGGATGACCCTGGCGGAGTTCAACCAGTAGTTGGTGGTGACCTTTGCTTGGGACGATCACTCTTGCTCCCTATAATAAAATGCGATTCTCTACTGTGACCTGTCTTACTGGGTCCAGAAAGATTTCAGTTCTGGTTGTGATAGCTCTTTTCTTTCCCCTACCACCAGCAGCTGTTTTAGTTCTGCTGTGAGCTGACCTGGAGTCCCTCTATTCAGGATTTGTCCTGACTAAGGTTATGCAATTGCCTTCATATAAGAGGTGTCCCCCAGGCTCAGCTGGCCTGGCGAGGTTATGCACTTCCATCAGCATACCCTGTAACTCATGTGCTCCACTTGCCGCATTTTCTAATGACAAAAAGCCAGTTGTAGTGCCTGAAGTCCAGTTGGGCTTCAGCTAGTAGCCGATTTTGTATGGTTACATCATTAATCGCACTCTTGTCGCCACTGAAATATCTCCACAGAGGCTGGTATCCCATCACCAACTCACCCTTTATTTACACATACATAGTACTTGACACTGGTCTGGCTTCATCAGAGCCAGCTCTCAGAACAAACAGAACCTCTGACGCTCCTGTTTATATCTGTCAGACAGGGCTCCCTGATTGGACCAGGATAACAGCCCCAGTCAGGGAACTCATATTCAGTGAGGTCTACCTGGCTGACCTCATTAATTTCATTATCATTCCTTCAGTGTCTTTGGGTCAAAATCCTCCCTAACAGCATTGTGGGCACACCAAACCACAAGAACAGCAGTAGTTCAAGAAGGCAGCTCACTACCACTTTCACAAAAACTGCTAGGGATGGGCAATAAATGCTGGCCTAGCCAACCATGCCCACATTCCATGAATGAATTAAAAACATCTTGCCATGTCTCCTTGGCAAAAACCCTGAAAACCACCATTTATCTTGGTTATTTTGTTGGTGTTCGTCTCTCTCTCTCTCTCTTTCTCACAAACAGAAGATACTTGCATATCTTCTGCGACTCAAATGTCATGAACTAGTAAAATCCAATGCTGTCCCTCGCACACACTCTCTCACACAGCAACTTCCCGACACCAGTACCCTTGTAGTGAACTGTAGGCTGATAGCTGGTTGGCTGCGTGCCACATTGAGAGTCTCCACAGTATTTACAGTATTTTTATGAGTGTCTCAGAGCTTTAGGTTTATCAAGTAGCTACAGCACTTGCATCCAATTGTGATGCCGTCACATGTAAATAGCTGGCAATGGCAGGACTCAGAGGAAGAAATGAATAGACGTCCTTAAGGGCATTTCAGCTTTGATTGCAAACGTGCAGATGGGCGGAAGGATGATACTGCTTTAGGGTTGGTATAACTGTGTGATGTTCTCGACATTATTTATAGTACATGCTACTTTTAGGGCACTGGGAAGCTGTTTCATATCCTTTTGCCTCTCTGATCTGCAAGAACAAAATGATTGCATGTCTCACAGAGGAATGTATATATATTAAGTACTTTAAGAAATGAGATTAAAAGAAAAATTTACATGCATTTTTGTTGAATGGACTGTCAGAATGATTTGGGAAAGATACCTTCATTGTAAATCTAATACATTGCAAAAAATGTTTTGAAAATTAAACTTCAGATCTGGAATGAATTCAATGTTTTTGTCAATAATAGCTTGTTAGTAATGGTTCAAAGACTTTATTACCAATAATTACCATAGATCTATTGTTTGAGATTTGACCTGTGTGACAAGGAGTAAGGAATTAACAAAGAACAATGTGCAGAATCATTCTAGCCTTGACCAGAATAGCTTAGAATGCAGTCTCTGAGATGGGATAACACAATTGCCATTGTAACTTGGGTTTATAAATAATCAGATTAATTTTCTCATCCATGGAAATTCAGCTTTTGCTAGTTATATTTATTTTTGCAATTTTGCTAGTTGAACACTTATTAATTCATTTTGTTTGAACAGCTATGGTGTCAGTTCAATGTTCCAACCTACAAGGTGTCATTTGCACAATAAAGTCTGATTCCTTGGTTACATTTTTAGTACCAGTGTTCCACACACCTGGAAGTCAGAGAGACATCAGATCTGCTAGGGAGCAACTTGGAGTGAGGGTATAAATTGTGGGTGAGCCTCAAGACGTACACCATTTAGCTGGGAGTTGGAGAGGTACACCATTCAGCTGCTCAGAAATGGCCCTGCATTGAGTTTGAAAACGAAGTGATAAAAGTAAAAATAGCATGATGGAAAATCTGTAAAATAATTGGTTGTTAAGAAATTGCAATTAATTTTTAAACTGCTGTAAACTGGAAAAGAAGTAGCTATACAAAGATATAATTGCAGAATACCAGGAATAAGGAAAAGTCACTGCAAATGTAATCAAATAGTGTAAGTTATCCAAAGTAAGGTAAAGTTCATGGAAGTGCAATAATTTTAAGATGTAGCAGCCCAGTTTGGTCAAGTGGAATGTGTGATGTGTAACATGAGCAAAGTTATTGGGGCAGGAAGTGTTGTCCATTGCAGAAACATGAACTCTGGGTTTCAGAGCTTGAGTGGTACCTGGAGGACAGTGCGGCCTATCCATAAGAATGAGAATTACATAGATAGGCCTTTCAACAGAAGTATATGAGGGGCCTGGAGTCAGAAAGTTAGGCAGTTCAGGAAAAACAAGTAGTTAAGGCAGGAGTCCTCTGGTGTCCTGCTCACAAATCAGTTTTCTGTTTTGAAAGTAGGTGAGGGCATTGCTTCCTCAAGGGAATGCAGTCAGTACCACATTTGCAGCACTGTAGTCGGCTCTTGTACAGGAGGAGAGGAAGCATTAATTAGGTAGAGAACAAATAGGCAATTCTGTAGCCATAGATGTAGATCCAGGTTGGTATGTTACCATGTCACAGAGCAGCTGCAGGACATTGCTGTAGGGGAACGTGAGTAGCCAGAGATTGTGACCCACATTGACACCAATGTCTTGGATAGGAAAGTGATGTGGTCCTACAATCAGAATTTAAGAAGCTGGATAGAAAACTAACAGGAATGATCTCATATACATTGAGGTTGATGAGAAAAACTGTAGCTAGACAAAAGGCTACCAGCAAATTTGAGATGGATTGGACACAGTCAAAGTATATTCCCTCAAAAGGGAAAGGCAGGGCAAACAAGGTCAGAATTCTTTGGGATGACAGAGGAGGTAGAAATTAAAATAAAGAAGAAACTGTGCGCTTATAACAGATGTCAGGGAAAATACAATCAAAAACACACAAAGCAATACCAAAGCTTTTGACAGGAGGCAAGAAAGCAAATAAGAGAAACAAGGAGGGATTCTGAGAAAAGATTGTTGACCAACACACAGGGGAATCTCAAAGTCTTCTATTGGATTATAAATAGTAAAATTGTGGTTACAGGAGGAGTAGGGCATTATTGACCAAAAGTAAAGTTTAGATACAGAGGCAAGTGGCTTCCTGAAGTGTAAAATGAATACTTTGCACCTGTCTTTACAAAAGAGAAGGATGCTGTCCAAATCATGGTGTCAGAGGAGGAAAGTCTTTTGCTAGAAGGATTCAAAATTGTGAAGGAGGAGGTATTGGATGGGCCATCAATGCATCAAGTTGATCAGGCAACAAGAATGGATGAGATGTATAGAATCATAGAATCCCTACTGTGTGGAAACAGGCCCTTCAGCCCAACAAGCCCACATTGACCTCAGAGAATCCCACCCAGACCCATCCCCCTATGACCCACTTAATCTACACATCCCTGAATGCTATGGATAATTTAGCACGGCCAATCCACCTAACCTGCACATCTTTGGACTGTAGGAGGAAACCAGAGCACACCCACGCAGACCCATGCAGACACAAGGAGAATGTGCAAACTCCACACAGACAGTCGCCTGAGGGTGGAATCAAACCTGGGTCCCTGGCGCTGTGAGGCAGCAGTGCTAACCACTGAGCCACCATGCCGCCCCAAGTGTTGTAAAGTCTGTATCCAAGATACTGAGGGAAGAGAAAGTGGAAATTGCAGGGCCAAAGGTCATAACCTTTCAGTCTTCTCTAAACTCAGGGGAGGTTCAGGAAGATTGGAGAATTGCAGACATTACATATTTCTTCAATTGCCAGTGGCATTTTGAGTCAGTAGCAAGCTGAGTAGATCATCAGAACTCCACTATTTTATTACTGAAATGTGCAAAGACTTGCCTTTGGTAATTGTCTGAGAGTAGCTCATTGCGAAGGGAGAGCGTGAATATTATAACATTGCACTGGTTTCTACAGGCTCCTGGGGCTGGTCTGGTGAGGGAGAGGGTTTGCCTGTAAAATCATGATGTGGAGGTGCTGGTGTTGGACCGGGGTGGACAAAGTCAGAAATCACACGACACCAGGTTACAATCCAACAGGTTTATTTGAACTCACAAACTTTCAGAGTGCAGCCCCTTCGTCAGGTGCAGCCGACAAAGGAGCTGTGCTCCGAAAGCTTGGAAATTCCTGTAAAATCAGGCATCATTGCCATGGGTGCTGATCCTGGCACTTACACACCTGCCTCCTCCACAAATTTACCAGAGGTGGAGGAGATGTCAGGAGGCTCAACTGTGGAGACCGATGTCCTCCCTGACGGGGGGTAGAAGATCAGCCTCAATTCAGCTACCAGCTTCACCATTATTGATTTGCTGCAGACCAAGCTGGCAAGGTGGAAGTGCCAGGTGACCTAGACCCTGGCATTGCTTTCCACCCTGTAAATGCTAACTTGTAGTAAACACAACAGCCAAATTGTATGCAGAACGTTTCCACGAGGAGCAATGCGATGACATCCAGGGAAAATAATGGTTAATGTTGATTGAAGGATGACAGATCTGCTATGTTTTTAAACAGTGCCATGGGATCTTCTACATCTGACTGAGAGAGCAGGCAGAGACCTTGATTTAACGTTTCATCTGAAAAATAGTACATTCAACAACACCACACTCATTCAGTGCTAAACCAGACAGTTAAACTTGCTCTCTGTTCTTGAAGTCAGACTTGAACCCACACCCCTTGCCTCAAAGAGTTAAGTACCACCAGCTGAGCCTACTGCTGCCACACTTATTGAACATGACAATGCTGTGGGAGATTGAATCCTTGTAGCTGAGCCCTGAATAGAAGGGGTTTGATGTGTTGAATAGTCACTTTGCATTTTCTTCAAGTCCTCCTAAATGACACTTTGCAAGTGTGGAATGTTATATTGCCCCTTTCTGTGGCCTTTTGACAATCAGAGTGAAAATACGTCTCCTGTAAGAAGTTTGTTGATTCAGCAGAATACATCAACATTCTCCACTTCAAAGAACAAAGAATAAAGAACAATACAGCACAGGAACAGGCCCTTTGGCCCTCAAAGACCCTTTGATATTTTACTTTTAAATTCTGTGTCTGATACTACCTCTCTCACGAACACCTGAAGAAGGAGAGAAGCTCCAACGGCTTGTGTTTTCAAATAAACCTGTTGGACTATAACCTGGTGTCGTGTGATTTCTGACCTTAAACAATGGGACAACATTGGCTATTCTCCAGTCCTCTGGGACCTCACCTGTGGCCAAAGAGAATACAAAGATGTCTGTCAGTGCTCCAGCAGTTTATTGTTTTGCTTCCCTCAATATTCTGGGATAGATCCCATCAGGACCCAGGGACTTATCTTCCTTCATGCTTTTTTAGACACACAACACCCCTTCCTTTTTAATAGCAACTTGGCTCAGAAATTCAACACTTCCCACCCTGAAATCATCCTCCACCAATTCCTTCTCTTTGGTGAATGCCAACACAAAATAGGACATCACCTACCTCTTCTGGCTCCGCACAGTGATTCCCTCCTTTGTCCTTGAGTGGGCCAACCTTTTCCCTGGCTGCCCTCTTGCTTTTTATATATGTATAAAAAGCCTATGGAATTTCCATAATTCTGTTTGCTAAAGTCTTTTCATGACACCTTTTAGCCCTTCCAATTCCTTGTTTAAGTTCTTTCCTACTTTCCTTATATACTTCAAGGGCTCCGTCAGTTCCCATCCTCCTAGACCTTACATATGTTTCCTTTTTCTTTTCGACTCAGGTCATAACATCCCTTGGTCAATCCCTAAGGTCAATCATCCATGGTTCACATAACTTGCCATACCTACCCTTCACTCTCGCAGGAACGTGCTGCTCCCGAACTCTTACCAGTTGCTGTTTGAAATAGTCCCACATGTTTGATGTAGATTTACCCTCAAACAACCACCTCCAATCAACATTCTCCAGTTTCTGCCTAACATTGTTGCAGTTCGCCTTGTCCTAATTCAACACCTTTACCTGAGGACTGCTGCTACCCCTATCCCTATCCCTAACTTCATAATGTTCTAAATTTGCGCAACCAATGCAGTGTAGCTTCCCAGTAAGATCTTTTATGTAAATCATATCAAGTTAAGACATTAAAATAGGCAAGAAAAGTATGATCTACTAAAGACCAAGGCCTGAAAAGAATGGATAAACACCCACCATTGATTTTAGGTGATCTTCACCATGCAGCTAAAGTTCCAGGGGAACTAACAACATGAGCTGTCTGGTGGAACATGCAGGAGCGATATTTTGTTTATAAACCTGTCATTGTGAAGATTGTCCTGAGAAATGAATGTTTGACAGACATATGAGTCAATCATCAGCCAACTGTTCCTGAGGATTAGTGAATAATTTCTCCCAGCTGTGATCTTGCCTCCCTCGGGACAATGTCAGACTGATTGTGGACTGAGGAAACGTTTCTCAGAATCTGGCTTTGATGTGTTGTTACATCTATGTTGTAGTTCAGATAGTTTCAGTCAACGTTTATTCCAGTTGTGCTCACAGGACCGTGAGCTTTACTTTGTCAATTCAGGTGTAGATGTCTCTAGTATTTATTGCTTACCCCTAAGAAAGTGGTGGTGAGCCATATTCTTGAATACAACTGAGTGACATGCTTGGACATTTCAAACTGTATTTAAGAATCAACCGAATTTTGGTAGGCCTGGATTGGCACCACATCCATCACTTTCAAAATTCACGCCCTCCACCACTGACGCATAGTGGCAGCAGTGTGTACCATCTACAAGACGCACTGTAACAACTCACCAACGTTCCTTATATGACACTTTCCAGACCCATGACCACTTCCATCTAGAAGGACAAAGGCAGCGAATATACAGGAACACTACCACCTGCAAGTTTCCCTCCAAACCACTCACCATCCTGACTTGGAAATATATCGCCAATCCCTCACAGTCACTGAACCTCTCTCCCAAACACTCGAGCACTTATACTGCAATGGCTCAAGAAGCCAGCTTACCATTATCTTCTCAAGGACAATTAATGAATCATGGAATCCCTACAGCGTGGACGTTGGCTATTCGGCCCATCAAGTCCATACCTACCCTCCAAATAGCATCCCACTCAGACTCAACCCCTATCCTATCCCTGTACCTAGCCTTTGAGTATGGGAGTTGGGTAGTCATGTTGAGGTCGTACAAGACATTGGTGAGGCCTCTTCTGGAATACTGTGTCCAGTTCTGGTCGCCCTGTTATAGGAGCGATATTATTAAGATAGGGAGGGTTCAGAAAAGATTTACCACAATGTTGCTGGGAATGGCATGTTTGAGGTATAAAAATAAACTGGAAAGACTGGGACCTTTATTCACTGGAGTGTTAGAGGTTGAGGGGTGACCTTATTGAGGGTTATCAAATCATGAAGGGCATAGATAAAGTGAACGACAAGGGTCTTTTCCCTAGGGTGGGGGAGGTAAAAATTAGGGGGCACATTTTTAAAGTAAAAAGGGAAAGATTTACAAAGGACACTAGGGGCAACATTCTTCCACAGATGGTGGGTCATGTGTGGAATGAACTGCCAGAGAAAGTGATGAATGCAGGTACAGTTACAACACTTAAAAGATACTTGGATAAGTTCACGAATAGGAATGGTTTGGGAGGATATGGGCCAAGCGCAGGCAAGTGGGACTATTTTAGTTTGGGAACAAGGATGGTGTAGACTAGGTGGACCGAAGGGTATGTTCTGTGCTGTATGACTCTATAATTCTGTGATTCTATGACTCTATCTTCCTTAGGATTGGGTGTGGGTGTGTGTATGGTGGAGGGAGAAGCAACGGGGCAGGTTCTAATTTACAGATTCAGGGTTCAGACAGGCAACTGCACCCATTAAAGTGAAGCTGCTTCAGGCAGATTTATCTTCTGTCTTAGGTGTCCAAAACACAACTTTTACACTTTCGGCTGGATAGGCAAAAGTCAAAAGCTGCTGGTTTTTTTAGAGAGTTAAATGTTTCCAGGACACCATTGTGGGAAGCATATTGCCTTTTGGGTGAGGTCAAGGTCACTTGGGAATGTTAAAAGTATGAATGAATATGCATAGAAAGTGCATAAAATCATTGGAACTGTCAGAGAACTGTCAAAGAAACTGTCAAGGCATTTACAACTTCTGCCCTTCATTAAACATACCTGAGAGCTCATCCATCCATTTGATTGTGGAAACAGTCCAAACACAAGCACAATCGTGCTTGTTTGGCTTCTCTCGCCATCTGATCAATCATGGCAATTGTTAAGTTTATTTAAACCAGATAAAGAGGTTTCAAGTACATGTAGTTCCTGCTATCGAGATTTTAAAAGATCTGAATGATATACACATTTATTGGCCTGATATGAAGAAAGTGGAGAGTCATGAATGAACATTTTCCCTTAAATCATTCTCCACCAATCACATTGTCTGTAGAGGATTCACTGGCTGCACACAAGGGGTGAATTGGAATGGAATGGAGGGTGTGGGGAGGCGGTGGAGGCAGGATGGGGTTCCTGAGTAAATTAGCCAAATTTGGTTAAGATCTTTTAAGCTGAAAGTCTGAAAATCCTAACCTGTGGTTTCCAGCCTGTGAGGTGCCTCCAATCACAGTTCTTTGAACGTCTGGTCTGAATGTGCAGTAATGCTGAAGACTGGGTTACATTAGGTTACTTTACATTCTGGGTGTGGGCTCACAATTCAAACCACACTGTACTTTTAAACAGTGTTGCTGAATATTGGAAAACCTGGGAATGGAGGTAGGACACTTCAGAATTGGCTATCGGTGATGGGCTCCCTCAAGGCAACAGCAGCTTAATTTATATAATGTGGGTGAGCTCCCCATTCATTTCAGGCTTGGCAATCACACCTAATGGGGCTGGGGGGGATTAAGGGTGGTGGTGGCGCAAATTACATCAGCAAGACTAAAGGTAAGAGATAAAGGAAACATTAACTGACCTATTGTCGTAAAGGCAAGTATTCCAGGTCTCCAGCCCTGTTCAAAGTTAAATGACATTGCGTTCCAAGCATTTAACACATTGCAACAGATTGTTTTTCCCAATATTGTGACAAAATCCCTGTGCTGCTTAATCCTAATGGGTTAATGCCTCCATTAAATCAGCAGAGAGGACAATTTGATCCCAAGCCATGAAGCATTCATAATGTATCTCATACACAAATTTCCAGATGTGTGGAACGTAACAAAACTTTGCACTAATGCTGCCTATTGAAATAGCAGAGAAAATACCCAGTGCACGTTGATATTTGACTTGTTTCCTGCAATGATGCATCTTTACTGCTGAGGGACCGCCATCATATCATACAGTGACAGCATGTGGCCAATGTGCAGGATATGTTTCTGGGCCTGTCATTTCGACTCTCGGGTTGGGGAATACACTGTAGACTTTGCATCTATCATTACGCTGCAGGGATGCTGTTTTTAATCATACGTTAGGTTGATTAGGAGCTGAGCTGTCCCAAAACGCTCACTGCTGTGCTTAGAAATCTCAGCCTCTAAGTAACTCATGTCCAAGGCAGCATTGGGTATAAACTGCGAGACAACAATTGCTGTGTGGAGTCTCACTCAATGAGAGGGCATGTTCATGGACTAAACGCAGAAGTTAACTGTTCCAAATCTCTCAGAACGTACCACAAAATTCAAAACAACACTTTAGCATGCTTCATGATTGAAATACTGGCCATTCCTCACTGTTGGGCATCACTGGAGTACGTGCGTGTATCTATGCTGGACATAATGCAATATCAATGCATTATCAATAACTGATTGAACACCATTTACATAGATCTCAATAAATAGTACTGAGCATATGCAACAGTACAATATTTATCAGTTCTTTTACAGTTCAAATGCTGCATTTGAGGCCTATATATTACTATTTAATTGTATATATCAATATAAAGACTGCTGGTTCCTTGCCCAATAATTGAGTCACTGAGTTCTGAAGAACAGTCATAATGAGCCAGAAACAATAGCCCTGGATGGAATCTCCCCAGCCCCTGGACAATATGGGCCATGGAAACTCAGTTGACAAAGTAGGCCAAGATTAGCAAGAATGATCTTCTTGACCATAAGAAAAGGATTCTGCAATGACATTTTGAACAGCTGAACAAGAATGTCACTACTAAACAACAAGAGGCCTAACTGCACGCATCCGGATGTCATCAATACATAAACCCACCTGCATTTTGCTGTTCTCCTACCCGCCAGAGAGAAACTACACAGTGACAATCCCCAACATGAAAGACAGAACCTTACTTGGCAACTGCAGCTTCCTGCTTGTTCCTCCAGGATTCCGTATTGTTCCCAGTATGTCAGAGTATGTTCCATGGTTCATGTCTGCCTACACTCCCTTCCCTGAAAATTGAATCAGACACGTACCAGCCTCTTTGCATCCCATGCCACATCTCCAATCCACTTTGAATACAGTCCACAAGTGATGTACTTCGGAGGGCATCAGCCCCTTTTCTTGTCATGCCCTTCAACCAAAAGGCCAAGTCGCAAAGTCCTTGGTCAGTCTGGGCTCCCAGCAAAATAAGTCAATGTTAACAGGGCCCAATGTTCTGGAGAGAAGTTGGGAAAGTCAGTTGTGGGGATTGCAGGCAGCACATTGGGATACAGAGGGGGCAGTAATTGTGAGGGGCAACAACTGGACGTATAAGGGGGCAGAGACAAAAATGCATCCAAAGATGTTGTTATAGTGGAAGGGAGTTATCAACAGTCACAAGCTGATGGCAGAGCATTAGATGTTGTTTATTAGGTCATATGGGAATCAGGGTGAGCTTGCCAATTGGGTACATAATTGGCTTAATGGCAGGAGATGGAGAGCAATGATGGAGGGATACTTTTCGGACTGGAGGGCTGTGACCAGAGGTGTTCCACAGGGATTGGTTCTGGGTCCACTTTTGTTTGTCATTTATAAAAATGATTTGAAGGAGAATATAGAAGGCACGGTTAGTAAGTTTGTGCATGACACCAAAATTGATGATAGTAGACAATGAAGAAGGTTTTCTAAGATTACAAAGGGATCTTGTTCAAGTGGGTCAATGGGCTGAAAAATGGTAGATGGAGTTCAATTTGGATAAATGTGAGGTTCCGCATTTTGGTACAACAAACAAGGCTAGGGCTTATACAGTTAATGGTAGGGCCTTGGGTTGTGTTGTAGAAATGAGGAACCTAGGGATACAGGCACATAATTCTTTGAAGGTGGTGTCACATATAGACGGTGGTTAAATAAGCTTCTGGCATGCTTGCCTTCATTGCTCTGTCCTTTGAGTACGGGAGTTGTGAGGTCAGGTTGAGGTTGTGTAGGACATTGGTGAGGCTTCTTCAGTTCTGGTCGCCCAGCTACAGGAAGAATATTATCAAGCTGGAGAGGGTTCAGAAGAGATTTACCAGCATTTTGCCAGGAATAGAAGGTTTGAGTAATCAAGGAAGTCTGGATAGGTGGGGATTTTTTTCACTGGAGCGTAGGATGTTGAGAGGCGACCTGATAGAAATTTATAAAACAATGAGAGGTATAGGTAGAGTTAATGGTAGTTGTCCTTTCCCTAGGATGGAGGATTTCAAGACTGGCGGCACATTTTTAAGGTGAGAAGAGAGAGATTTAAAAAAGACATGAGGCAAATTTTTTACACAGAGGGTGGTTCGCGTGTGGAATGATCTTCCTGAGGAAGTGGTGGGTGCGGATACAATTATAATGTTTAAAAGACATTTGGATAGATACATGAATAGGAAAGGTTTGGAAGGATATGGGCCTGGAGCAGGCAGATGGACTGGTTGGACTGAAGGATCTGTTTCAGTATTGTACGACTCTATGACTCTATAACCTCTCTGGTCTCAATGGTGGGTTGGGGAGCTGTGCAACATGATAATTGGCATGTCTAAGCTGTAGCAACAGGGCTCAAGGCTAATGTTAGGAGATCCAGTCATAATTCAACGAGGTGTGTGGGAGTACATGGAAGCTCAATACTGATGGGCCAGCCAGGCAAGGCAAGGTAAAAAGGAACATAAAGATTCAGGGGAGTCCCCTTGAATACCAAGCTGAGCCTGTAACTCATTCTGCCAAGTGCAACCTGCATTGTCTTCCAGAGACATGCAAATTGTAATTCACAATGAAAATGGGAAATGGCTGCAAATACACCCACAGAGGGGAGAGTAAATGTTTTCTTTTCTGTCTGAGAACAGCATTCTACTTGTTATCAATGTGAGGCACCTCAAGGAGCAATTATATTCATTAATCAGACACTTTCACAGTAAGTAGAACATAGAATATAGAACATAGAACATAGAACGTAGAATGTAGAGTGTAGAACATAGGACAGTACAGTACAGGAACAGGCCCTTCAGCCCACCTTGTCTATACCAACCACAATGCCATTCTAAACTAATCCCATCTGCCTGCATGTGGTCCATATACCACAATTCCCTGCTTGTTCATGTGTCTGTTTAAATGCCTCTTAAACATTGCTATTGTATCTACTTCTCCCCTGATAGCGTGTCCCAGGCACCTACTACCCTCTCTATAAAAAGCTTGTCTTGTACATCTCCTTTAAACTTTTCCCCTCTCACCTTAAACCCATGCCCCCTGGTATCTGGCATTTTCATCCTGGGGAAAAGACTCCAAATCATCCACACTCTCATAATTTTGTATACTTCAATCAGGTCAGCCCTCAGCCTCCAATCTCGAATGAAAACGATTCAAGTTTGCCCACTATCTCCTTATAGCTACGACACTCCAATCCAGGCAATATCCTAGTATACCTCTTTCGCACCCTCTCCAAAGCCTCCACATCCTTCCTATACGGTAGTGACCAGAACTGCACACAATACTCCAAATGTGGCCTAACTAAAGTTTTATACAGTTACTTCTATGACTTGCCAACTTTTATACTCAGGTGGAAGTTATCTGCAATCTTCGTACCCTGTATGTGAAACACTGTAATGTCCAACTGAGTGCGATACAGACCCCGGTCACAGTATTCTTCAACATGTCATTGGTTATTACAGATTGATTACAGATATCTCTGTGAAGCACAAGTAATCACAACTGACCTTAAAAGTGTTACCTGTGGGTCACAATTCGCAAAGACAATCCGGATCTCACAGGCTGCATAAGGACATGATTTCCTCTCAACTTGAGTTGGAAATACTCACCAACATGCTCCTGTTACAATGCTCCCTTTCTTGACTGATGTTGTGGGCTGGATATGGGATGACTTCCCTGAGGGCCAGTCTATTCCCCAGGGGCTAAAGACAAGTCATCACTTTGAGAATACCACATCAGATCATACCTGACTTCATCAACACAAAAGTTTCCATTTCATCAATGCACAAGTCATCTGTGATTATTGATACCACATTTTAGAGATCTGCGCCAGGCACCCTGGGAGCTGCCATGATGCCCATATTCTAAAGTTCATGCTTCAGCACATGGCTGAAGACTAGATGACACAACCCCCTGACTGAAGGCAAATGTAGGTAAAATGCAGCATCTTCTTCCACCACTGCCATTGTCATCTGCTGAAGATGAGGTCCTGATATTTGTCTTAGTCTGGAGGACACTTGCAGACCAGACAGAGTGAGTTGTATAATCCTAGCATTTGGTGCCCTGCACAGTTGGTGTACATGGAGAAGGGATGTGATTGATACTGAAGAACTGTGAGAATGGGGACAATCCTTCAAGGGGGAAGGTAAGGAACATCACCTTCAGCATGATAGAACAGTGCAGCATCAAGTACAATTATCCAAACAGGACTTAATTAACAGATAACCCCAGTCAATGGGATCTGGGTGCAGTGATCACTCACTGGCTTTAAATTTGTTGTTTCTCGAATGCAAGTGAGCCCTGGCTGTTACCAGAAGCAAATGCAGCTTCTGTTTGTTTTTTCCTCGTCTTTGCTGTTCTTGACAACAAATGAACTTTTTCAACCATTTAACGCTTCCAAGTATGTGATGAGAAGATGTTAGGCCTCACTGGGCAACAGGGAAAAAGCAGAACTCCCTTACACAGAGTTCTAAGATGAGGTGATGCTAAGGACAGGTCACCGTGTGTAATTTGTTTCTTATGGTTACAATGACTGTCAATCAGACAGCTATTAACGTAAAATACAGGAACATTAATGAATATGGACTTGTAGTTGCAATGAAGTGTCAGCCATGTAACCTGTGCTGCCTCAGAAGGATTTCCTTGTCGTTCCCCTTCCACTACTTACACATGGAAGGGCATCTCCTGGCTGGCAGCACTTTGCCTGGTGCATGGCTGGATGTTAAATCTGCTGGGAACTCAGGGGTGTCCCAGGAATAGCAAATACTTCCAGTATTGCTGAGAGAAGATAGTTTGATGGGGCACCTTCAAGATGTGATGCAAAGCTAATAAGGCAGCTATGGAGAATAGCAGGAGAAAGCAGCTCAGGATCATGGAAAAGAATCCACTGGACCAAAACATGTAGCAGCAGAAGTAGGCCATTTGGCCCATTGAGTCAGTTCTGCCATTCAATAAGAGCATGGCTGATAATCTTCAACTCTACTTTCCTGCCCTTTCCTTATAAGCCATGATTTTCTTACTGATTATAAATCTGCCTGTCTCAGCCTTGAATATACTTTAATGACACAGGCTTGACATCCCTCTGCATTAAGGAATTCCACAGATACTCTACCTTCTGAAAGAAGAAATTCCTGCTCATCTCTGTTTTAAATGGGTGATCCCTTATTCTGAGATTGCACCCTCTGGTTCTAGACTCTCCACAAAGGGAAACAACCTTTCCATAATTCAAATAATGCTGCCAAACCAAACCCAACACAAAAGTCAAAAGTCCAAAATGGGAAACAAACTCTCCACATCTGTCCTGCCAACCCTCCTAACTATCTAATCGTCCGATAAGGTCATGTCACATTCTTCTAAATTCCAAAGTGTACAAGCCCAGCCTACTCCATCTCTGCTCATGAGAAAATCCCTACAGACCAGGGATCAACCTATTGCACATTCTCTGGACTGCCTCCAAAGCCAGTCTACCTTTCCTTACATGAGAGGACCAAAACTGTTCACAGTGTTCCAGCTACATCCTGACCAGTTTTAGCAAGAGTTCCCTATTTTTGCGGTCAATTCCTTTTGAAATAAAGGCCAACATTCTATTTGCCTTCCCAATTGCCTGCTGAACTTGAATCACAACAAAAGCTAACATCCATGCATGATGACCCCCAAATGCCCAGATGTTAGCCAAGAGGACTTTGCAATGTCCACAGGCTGTGGCAGCCATTGTCATTTTCGGTGCCCAGTTTGGTGACACATCGTGCGTCTTGTTTCACTCCTTTGGTTAAACTGGAAATGAGGACCTTTATAAACATCTCTGGCAGCATTGCAGCCAAAACTAACCATGAAGAGAGTTTTAAGTCTTGACTTAAAAGCTTAAAGACGATTAAACATCTTAAACTTTTTTTTATCACCTTTTTCTCCCAGTGTATAAGACACATTAACTGACTCTCCCCACTTGTTTTAAATGACTCTGACAGTACTTGGACTGATCCAATCAGAAACTGACATGACTTGTTCCAAAATTAATCCTTTGGAAACATTGTCTGTGAGAATTTATTTTATCAGAAATCTGCTGCATTATATTTATAGCAATGGATCTCTGGCCCTGAATTAAATATGTCACCCACACAATAAGTTCATAATGGGACTGAGTACTTCCTGTTGCATTTAGCCTCATTGTTCTCCCTGAACCATACATCAAAGGCCAGTTCACACAGTAGAACAGAGCCTGACAACTGAAATGAAGCCAGCCCATAGTGCAAGGCAATAGGTCTGTGTTACTAGAGTCTGTCTTAACGAGAAATGGTTCATATTCTCACCAACCAACTTTATGTTTTATAACATTTCTGTGGGATTACTGACAGGAGTATAGGAACAGGAGGAAGCCATTTAGCACCTTGACCCTGCTTCCTACACCATTCTCAGTGAGATCAAAACCCAACTGTATTTTGCCGCTTGTGATCTAAATCCTGTGATAACCTTAAAATTATATTTTCTTTTATTAACTTAGGGGTTGTTGGTGCTGGCTGGGCTAGCAATTTTTACATCACTAATTGCCTTCAAGTAGGTGTTGATGAGCAGCCTTCTTGAATCACCAGTTATTGTAGGTAGACCCACAGTATTGTTAGGGAGGGAGCTCCAGGATTTTAACCCAACAACACGGAGGGAATGCAGTATATTTATAATGGGGGATACAATGATGGTAATACCATTTAATGTCAAGGGGCGGTGGTTAGATTGTCTCCTTTTGGTGATGGATATGGTCTGGCACTTGTGTGATGTGAATGTTACTTGCCACTTGTCAGCCCAAGCCTGGACATTGTCCAGGTTTTCCTGTATTTGGACACGGTCAGCTTCGGCATCTGAGGACTTGAAAATGGTGCTGAATGGTGCAGTCATTAGCAAGCTTCCCCACCTCTGAACTTATGGAAGAGAGGACATTGATAAAGCAGCCAAAGATGTTTGGCCCTTGGACACTACCCTGAAGAACTCCTGGAGAGATGTTCTGGAGCTAAGATAACTGACCTCCAATAACCACAACCATCTTCCTATGTGACAGGTATGAGTCCAACCATCAGAGGTTTTCTCCGATTCCCATTGATTCCAGTTTAGCTAGGCCTCCTTGATGCCACACCCTGTCAAATGCAGCTTTGACATCAAAGACTGTCACTCTCACCTCACCTCTGGAATTCAGCTCTTTTGCAAATGTTTGAGCCAAGGCTGTAATGAGGTCAGGAGCTGAGTGGCCCTGGCGGAACCCAAACTGGGCATCACTGAGCAGGTTATTGCTGAGCAGGTGCTGCTTGATAGCACTGTTGGATTTGCCCTGCTCTTTGTGCACAGGGCATATGTAACGATGTCAAGTTTCAGTCTTAAATGTTCCCATTCTCCTCTTTTCAGGTTCTATATTTTCATGCTGTTTGAAAAGATTATTCTTGATTTCTTTCCTAAATTGCTAAATTCTAAATGCCCATCTTTAATTTATATTCTTGTTTACCTTGTCTGGCAGATGTGTATCAATCTCAGATTTAAAATTAGTGATGGAACTAGTTGCTTATTGTTTGGGAGAGTTTTGGATTTCCACCAGCATTTGTGTGAGAGGTTTTTCCTATCTTCTATTCTGAATGACATGCCACTGATTTTAAGATTATTGTCCCTTGTCTTAAATTGTCCAGATCAGCAGAGAAGAGTTTCCTTCTATTATCCTGATCCATTCCTTTACACATCCTAAAAGCTTAATTAGCGAACATTCCTACTTCTGAACTTATGGAGCAGGGAAGGTCATTGATGAAGCAGCTGAAACTGCTCAATCTTAACTTTTAATTTTGCAAGGAATAGAAGCCTTGTTTATTGTAACTTTTCTTGTAATCTCACCCTGAAGTCCTGGTAACATTCTGGTTAATCTCTGCTGCATTTCTTCCAAAGTGCCTTGATGATGGATCATAGTCCCCAATTACTTAAACATATATGGCCCTTTTAATTAAGAAGAGTTCTTTTTTGCCTTTAAGTACAAGCCAGAAATGGCTGAGACTGTTATTTTGTGATTGTCTAGAAAATTTCTGAGTGAATTATGCTTATTTGAGAGAAAGAGAGATCATGGATTGTTATGTCTAAAGGTGTGTCAAGGAATTTCATAGAAGAGCTTCAAGAGGAGACACAATGCAAAAGATTGCACCAGCTTCTGTGAGTTACATCCCCGGACTGTGGAGATAATGCGAGCTAAATGAAAGCAGTCGGAGCAAAAGACATGTCTGTGATTTGCCCCCTGCCAGTAATACACAAGGGAAGGGGTTGTAACCCAATTGACCTCTGGTGTGTGCATTCTAGTCTGGAGTTCAAGGGCTAGTGTTCCAATCTTGTGTTCTAGTGTGACTGGGCTAGCGTATGCTGTGAAGGTTAAAGTTGAAGAACATCCACTATCTATCCCTGTGCTCCTGGACATAAAAGAAAAGAATGAAAACGCTTTCTCTCTTTTCTATAATAGCTGGAAGCCAGTCACCTGTCAACATCCAGAGTCGAACAAGAAACTTATCTCCGCCTCTCGGTGAATCTGCAGGACCAGAATCTCCAAACCAACCAGAGTCAATGTTATCAGAATCACCCAAGTTAACAGTTGCAATGTTTCTTTAACTCATGAAAGCCTGGTTAAATTAGCTGCTTTTAAAACATAAACACATTGGATATGGGAAAGGTGTCTATAGGGGAAGGGATCCTTTGTTTTAAGTTAACCTTGCTGTGAACAACAGAGGTGGAACTGAATGAAAAAGGGGAACCAATTCCTCACTTCTCACCAGGGATCCTAACAAATTGGGGACTTACATCTGAGGTCCAGTTGTAACAATAGACAAATTTTTTAACACAGGTCCTGGAGCAAGTGTGGCCAAACTGCACTCTGTTGGGCTATCTGCAGCTCACAGACACAGACTGTTCCATTAGCTCCAAGACGCTGGGGTGGTCTCCTTTCCTGAGACTGTTTCTTTAAATAAGGGACAAAAAAACAGCAGCTTATATATTGCATTTGTTTTTGTGTAATTTCAGTTTGATGTTTCCCTTTACCCTAAAGGGGCAACCACTGTGATTTACTTAGAGTATGTCATTATTGAGTAAAGACCCAGGAACTATGAGTATTATAGAAAGAAAAGAATGATTTGCATTTATACAGTAACTTTCAGGACCTCAGGACATGCAGAAATGCTTCCTCATCAATGAAGTACTTTATTGAAGTGTACCCATTGTGGTAATGTAGAAAACATTAATAGGAGGTCTTGTTGGAAAGTAAATTACAGGGATCTATGTTAATAAGTATGATTGCAGGACTTCTGATACTGTGAGGAATTTGTGGATGCACTATAGAAACTTTGAAAATAAAAGTTGTCCTCGAGAGTAAAATTGCTGCTGTGATTCGTAGACCATTAAAGACTTACCTTCTTGTCGGGTTCATGGAACTCACCAAGGGAGTTGGACAGGAGAAAAAATGGTAAACAATTAGTGTCACAGCTCATTTAGGAGATCAAATGGAGATTTTTACCATTACAGATTGGACAGGCTGAGCTTGATTTCGCTAGAGTTTAGAAGAGAGGAGTGACTTGATTGAAGTTTCGAAGATAGTCTTGAGAAAGTGGACTTGAAAAGGATGTTTCGTCTTGTGGATGAGTCTTGAACAAGGGGAAATAAAAGCAAGAACTGTGGATGCTGGAAATCTGAAATAAAAACAGAAACTGCTGGAGAAACTCAGCAGGTCTGGCAGCATCTGTGGAGAGAGAAAGCAGAGTTAACATTTTGGCTGCAGTGACTCTTCGTTAGTTCTGAAGAAGGGTCACTAACTATAGAAGCTGCTGAGTTTCTCCAGCAACTTCTGTTTTTGTTCCAGAATGAGGGACACTATTTAAAGACAAGGGATCACGCTTTTAGGACAAAGATGAGGCATATCTTTTCCTCACAGAGTATTGTCATTGAATATTCTTAAGATGGAGTATAATAGATTCTTGTTAGGCAAAGGAAGCAAGAGTTATCTAGCGCAGGTAGAAATTTAGAATTTGGAACACAAATATATAGGCCATGATTTTATTGAAGGGGGCCTTGAAAAGCCGAATGGCCTCCTTCTGCTCCTTTATCATATGTTCATACAGAGCATTTTGACAGTGTGATTAAGATGCATTCTGAATTATTTTTCCATTTATACATAGACAGATTTCAATTAAAAGGGTTGAAGGGTTATAGGGAGCAGGCAAAAAAAGATAGAGCTGAGGCCATGATGAGCCATGATTGTAATAAACAATGTTAATGTAATTATTTCAATGCAATCATTTAATTGTATTAAATAGCAGAGCTGGCTCAGGGGCTGAATGGCCTACTCGTGTTCTTAGTTCTTATGTTCTTATGTTTAGTCTAATCAGTACAATTTCACACAGGAGTGATTCTGAGGGAGTATATTTTAAAGATGCAATTCAACTGGAACTTGCAAAATCATATAACTTTTAGGCATTCAAGATTGATTTATCAATGTGTTAAATGAGTATTAAATGAAATGAGAAATTCAGGTCATTTTATGAACTGCAAGAGCCAAGTTGAACTAGCTTCCAGGCAACATCTGGCCTGGAGACCCAACTACAACTCTTCACTCACCAGCTACATTTTTGTAGCTGAAAACAATGCAAATGAAGAAGAGTAAAAATTACATTAGAATGACAAAAGTGAGAAGTTGCAATGGCAGGCCTTGCGCAGAGGTATCTCTAAGATTTGTCTACTGAATGCTTCTGCCAGTAATTGGCATTTTACACTCAGGGACTGAGTGCAGAGTGCTCAAAGGCTTATAACCAGTTTTCATTGCTAGCTCACTATTTGAAAATTTATTCTTTCATGGGATGTGAGCACGACTGGCTGGTCCAGCATTTATTGCCCCTCCCTAATTGTCCTTGAGAAGGTGGTGGTGAGCTGCTGCAGTCTTTGGAATGTCCACTGCACAATTATTTATTTCAGTCAAAAAGCTCATCAATATTTACCCTCATCCACACACAAAACAGTGTTTCCCTTAGGACTGCAATAAGTCATTATGCCTGTTAAGCAAATTAGGTTTTTCTTGGAAATAGGTCACTCACTTAAACTAAAGATGAAATGAGAGCAGTAATAGCATCTAATGAGCTATGCATTGAGCACTTTTGCTTTTCTGCTACCCTCGACCTCCTTCTTGACCTTCGATGTATAAATATTCAGACCTACAACAGACAGGAGACATCAGGGAATAATGATCTGACAGAAAGAAGTGAAAGAGAAGGAGCAGAAGAGACAGAAACCACCCAGCTTTCTGGTTAGATTCCTGTTATGGCCTTCTCCCTTTCCCTAAGACACATCTTACTGCCAAATTGCAACTGTATTGCTGTCAGTCACACACTAACTGCACTCAGCTGCACAACCGACAAGCTGAATCCGAGGCCCTGGGCTTAGAGAAAATTTCAAAAGTCATTTGGAAAACTGTGCAGATTTATGGTTGCATAATTAAAAGAAGTTATTTGTCAGGCAGATAATCAGGTATCGCTCTGTACTAATGGATTCCAGCTGTCCCTTGTTCCTCACACTCTTGCATCTCTCCAACTCAGTGGTGCCTAGAGGTGCATGCTGAGAGCTTTTATGGTGCGGCAGTAGGGTTCCTACCTCTGAACCAGGAGGTCTGGATTCAGGTCCCACCTACTCCAGAGGTGTGTAATGACATCTCTGAACAAAGAATGAACAAATTGCAGATGCTGTAAATCAGAAACAGAAACAGAAATTGTTGGGAAAGCTCAGCAGGTCTGGCAGCATCTGTGGAGAGAAATCAGAGTTAACATTTCGGGTCTGGTGACCCTTCCTCAGAATGGAGTTCTGATTTCTCTCCACAGATGCTGCCAGACCTGCTGAGCTTTTCTAACAATTTCTGCTTTTGTTTCTGACATCTCTGAACAGATTGATCAGCAAATATCTTGAGGTGCATGTCACCCGAAATGGAAAGAGAGGGAAAATCAAAGGGTAAGTTCACCTAGGCAGCTCCAGGCAATTATCTTAAAACAAAATCAGCAGAAACGCAGGATGTTTTAGTTCAATAAAGACTAGCAACTTTGTTTCTCCCTGTCTACTCTATACAGTTCACTCATGATTTTAAAAACTTTTATCAAATCTCTTCTCTGAGGAGAATAATCCTAACCTCCCAGTCTATCCTCATAACTGGAATTTCTCATTGCTGGAGCCATTCTTGTAAATTGCTGCTGCTGCGGTCTTTCCAATGGATTCACATCCTATGTCTTTATAAATTCAGACAAAAAGAATAAAGAACATTTGTGAGGAACCCCTTGAGTAGACCTGTGCCAAAACGATGGTGCATCTGTGTCCTAAAGCCATCATTTAATAAAACAACCTGAGGCAAATAAAGTGCTGAATTTAAACTCACCTTCATGCTACTTTACAATTGTTGGCGTTTATTCTTTCATGCCAATGGCAAGGCCAGCATTTATTGCCTGTTGTTAATTTCCCCTAAACTCCATGGTTTGCCCCATTTCAGGGGGCATTGAAGAGTCAGCTGCACATTGCTGTGGGTCTCGAATGGCCAGACACGGTAAGGATGGCAGATTTCCTTTATGGTTTTTTTTAAAGCAATAGCTTCATAATCACCAATGTTTTAGCTATGTTAGTTGACTCCATTAGTTGCCTTGGTGGGATTTGAACCTATGTCCCCAGAGCATTAATCTGAGTCTCTGAATTACTAGCCCCATGACATTGCCATGATACCCAAAACCCCATAAGCTTCCTAGGCCTCTTAATGGGAACTCTATCAAAATCTTGGTAAATGTCTGAGACATAAAACATTGAGCCCAGCTTCTCCTAAGTGCTGGCATTTATTGGAATTCTAGAATTCAGTTGCTGACTCTCTTTTTATGCAGCAGGAAAGGAAAATGTTGTATTTCTATAAAAATGTTTTTAAAAGGCTTCCTACTAACTGTTCAAATGTGAATTTGGATGTTCAAATTCTGTGTAATGTACTGAGCTCACAGATTGTGGGTTGTATTGAGCAATTCAGAAGCTTTTTTTCAAAGCCAGCTTTGCCATAGTGCCTCTTTTTGGAATTCACAGAATCACAGATGTCTTACAATGCGTAAGGAGGCCATTTGGCCCATCATGCCTGCACCAGCTCTGCAAACAAGTGTCATTACCCTCTGCTAATCTCCTACCTTTCCCCCATATCCCTGAAAATTATTTCTATCCAAATAACCATCCAGTGCCCCTTTTGAATGTCTCAATTGAACCTGCCTCCACCACATTTCTAGGCAGAGCATTCCAGTGCCTAACCATTCACTGAGCGAAAAAGTTATCCCTTGCTTCTTTTACACATCACTTTAAATCTATGCTCTCTCCTTTTTGCCCCTCTTACAAGCAGGAACCACTTCTCCCTACCTGCTCTATCCAGCTTGCATGTGGTTTTGAAAACCTGTATAAGTTCTCCTATTAGCCTTCTTCTCTGCAAGGAGAACAGTCCCAAACTCCCTAATCGATCCTCATCGTTGGAACCATTCTTGTACATTGCTTTTGCACTCTTTCTAAAGGTTCACATCATTCCTATATTGTGATGCCAGTATTCCAGCTGCGGTCTAACAAGTATCTTATGCAAGTTCAAAATCGCTTCCTTACTCATATACTCTATGACTCTATTAGTAAAGCCCAAGATACTATTTGCTTCAGCAACTCTTGACCTGTCCGACCACTTTCAATGATCTGTGCACATCCACACCCAGATCCTTCGGCTCCCCAACCCCCTTGGAATTGTACGCCCTAATTGGTTCTTCCTACCAAAATCCCACCCCTCACATTTCTCTGAACTTCATCTGTCAACTCCACCAACTCGTCAACGTCATCTTAAAGTTCCATACTGTCCTCCTCACAGTTTACAATTCTTCCCCTTTCATGTGAAGAAGGGTGAGAGGTGACTTGATAGAGGTGTGCAAGATGATGAGAGGCATAGATAGAGTGGGTAGTCAGAGACTTTTTCCCAGGGTGGAAATGACTATTACAAGGGGGCATAATTTTAAGGTGATTGGAGGAAGGTATGGGGGGATGTCAGAGATAGATTCTTCACAGAGTGGTGAGTGTGTGGAATGTGCTGCCAGCAGCGATAGTGGAGTTAGATACTTTAGAGACTTTTAAGCGACTCTTGGATAGGAACATGGAGGATAGTAAAATGTAGGGTATGCAGGGTAGATTGATCTTAGTAGGATAATAGGTCGGCACAACATCATGGGCCGAAGGGCCTGTACTGTGCTGTACTGTTCTATGTTCTATGTTTTATGTCATTTGCAAATTTTGAAATTGTCCCCTGCACACCAAATCATAAATATAAATCAGAAAAAGCAAAGATTCCAACACTGACCCCTGAGGAACACCATTACAATCCTGCCTCCAGCCTGAAAAATATCCATTGACCAACTCAGCCAATTTTACTTTGATCCCATGACTTATTGCTTTCCTCATAAATCTGTTGAACAGAAGGACTTGGTTAATTTTAACACTCCTTTCCGTTTGTATTGATGTTACTTCAACTTCCCTCACATTGTCGGTTTGACAGAACCCTTTCAGTCTGACTGTATCATTTCCATTGTCTTCATAAAAAAAGGTTGAAAACTTATAGGGAATATGTAGGAAGCAACAAAATGATAAAAATAATATTTCTGTACACAATGTCTTCATCTGAAATGCTCACCATTTCAGCAAAAATAACTTGTAAAAAGACGTAAGGTGTTAAGATCACCTTTCAAAAGAAATGAAGAGTTTTGGAACTAGGAGAATGATATATCTACAAGATAAGCAGATGGGTTTGGATGAAATTAGGGTTGGAGGAGGTTTAGTGGATTATAAACAAATAGTTTGTTTCAATTATTAAATATGATATGGGCATACTGGTAAAACTGGTATATCTGGTTTAACTCAAAGCTTTTTCAGAGAGAGTTAAGAGTCAATCACATATTGCTGTCAGTCTGGAGTCACATGTAGGCCAGACTAGATAAGTGGTGACAGATTTCCCTCCTCTAAGGGAAATTAGTGAACAAGACGAGTTTTTGCAACAATCAATAGTGGTTACATAGTTACCATTCCGCTAGCTTTTAATTCACAGATTTTCATTGAATTTGAATTGTGTCATCTGCCCTGGTGAGATCTGCACTCTTGTCACCAGGGTATTAGTCTTGGAGTTGCTGAATTACAAGTGCAGTGACAATAGCACTATGCCATCAGATGCTATAAATGCCATGCAATAAATTAAAACAAAACCTGTTCACATTCTTAAATAAGACTTGTGCAATGGAGCAAGTGAGACCAACTAAACATCCTTATTTATTCAGGGTCTTCGATGTTCTGTTGTGAAATTTCCATGGTATTAGATAGCTTTCAAACAGTTTTCATCAGAAGTTCCTCATTATGGGTAGGTGATGGCCTAATGGTATTATTGCTGGACTGTTAATCTAGAGACCAAGATATTGTTCTAGGAGCCCGGGTTCAATCCTGCCATGGCAGGTGGTGGAGTTTGAATTCAATAAAAAATATCTGGAACTAAAGAGTCTAATGGTGACCATGAATCCATTGTCAATTGTTGGGGAAAAACCCAACTGGTTCACAAATATCCTTACCTGGTCAGGTCTACAAATGACTCCAACTCCACAGCAATGTGATTGACTCTGAACTGCCCTCTGGGCTATTAGGGATGGGAAATAAATATTGTCCAGGCCAGAGATGCCCTCATCCCATCAATGAACAAAAAAAAAATTGGGTTTTATGAATTAAAACTGGTTCAAGTGACCTGCGCAGCACAGCAAGTAATGGATTTTGGCCAGGTCTTCACATCAGCATCTCTTCTTTCTCCAATGTCACATAAATTTCATTAAGTAATCCAACGTCTTTAGTCCAACTTGTAATTTTTGACTTGAAAGAGTTTTTTTTATGGCAAAAAAAATGTACAGTAATGTCAGACCTGTTCAAAGCAAAGATTACAATTCTGTCCACATATAAACAATAATCTTTATAATAGGCTGAGATTCCCTTTATCTCAGTGTGAATCATTTTGGAAAGAGGATCTGAAGAAACGAGCAGTTCTTGCTGTTTGAACGTGTATCCAATTTAGCATATAAAATGCAAGAATACAAATGGAAGCAATAAGTTTGAACAAAGTTGAATAATATTCTACACTTGTCAAAGAGCAGATGTGAAATGTGAATTTCTCGACTGAGAACCACCAGATGTGAAGAGGTTGCTTTTGGGAAATGGGTGGAGCATTTCACATTCAGGACTGTCAATGCCAGATGTTTATATCATCCCTGTCTGGAGGTATTTGCCAATTGATTTTATTTTCATAAACTATGACCTGTTTTTATTTAAAACACCATCAGTCCAAAGTCTAGTTACATTCATTATAATGCATCTGCAACGTCAATAGTTGTTAAATAATGATCAATTACTGATGTGTTTTCCCTGCTGTTTACATGGGGTGTTCTGACTCTGATCAGTTTCATATACTTTGATGTATTGGTGCTTAACACTGAAGGAATGTGTGTGATAGTTCTCCTGCCTTTGCCAGAGTTGTTGAAACCAGCTTCATTTTTTCCCCCAATTGGCTGCATAAATCCCACATTATACCATCAAGTCAGTTCTGGACCTGCAGAAAAAAATATCAAAAGAAACTATGATTGGGTATGAGATTGCTATCGAGGGAAAACGGGAGTCACATTCCTCACCTGTACACCTGCAGAAGCTATCATTTAGAAACAACCTCTTAATATAGCAGAAGCTCAGGAGGGCTGGCTTTCATTGAGTCAAAATGAGCCAAACAGCTGTCTTCATCCAATCATTAGCTTTTGGTCTCGTGAAACCAAATGATCCCCATTCAAAGATTCATGTGGATGTTGCCTGACCAGGAGTACTTTAGTTGGAGAGAAAGATTGGATATGATAGGGTTGTTTTCTTTGGAACAGAAGAGGCTGGGGGGAGTCCAAATTGATGTGTATAGAACTAGGAAGGGTCTAGACGAGTAGAAAGCGGATCCCTATCCCCCTTGGTTAAGGGGTCTATAACTAGGGATTTAGGATAAGAGATAAAAGGCTTCAACAGGATTTGAGACATCACCTTTTCACACACAGTGTGGCATGGATCCCGAGCTCATTACCTGAAATGCTGGTAGAAACAGAAACTTAAATATTATTTAAAAAGAATTGAGATAATAATGTGAAATGCAATCACCCACAAGGTTACAAATCAAGAGCTGTAAAATGGGCCTAGATTGGAGGCTGCTCATTTGTCACAATGGCTTGAATGAACTCCTTCTATGTAGGAAATCTCTTTGATTCCTGGGTCTCTGTGAAATACCTCCATGTGGAATGAAAGGTTGGGGAAAGCCAATGTCATGTTATTCATGACAGTCTCAATTTTATTTTTTTAACAAATCCAGTGATACCTAGGCCAAATAAAAAAAACAGCCTATGGCTGAATTACAGTGAAATAAAACTGCATAGATGTTGGATACTTTTTAACAGATCAAGGCTAGACATGGACCTGACTGTATGGAAAGTTATGGGAAAGGCATAGGTAGATCTGCCATTATATGAAAGCACCAAAAATTGGAAGTGGTGGTCACTCCAGTGTACCTCTTCTTGGCCAGTTCAGGCCAATAAGTGATGAAGATGAAGGATGGTGTGACCATGTTTGTTGTTAGCACATGATGAACGTGATGGGGAGGGAAATGCAGGCCCAAGAGCTTTAGTATCTTGGAAGACAGAAAATGGACAATAGCCAGTTTAGTCGCTGCCCATGAGAAATACTGATGTTTTCAATTCTTAGTTGATGGACAAATAGTGGCCTGAACACTGTAAGAACTTCTTTTCTGTTTTCACATCGCATATCTCAAGTCTACCTGAGATGGTTGATAAGCTCAACACCTCATCAAAAAAGTCCCCAAATGGGTGTTTAAGACGTCTTAGCTTGGTGGTTAAACAGTGACTAGGGTGAGAGAATGGGGTGAAATGTGTGAGAGCGAGTCAGCTATGCCAGATCTGTGAGGTGGGCAGTGTGTCTTTGTGGCAGTGTTGCCAAAGCATTCCTGATGAGATGCAATGCCAGATTGCCAACACTTGTCCAGGTGCACAGCTGCCTTTCAAAATGGCACAGGCATTAAGGATGCAAGTCTTTTATGTATTTATTCACAGGATGTGGGCATCCCTGGCAAGGCCAGCATTCATTGCTCATCCCTAATTTCCCAGAGGGCAGCTGAGTGTGAACCACATTGTTCTGGGTTTCCACAAGAGTGGTCCAGGATGTAGGAGTTGTGGCAGTTGCCAGTGTAATGGGCACAAACTTCCAGGAAGTGTTCTCCAATGATCACAGATCACTGGCACATTAACGGAATGGAGCTCCTTCCTGGTGATGATTTTGGAATGATGAAGTTGTGATACAACCCTCTCGCTGCCACACTTGTGCAGCCAATGGTATCTTGCCCCTGGAGGATGCCAGCTAACATTCCCACATCCTACAGCCCAGGTTGCAGTACTGACGTTGCCATGGGGAAGCAGGATTAACTGGGTATGACCTTGCACAGATAATGTTATTTCTGGTCAGTTCCATCAAGATGCCCATTGTCAATTTGCAAGCTCCACAATCAAGTGGCAAAGCACCTGTGACCAGCACCTGACTCATATGCACCTTCACAGATTGATGATGAAACCCTCTTTGTTGTCCCAGCCATTTCTAGAAGCACTTCTCATCCACAGAATGGTCAATGATGGCAATGGCTCACAGTGGACATCGCCTGGTAACCAGGAACCCCCTCAAAAACTTCGGGTCCCCTTTCTGCCCATCTACCTCATTTGGAAGCACACCACATTGATCTCTACCTGCCTGACCCTGCCCCCTGAATCCTGACATTGCACGTGCCCACCCTGCCCCTCCATGCTCCCCCTGTGAAGGCCATGGTTGTGGTCACTGCCACTAGCCCCCTCCTACCATACACTACCATGCTGTCTGCTGGTGTTCCACATAACCCCACCCGCTTTGAGTTTGCCCCATTATAAATGCCTCTCCTAAACTCCTGCAGCATTAACTTTACCAGTGCTTCTGATAATCATCCCCCCAACCCTTGCTGCCCCTACAAGCCTCCCTTACATCCCCCCTGATAGTTTGAAGGATGAACCCCCAGATTGTCTTTGCCCCAGATCTCTGACCAACTTCAACAAGCAGCCCCTGAACATGGCTGACCAGAGCCTGACCACTGTGTTTAATGCTCCTGATTCCCCTGACTGCTGCTGGCCCTCCAGGACTGACCGGTGCCCACTTCCCAGACTGGACTGGGACAGATTCCCTGCCCTTGACTGCCCTTGATTGCCCTTGACAGACGGCTGACCATGGCAAAGCGCTGAACTGTGTGTGGACTGTGCCCGTGATCGAAGGTTCCAGGGCCCCTGACTGACCCACCCCCAGTTGACTGGACTGAGCACTGACCCCCATCAGTGTCTGAGATTTGGTTGAATCTATATGCAGTGTGTTGACTTGACAAGTATCCCACTGTAGGTGTTAGACTGATGCCTCAGTGTGCTCCCACACCCCTCCAGAGCAGATCCCTGCTGACAAGCAACACAGACAGCCTGTCTGTGAGTCTTCACTAAAGATCACCTTGAGATGGCAGTACTGATAGCTAACTTTTGACTCTGACGAAAGCACCAAGGCTCTAACAAGCACGTATGGTGCGAATGTTCAGGTAGGTACTAAGTGAGTTAGTACGGCAGGTGAGCAGCCCAGAGGTGCAGCCCAGTCCGATCTGTGCCTGCCCCAGCAGCAGCCTTTCAATGCCGCTTGCTGTACACCCTGCAATAGAGATCTGTGCTTCCTCAACTTTCCACAAGTAATAGAGGTCTACAGCACAGATAAAGGCGATTTGGCCCATCCACTCTGCACCAGTCAGAAACAAACACCCAACTAGTCTAATTCTATTTTACAACATTTGGCCCTTAGGTTTCTATGTCTTGACATTGCAAAAGTGTATCAGCAAGGTGCCATGATTGCTGCGAGAGGCTGGCACATGGTAGATGACAATGCCCAAGGTTGAGGGGTGGCAGTGGCTTGAGTTAAATAAGACGCAATATGGAGTTCGTTTGGAGCAAGTGATAAGCTGAATCTGTCAGGTATCTGCTCTGGCTTCCATGCTGAGATTTCACCCAGTCTATCCAGTTTGTTGAGTTTGGTAAAGACAGAAAGCTGAATAGTAATGAGGTGAATTGAGCTGCTAACAAGACTCTTAACAAGCAATAATCCCCCTTCATTGGGAACTTGCCACTGCCTGGCAAGAAACTCATCTCGAGAGTTGTAAAAAACTTAAAAAGATGGTGCAAAATGCTTCTGATGTAGTTGAGTCTCGAAGCATTTCTGGTCTGACTCAGCCATGCATCTCACCATAGCTCACATCACCAGAGCTCTGTGAGACTCTGCCTAACATTACTGTTCTTTCTAATGTAGAGATACACACTTCGAAATACACTAGAGATTGTGATCAGAGTAAATCCCTTTGCAATTTTGTTGATGTTATTAGCAATGACAACAAGAGAAAATATCTTCTTAATTAGAAAGCAGAGTTGAAATAAATTTAAACCAAAAAAAATCTCATGGTTGGATATGGCTCCAATATGCATTTCAGCCAGAACGAGTAAAGGAAAATGAGGAGTAATGACTTTAAACACTGCCTGTTTAATATCAAAATCAACTCAATTTAAAACCACGATTTTAATCTTATTTTAAAACAGTATTTATCAACAGTGAAATCTGTGCTTGTGGAAAGCAGGGTTATTGATGCAGTTCTCTATTGTCAAGCTAAAAGTACAAAATTAAAACACTACTTTAATTTATGATTTGCTACAATTTCAAGTTAGTCCTTTGTCCAGTTTTTAAAGAAACAATATACTAAGGAACCCCTCACTCCTGACAGTCAGATCACACATTGCCAACTGGAAACCCTCAGGTCTGACGCTCTCTCAATGAGCTGTGTCTGACGGTTCTGAGTGGCAACTGATGTTCCATTTTACACTTCATCATTAACAGTAGGAGCCCGAGTGTTTTCTGCACCAGTGAAAGAGGACCATGTCCCACCAGACAATTCTGGATTCAAGATGGGGAGTCATGAGTGAACGGCAAAGTTAGTTATTCTTTCACTAAACGATGAAAGACAAACACAAGAAGAAAGCAGACTTTTATGTCATTAGAATACAAAAGTCACATTATGCAAAGACAAGATTAATCACATAGTTGGCATGGTCGGATATTTCACTCCCCTAGCATACAGCGTGGTGTATAATCACATGCAGTGTATCATGCACATTAATACATAATATCCCCATTTACTGATAGCTCCAGTCTACTATGGTCCTGAGACGCCTTGAAAAACAAAAACAAAATGGCTACTCAGCAATAAAGGCTATCCTTAAGTAAGATATTTTGTGACTTTAGTGTGCGGTCCTTTTAACAGAGCAGACCATCAGGATGTTTAAACAACGTTCTTTTTGTTGAGCAAAGTTATTAAGGGATATGGCCCAAAGGCAAGTATATGGAGTTAGGCTAAAGATCAACCATGATCTCACTGAATGGTGAAACAGCTGGAGGGGTTGAATGGCCTACTCCTGTTCCTATGTTCCTCTGATTCTCTCTGTCTAGACCACACTCTGAAAGAACGTTGCATTTATTGGGCAGTGTGCATGTTTGGAATTAAGGTATTGACACACTATCACCCTGAGGACACAAGCTTTGTCACCAGTTGTACAGCTCTGGAGAGGGAGAAACAAGGAATGAGACAACCAGCACAGCCCCTTTGGCCTATGCAGTTTTGCTTCGATAAAAGGTTATTCTGACAACTAACTGCTGATAATCAAGTTGTTAATTTCACGTCCCAACTTACTAAAGCAATTGAAGTGAACTCACAGAGGTAAGGTCACACCAGCTCACTGCTAAGTAACTCCACACAGCATCCAACTGAGTCACAAAGCAGAAGGCAACAGAACTGAAGCTGTGAAGTTACCCAAAGATTGTAACATCGGAATAGGTAACATATTAGCCAGAACTGTGTCTGGGTGCTATTTTAGTGAAGCCATTAACCCCTCATTTTGTTTAATCTGACTAGTACCTCTTGCTAAGAAAGCAGACAATAATTTATCCTCATCCCTTGGCATAATTTCAAAGGGCAAGGCAATTGTCAAAGAAGTAAAAGGTGAAATGTGGTGAATATTTTATTTGCAGCAAGCTATGATCTGAAATGCATGACCTCAAAGGATGGAGGAAGCATAGGGTCAGGATAGTACAGCAGGAGGCCATTCAGCCCAGTGAGCCTATTGAAATTCCTGCAAGGCAGTACCATTGACCCCGCCTCACCCCGCAGTCCTGTAAGTCCATGTCAACCAAATGCAGCTGTTTCAGGTCATTAGCACTCACTGACCTATCCCCCACATCCCCCAAAACAGTTAATCTGGATCCTCCAGTCCTTGAACCATCTGCTAATGGGATCACTTCTTCCTTATCTATCGTATCCAGATCTGCTATCATCTTGTCCACTCAAAGAAATCTTGCCTCAACCTCCTTTGCTGCAGGGAGAACAAACCAACCTCTCTGACCGAAATTTGAGGATAATAGGGCCCATTCTGGCTTTCATTACTGTCAATCTCCTCTGCATTCTCTCACTGACCCTGTCATCTGTTCCAAACTGTTTGCTCAGAAAGAGGATGATGTAATACTCTAGCTGTGAGCCATGAGATTCAAAAAGGAATTGGACAAACACTTGAATGGAAAAGTAGGTGCAGGTCCATGGGGAATGAACAAGGAAGTGGAATTAATTAAAGATTTCTTTCAAAGAGCCATCTCAGACAATGATGGACTCAATGGCTTTGTTTTGTGTTCTTTAATCCCATCTAAGGCTGGATGATAGCATAACTCTTTGTTACAGTAATGTAGGCTGGGGCCTACTTTAAAACAGTACAATTTGAGGGCCTGTTGGCTTTTTGTTACTGTCCTGAAGAAAAGGCAAAAAGCTTTGAGAAATGTTTTTTGGTCCTAAAAGTCTCAGCGACTGTAGTGAAACACAGTACTCAGTATCTCCCCCTGAAATACAGTTTTCATTTCCTCCCAAGAGACCTGGCTAAATCATTTGTTACTAATGAGTTACACAGTCAGACGTTGCTTTGCAAAATAAAAAAAATTGCATTTTGTGAGAAGGCTTGAAATATCATTATAGAACTCTGCACTTGTGTGTGCTTGACAGGACTCTGACATGAGCTTTCAGTTTTGTAATTTTCAGTAAGCAGCTAATTTTAAATTTGCTCAAGCTGAACTAAGAATTTTATTGATGTTACCTATTAATGTACAATGGCGTATTTGTCATAGGAATGCTTTGGCAGTAAAAGAAAAGCTAATCGCTGGAAAATTATGTTGGTCTTGAAATGGGTGAGTTGAGATTTGCAGCAACTATTCCTGTCACACACAGCTCTTGTGCCAGGGATCTGAGTTGGAGAATATACCCCACTGACTGATGAGTCTACCATTATCCTACAGTTACCAGCAACATCAGAAGAGGTGATGGCCTCGTGGTACAATTGCTGGACTGTTGACTCAGATACTGTTCTGGGGTCCCGGGTTCAAATCCTGCCATGGTAGATGGTGGAATTTGAATTCAATAAATACCTGAAATTAAAGAGCTTAATGATGGCCACGAATCGATCGTCAGGGGGAAACTCCCATCTGGTTCACTAAAGTCCTTTAGGGGAAGGAAACGACCATCCTTACCTGTTCTGGTCTACATATGACTCCAAATCCACAACGATGTGGTTGACTCTTAACTGGATGGGCAATAAATGCTGCCTAGCCAGTGATGCCCTCATCCATGAACAAATAAAGAGGAAAAAAATAATATTTGCTTGACAGACTGAGCTAAACACTGGCCTCGCAGATGCCAGTGGAGAGCTGTTAAAATAATCCTCAAAAAGTTTTAAAAATCTTATATGAAGGAAATCCCATAGGTTCCTTGGGAGCCTTTTAAGCTCGGCTTTGTAGCTGGATGGAGTTACCCCACGTGTTGTGCCAACCCTAATCAGTAACAAAGCACCTGATTGAATGAATGAATGAATTCTTGTCACATATATCTTGAAGGCAAGGTGAAAAGTGTTTTGTCACCACAATCCAGTGCCATTTTGAGTGACAATAAGGATAAAAAGAAATTACTTAATTAAGATTTCATCTTCTGTTCAAATTGGGGTCTCAAGCACAGCTTCAGGGCTTCTGTAAAGTGTTCCATCCTCACAGAGTCCTGCTGTTGGAACAGCAACGACAACGCCAATGCCCCAGGAGATGCTGGCTCTGCTGCCACTGCCAAAAGCCCAGGCTCCAAGCAGGGCATCACTACCACCAAGAGTCCAGGCTCTGGGCCTACCGCCACCAGAAGTCCAGGATCCTGTTACAGGAGCAAATTATGAAGCAAGTTAATAGGAGGTTATAAAGTGTCACAAGTAATGCTTTTCCAGCATGCTTCTTGTACATCGAATCTGCTTTTTCAAGGCTTGTAACATAGACTGGAAGCTCGTTGGAAATAACAACAGAAAACCAGACCAACTTTTCTCCCTTCAGAAAATCCATGTGACCTAGGGTGCCCAGAAATAACACCAGCTTGTAGCATGTATGTCCAAAGAATGATGCCTGATGATGACATAACAAACTTCAGTTCTTGATCTGTAAATAGGTTTAAAATATAATCTTGCTTTCAGGTGCAAAGCGTTGGACCTTGCTGTGAGTCAATCTTCCAATGTCACAATGGTGGTTGCAATTCATTAACAGTGGTGCACTCAGGACATTTAAAAGACATGAAAGAGACTTATATTGCAAGATTCTTTAATATTACACTGTGTTGTTACAATTCTCTGTTGAATCCATCAGAAATACAGGTGGTCATTGAAGAAGACTGTTTTCCTGGTCACTTTGGCAGGCGTGTCTTCCAAAATTATTGCTCCAAACTGTATCATAACATTACACTTTCAGATGCACATTGGTATGATTGATTTATTGTTGTCACATGTATCAATATACAGTGAAAAGTGTTGTTTTGCATGCGATACAGACAGATGATCACATCCAGCAGATGATCCCACACTTCCCCATTACAATTCACTCATATTCAGACCATTGTGCAAATGGCAAAGCCATATCCTACACCATGTTGGCATCCAAATCCAAAATCGCATGACATCATACCAAAAGTTACAGTTTGATAGCGGTGTTCGTGTTACAGATGCTTTTAGCAGATCAATGTTATTTTGCACCAAAACTTTCACAAGATTGGTGCTACATTAACTTTGGACTGGCTGACATGAAACCAAAAGTTCTTTGTGGAATGTATTTCCCCACATGTGAGCACTGAAAGTTGTTGTGCCAAGTTATAATCATTGCACACTGCCGTCAGGAAACAAGGCTAGGAAGTTTCCATTGTTACAGGAATTCCACACCCATTACTTAATGGTCCTGCGCAGAATATACCGGGAATAAAGGAAGTGTCCCAAAGTCAAGGCCTGTACTATGAAAGATAAAAGATGTAGGTTATCACTGTTGACAGCCTCATAGCTATTAGCTGCAGTCAGAAAGTCCAATACTGTCAACGTTTGCAGAATTATAGCCAATCTCTGTCGTATGAACCAAGTCCGGATTGACACCGAGTTATAAATAGCCAAATATAAATTGGTAGTACCACAAGGAAGAATTATGAGAGTGGTAAAGGGTTTATGTCTGACCTAGCATATGTGCTGCAGTATAAATATTGTCCTTCTTACTGATAGCCCATTCATTGGAGTTGAGTTGACCCATCATACTATCAGTTGTGGCTTAATGTTAGCACTTGAAGTCTGAAGTCTATTAGTACAATTTCCAGTCCAGGAATTGAGCATAAAATCCAGGCAGTATTGAGAGACAGTGCTGCATTGCTGGAGAAACCATTTTTCAGTCAGCTAGTTAAGTAATTTCTGTCTGATCTCCGTCGGATGGACAGAAAAGATCCTTTGGCATTGTTTCGAGAAAGTGCAGGTGAGCGCTTTCTTATGTCCGAAGCAATATTCATCAGATTGCAGCTTGAGAGCTGGGTATGTAGACCATGGCTGTAACACAACCAAAAACAGTGACTGCACTTTAAAAAGTCTTCATTGGCTGTAAAAGTTTGTAAAAGGCACGATATAATTTGCTAATTCCACCAGAAATGAGGTGATGAGAAGCTAACGAGGGACTTGTATCAAAGCTAAGCCTGGTTAAAGTTTGGTAAGGGGCCATGAAAGGCAAGAAGGACATGCCAGTGAATGGGATGTAGCTAGCAGGACTCCACAGGGGTTTGTGCAGGACACTGCAGGGAGATAATGAACAACATCCAATGACAAGCTCGAAGCTCGTGAGGACCAGGAAGAGGACTCAGCAGCCGTCTGCACTGCCAGAGAGAAGTCTCAACTTTGTGATTGTCAGTTGAAGCTTAAAATTAGGTTACAGCAAAGCTTTGGAGGGTAATTGTGGACTTGTTGGGCCGAATGGCCTGTTTCCACACTGTAGGGATTCTATTCTATATCTGGCTCATTTTGAGTGAGAGTTTTATTCCTTTTAAGAGACACTTATATTTGCCATCCTTGAGGATAAATGTCAGTGAGCTTTGCGCACTTGGAGCAGAATCTTCTGGGAGGTGAGGAAGTGAATGTAACACCTGGATGATTAACTGGCCGCCAATGCAACATTTTATTTATTCACTTATGGGACATGGTCATTGCTGGCTGGGCCAGCATTTATTGCCCCTCCCTAGTTGCCCTTGAGAATTTGGTAGTCAGCTACTTCCTTAAACTGCTGAAGTCCATGCACTGTTGGTAGACCCATAATGCTGTTAAGGAAGGAATTCCACGATTTTGATCCAATGACAGTGAAAGAATGGTGACATATTTCCAAGTCAGGATGGTGAGTGGAATTTGCAGGTGGTGGGGTTCCCAAATATTTACTGCCCTTGTCCTTCTAGATGGAAGTCGTCATGGGTTTGGAAGGTGCTGTCAGAGGAGCCTCAGTGAATTTCTGCAGTCCATCTTGTAGATAGTGTACATTGCTGCTACTGAGTTTTGGTGGTGGAGGGAGTGGATGTTTATGGATATAGTGCCAATCAAGTGGCTTGGTTTGTCCTGGATGGTGTCAAGCTTCTTGAATGTTGTTGGAGCTGCACTCATCCAGGCAAGTGGGGAATATTTCACACTCCTGATTTGTGCCTTGTCAATGGTGGACAGGCTTTGTGAAGTCAGGAGGGGAGTTACTCACCGCAGTATTCCTAGTATCTGACCTGCTCTTGTAGGCACTGTGACTATGTGGTGAGTCCAGTTGACTTTCATGTCAAGGGATGTTGATAGTGAGGGATTCTGTGGTAACACCATTGAACATTAAGGGGCAGTTGTGAGTTTGTCTCTTATTGGATATGGTCATTGCCTGGCATTGTGTGGTGCAAACGTTGCTTCCACTTGTCAGCCCAAACCTGGATATCAACCAGATCTTGTTGCATTTGAAGCCATTAGATGTCATGGGGTGGCATCAATCTTGAGGACTCCCAGAGCAACTCCCTGCCGACTGTAAACCACTGAGCTGCCATCTCTGCTGGGTCTGTCCTGCCGTTGGACAGGACATATCCAGGGATGGTGATGGTGGTATCTGCGACATTTCCTGTTAGGTATGATTCTGTGAGTATGACTATGTCAGGCTGTTGTTTGACCAGTCTGTGAGACAGCTCTCCAATGTTGGCACTAACCCCCAGATGTTAGTGAGGAGGACCTTGCAGAATAGACAGCGCTGTTCCTGCCGGTGTCTTTCTCGGTGCCTAGGTCGACGTCAGAAGCTGTAGGTAGGATGACTGAGAGGCGGTCTTTCCAATTGGTAAACAGTTTGAGGATTCATGTCAGATAGCAGCGGGTGTAGCAAAGATTTACACTCCATCTGCGATAAGCTGGCCCTGATTGAAGACATTGACGTGGGGCAGGGGTGGAAAACACCAACATTCCTGTCACATGTTGTTCATGGGGGTCCACATTCTGTGGTATGAGGAGTGGGAGCACAGTGTTAATCTCTGAGACAATTAGCACTATTCATTGAAAAATCCTATCTGAAGGCAGAACCGCATGGTGGAATTTTACGAGTTAATGAGATAAAAGGACGGGAATAATAGCAAACTAAATTGGCATTAACTCATGAGAATAATTACACTCTGGTATCAAATTCCTGTCTGCGATCTCAGAGAAGGCGGTGACCAGTTTAAAACAAGCACCTGCTCTATAGCACTGAATAATTTTGCAGAAGCACATCCATGAACAAGCACACCCCGTAATTTTCCTCCTGTCATATGTATGTTCAATGAATACTGCTGTACTAGCATAGACTCACAGATGTAGGGTGCCATATGACATAGGAACACAGGAACAGGAGTAGGTCATTCAACCCCTTGAGCCTGTTCCACCATTCAATGAGATCATAGTTGATCTGTGGCCTAACTCCATATACCTGCCTTTGGCCCATATCGCTTAATAGCTTTGTTTAACAAAAATTAATCAATCTAAGGTTTAAAATTAACAACTGATCCTGCATCCATTGCAATTTATGCAAGAGAGTTCCAAGCATCTAACACCCTTTGTGTGTAGAAGTGTTTCCTAACATCTCTCCTGAATGCTCTGACTCTAATTCTCAGACTATGTTCTGGAATCCCCAACCAATGGAAATAGTTTATCTTTATCTACTGTATCCTTTCCTGTTAATTTCTTGAAAACTTCGATCAGATCAGCCTTAACCTTCTAAATTCTATGGAAAACAGGCCTAATTTGTATCATTTCTCCTCACAACTCAATCCCTGATGTCCAGGTATCATTCTTGTAAACCTTCTTTGTACTCCCTCCAAGGTCAATATATCCTTCCAATATATGGGGGATGGGTCTGGGTGGGATGCTCTGAGGGTCGGTGTGGACTTGTTGGGCTGAAGGGCTTGTTTCCACACTGTAGGGATTCTATGATTCTATTATATCCTTTCCGGGCTGTGTCTGCTGTTGTCTTTTCCAGTGTCTAGGTTGACACTAGAAGCTCCAGGTAGGATGACTGAGAGGCTGTCTATCCAAATGGTAGACCGGTCAAAGATTCATGTCAGACAGCAGAGGGTGTAGAATTTGGTTCTGATTCAGGACAAGGACATGGGGCAGGGGTGTAACCACTGAAAAACACCAACAAGCCCCCTCACGTGTTATTCTTGTGGTATGAATAGCAAAGATTTGCTCAAAGTGGTGCCCAGACCTGCTCACATTACTCAAGGTGTGGTAGTACCAGGGTTTGGCATAACTGCCACATTACATCTGCAACCTTATACTCCAGTCCTCTGGATATAAAAGCCAGCATTCCATTAGCTTTATTGGTTAATTTCTCCACTTGTTTGTGACATTTTAAAAATCTATGGACCTGAACCACCAAGTCCCTGGACATTCACTGTATTTAACTTTATACCTGATAGAAAATATCCAGATCTATCCTTTTTCAGTCCAAAATGAATAATTCACATTTGCTTTACATTGAGCTCTATCTGCCACAGTTTTGCTTAGTCTATCAATATCCAAATTTAACTTCAGGCTGTCATCTACACTGTCAAACCTACATGGTCTACATCTACACGGTCTACATTGCTGCCTAACTTTGAAATTGTTTTCATGTCCACAGTCTCCTCCAGAAGCTCCCCATGACTGACATTCCAGGGAAAAAAAAACTAAATGTACAAAACTTCTGTACAGAAGCACTGTCCGGCTCTTGATAAAGAGGATGTAGAGGAATGATGTAGAGGATATGTAGAGGGATATGATGAAGATCTGGTGGTGGGTGAAGATTCATCTATTCCATCTGACTGTAAATTTTATTAGTCAGTGAGGAAAAAGGAATGGATGCACTATGAGGTTAGTGGCACCAAGAGAATAAACACATTTTACAATTTCTCATCAAAGTAGGTAATTTCCTGACCTAATTTTCTGCTTTGTGAATAGAGAAAGTAGGAATTTAGTCTGACCTGATCTTGCTTACAGTATTACCGGCAGTAAGTGTATTTGCTTCTGTCTGGGTTGTCAGTTTGCAATGTTCACAATGAAATGAAAGGTTTCATCTCAAACGCAAATGGCTGTTGTGGGGTATCTGGAATTTGGAAATTGACTTTGCTGGGACTGGTCAAGAATGGGGAGGAGACATGATTAGATGAGATCATTTTAAAACACCCATGTTTGGAAACAATGGAAACAGGGAAAGACAGTACACAGACGTAGACAGTACTGGCAGGACTGTCACAAGGACGGAATAATTTTCCTCACTTACACTAATCCTACTGAGCTGAGTTTTTCTTTTTGTCTGTATGCTGTTCCTCAGAGTTCGAGAATGTACTCATTTAGGATTAATGAGACCGAGGTTTCTACATTTTGCAAATTTCACTGAATGTCTTAGTTTTGAAAGTAAAGTTGATGGGAAACAATGAAAAAAACCTGGCATAAATATTTATCAACTGGTGATTGCAAGACAAGTAGCTCATCCAGGACAAAACAACTTTGGGTTCACCAACGAATCATAGCAGACATACTCAATGCAGCCAGAAGCGTCTAATTTTTATGAAGTACAGTTCGTTTTCATAAGTACCTGAGATGATAAATTAAGTGATGACCATTTGGGAAACTCAGACAAGTATCTGAATGCATTCCTGTCTTCATGTTTTCTGCCCTCTGCTAGATTCACACTTCAGTTCCTGACTCTTGGGCAATTCTCATTCCTCTGATATTTGACTCAGCAACTGGCTGTTAGGTTGTGGCTCAGGAAGGTCACATTTGTTCTCAATGACATCCACTGGCTCCCCATCCGGCCATGGCTTGACTTTAAATTCTCATCCTTGTTGTCAGAATTCTCGATAGACTTGGCCCTCCTGAAACCTTCTACAACCTTCCAGAAACTCTTCACTCATGCAATCCTGGCCTTTTGCACACACCCTCGTTTTTATTGCTCCATCATTGGCAGACATGCCTTCAACTGCCCCGGTCCTTCATTTTGGAACTCCCTCCCCATCTGATATTTTCCACTCCTCTTCCTCTCTCTTTCCTCCTTGAAACCAAACCTCAACTTCAATCTGTGCTCATCTTGAAGTGTGGCCTGTTCGCAATCCCCAATCCCCATCCACAGTTTTTCTAAAGTAATTGTTTAGGTATTAATCAGGCATGTACGTGCATGATAAAAGTAAGCTGAAGTAATGTAATATTAATTTTCCAAGTTAAAGTTATCTTCGATTATCACCATGGTCAATCTACATTCATCCAAGAGAGAAGCAAAGGGTCAACCAGGTTGGAGAACATTTGGCAACATTGAGGTTATAAAGAGAGAGTGGGACTTGAATTCACCTGGAAGTGAGACAAGGGCAACCCTGGTTGGAGAACACACAGAGAATAGCGGGAATATAAAGAGAGAGAGGAGCATGAAGCTTATCTTTACCCAGGAGAGAGGGAGAATGTAAAAGGAGTCATTGAAGACATAAAGAGAGAGAGAGGAGCTCGTTGTTTGTGTTTCAGTTCTAGATTGCCAGATGTAAACAGAAAGAAAATCAAAGACTGACATAGAAAGGAAAAACATACATTCATTGGTTAGTGAGAAATTGACATTGGAGATATCTTAAAATAGGTGTAAATTAGAAAAGTGTATTAATTTCTAAAGACACTGCTGCTTGGATTTAATACCAGAAATAGGCGAAGAACGTTAAGTTAGGGCTAATAAAAGAAAGTAATTCAAGTAAACCAAAGTAAATTAAAGTCACCATAAGGGAAACAAAACTCAGGCATGGCAGGACATCTCGGTCATGAGGAGGTCATGTCCTGTGCTATGTGGGAGGTTGTGGATACTATTGGTGACCTACATAACTGCATGTAAAGGAAGTGCAGCCAACTGCAGAAACGTGAGCTCTAGGATTCGTAACTCAAGCAGAGACTCAAGCAATCATTGCAGAATATCCCCAAAGCTGAGCGCTATGTAGATCAAATGTTCAGAGAGATGGTCACACCACAGGGTAGAAGGATGAAGGGTAAAAAGGGAATGGGTGATCGTCAGGCAGACTAGAGTACATTGCCTGTAAGTGCGGGTGGGGGAAGATTCAACTAAGGCATTCACGAGGGGATTAAATGATCATTTGTATAGGAACAATATGCAAGGATATGAGGAAAAGACAGGAGAATGCTCCTTCAGAGAGAAAGTGCTGATATAATGGACCAAATGGCCTCCTATTGCTCCATAATAATTCTGTCATTCTCTTTACCTTAAGGAACAAAACTGAGCTACTAAGGTCTCTGTCAGATTCCAACATTTTGCAACAGGGATGCACTTTGGCAAATCGCTCTTCCATTTATTGATTAAAATTCCCTTTATTTTCATGTATTCTGGTTTCTAAAAGTTCAAATTAAAGAACAGTTTATTGAACAAAGGCAGGTTCACAGTGTAACTCCAACCAATCCCAACCAACATACCTGAGCAAATATGTTCTGACTGTAGCAGTACATTCAATGGTGCAAATTATAATTATTATCTTATAATAGCCAGATCGTAAGCCATTAAAAAACTAGAATGAATATTTTCCTTAATGAAGTCATATAGTCATATGTGTGTGGTGAGGGACTCTTCCTAATTCACTTCATCAAAGGAGTTGAAAACTATTGAAGGTCTATGAAGAAAAAGCTGGAAATAGGAAGAAAATGGGCAGTATCTCCTTTCACTGAGCTACTTTATCTGCCCTGTCCTCAAATCTAATCAAATGCTGCTTTGAATCCTTCTCAAATTGGCTTTCAGGAGTTCGCTGGTGTTGCCATTCTGTTCACTTCCTTCCCCTACATTCCTGCTCCTGTCAATATTTAGGTGCCACTCAAGTTCACACATACGGAACAATGGTGTGTTTATTATTTTGTGACCAACAGGGGCCCATGTTTTAAATTGCAAATAAAGCTACAACACTGGAAATAGAGAAGGAGTTCACACACTTAATAGTAAATCAGATTTGGACAATGCTTACAATATGTGTTATATCCCCAAAGCAAAGTTATATGTTTGTTCTGGATGACTGAAGAAATAGCAGGAGAGGTGGTCAACTAATTACTTCAAGCTGTGAATGATTTCCTACAATTGCAAAGCTAACCTACCTCATACAATAAGCTACAGCAGTCCTTCATAAGCATCTTATTTTCTCCATATGTTCAGTTCCATAACCATAAATTTAACATTTGGTTACTGGAAGTGTTCTGTGGCTAACTGCAAGAGTGGAAGATGGATCAAAATTGAGTTGTCCAATCAGCGATAGTAAGAACTGCCGATGCTGGAGTCAGAGATAACACAGTGTGGAGCTGGAGGAACACAGCAGGCCAGGCAGCATCAGAGGAGCAGGAAAACTGACGTTTCCGGGCGGGGCCCTTCTTCAGAAATGGGGCAGGGGAAAGGGAGCTGGGAAATAAATAGAGAAAGGAGGGGTGGGGCTGGGCAAGGTAGGTGGGATGGTGATACGCAGGTACGCAGGGGTGGGGATTGGTCAGTGAGGTGGGAGAGGAGATGGACAGGTTGTGTCAAGTCAAGGAGGCAGGGATGAGAGCAAGGGTTGGTCATGGGATGAGGCCGGGACTTGGGAGATTTTGAAACTGGTAAAATCCACATTTAGGCCATTGAGCTGTAATCTCCCGAGGCGGAATATGAGGTGCTGCTCCTCCAGTTTCCGGGTGGTGTCATTGTGACACTGCAGGAGGCCCAGGATGGACATGTCGCCCAGGGAGTGGGAGGGGGAGTTGAAATGGCTTGTGACCGGAAGGTTTTGTTGTTTGTCGTGAACAGAGCGCAGATGCTCTACAAAGCGGTCTCCGAGTCTATGCTTGGTCTCACCGATGTAGAGGAGGCCACATCGGGAGCAGCAGATGCAATAGACCATATTGACGGATGTGCAGGTGAACCTCCGTCTAATGTGAAAGGTTTGTTTGGTGCCTTGAATAGAGGTGAGGGGGGAGGTGTAGGGGCAGTTGTAGCACTTCCTGAGGTTTCAGGAAAAGGTGCCGGGGCTAGTGGGGAGTGTGGAGCGGACAAGGGAGTCGTGGAGAGAGTGGTCTCGACGGAAGGCAAATGGGGGTGGGGCGGTGGTGGGGAGGGAAATATATCCTTGGTTGTGGGGTCAGGTTGCAGGAGGCGGAAGTGGCGAAGAATAATACATTGAATCCGGAGGTTAGTGGGGTGATATGCGAGGACAAGGGAAATTCTGTCTTTGTTTTTGTTGCGGGGAGGGGATGTGAGGGCAGTGGTGCAGGAAATGCAAGAGATGCGGTTGAGAGCATTTTCGACCATCGGAGGGATGATGTTACGGTCCTTGAAATAAGAGGACATCTGGGATGTTCGGGAGTAGAACACCCCATCTTGGGACCAGACGCAGTAGTGGCGGAGGAATTGTGAGTAGTTGTCTAATACTGTTTCTCAACACTTAGCATCTATTACTTTTAAGAATTTTGCATAGTATACCCTTAGTCAACCCTATTTGTCAGTGGACAATCAATTCAGATGTCTTCGTAGGATGAGGACTTCATAATTATGAATCTTAAGATTCAAAATTAAGAAAAAAAAGTCAAAGAATTGCTGTGGACTTTTGTAGTTAGCACTTTAACCCAATCAAATGAGAAATATTCGACAGATAGTGCACCTCACTGATGCCAATCTGAACAAAACTAGCTTCTCATAATCCAGCAAGGTTTATTTGCGTCTGGAAACATTTCAGGAAATTCTGACCAGATTATATGAGTAATTTATGTAAAATACTGACAGTGGACCTCACAAACCTGCCTTCTCCAGTCTGACATATGTTAAACCTCAGATATTAAAGCAAGTTAGAGAGGAAAAGCAAGTGCCCAAAAGGTTTCTGACAAGCTCTGCTGCTTTAAGATGGAAAGTGACCTTAAATCAATATTTGGACTCACCACCAGTTCAAAAACACCAGGAACTGAGAAGAAGGTAGTAATTGGCCAGCCATGAAATTTGAAAGCTACAGTTAAATGGCATACAGATATCCTTCAAGTTTGTCCTCAGTCAGAGGAGAGTCTAGTTTCTACATGCCTCATCGAGCTACAGCTTGGTCCAAACAAAATGCAAACTTTTGAAATGATGAGGTGGTACTGGTTTTGGACTGGGGTGGACAAAGTCAGAAATCACATGACACCAGGTTAGAGTCCAACAGGTTTATTTGAAATCACAAGCTTTCAGAGCACTGCTCCTATAACCTGGCGTCATGCGGCTTCAAACTTTTGAAAGTCCACCCACTTTCTGTAGCTCCAAACTACTTGAGTGGGTTTTATTAATGACATTGTGGATGTACAAAGAATGTTTCCTCTTGCAGAGCTATGGTCACTGTTTAAAAATAGGGTGGTCACCTATTTAAGATGGAGATGAGGACTTTAGTCACCAAAATATTAAATGGATGATCACCATAATGATTTAGTAATGCATTAAGAATATAATTTATGATATTCATCATAATCATAATAACTATTTCAGCAATCCTCCACATGCAAGAAAGTAATTTAAACATCTTGCAATCTCTGGGACAAGGATGAGACCTGTTGTTAAAAAAAATGCAATTTAAAGTGGGTGAGCAGAGATAAAAATTAGGATGGAGGCTTGACATGGCAACCACAACATAATTTGTACAGAATCTTTGAGCCAGAAGCTCAAGGTTCAAATCCCACTGCAGGATATGGAGAATCCACTCTTAATTCATTCCAACGTCTGTCAACGGTGGGGGGAGGGGAAGAATGGGAGAGATTCCTGGTCAGCCTTATGATGAAAGGAATTGAGACCTCTACCATCTTCCTCCATGGCTCAAGTCTGTGTGTTGTAAAAGTGCATATTGCCACAGCAACTTTGCCTCCTGGAGATGGGGGAGGACGCACGTGAGGATGGTCACTTTGCTGAATGGCTGGTGTGGATCAAGTTGGTGCCAACAGTATGAGGTTTGATTTCTGCTCCCCGGAGGAAGGATACAGAAACTACTTCCTCGCCATATCCATAGAGGAAATCACAGTGCTGTGGGACAGACCTGCACTTGGGCAGAGAATTCGAGAAGATGAGGAAATACTGCAACACAGTGTTTTAATCAGATTAAATCCCCAGTTAGCAACAGGAGGTTATTAGTACAACTCCATTTTATCTCATCTCTCATCTGCTATTCTCTTCAACTTGCTGTGTCCTTTCCTTGTTACTCACCTTTTCTGAAAGTATTTAAGAAAGAAGTTTGTTTTTCTCTCTACTGTGAAGACCAACATTCAGCTAAAGCCAAACTTGGCTTTCAGAGCTCAAGTTGAAATGTTCATGGAAAGAGAAATCAGAGTTTTAAAGGATCTGGTAGATGCCTAACCCAAGGAGAATGGAGGATCTGACATGCATAGTTCAGAGACTTCAATCATAGAATCCTGTGGTACCTGTTGCAGAAAATTACAATTGAGAAGCTGTCTTTGGTTGTGGTAGCAAAGTCACAAATTAGTAATTGAAAAGCCCAGGCTAATGTTCTGAATACATGAGTTAGAATCCAATCATAGCAGAGGGTGAAATTTGAATTCATTAAAAATGCTAGCCTACTGGTGACCATGTCAATTGTTGTAAAAACCCATGTAATTTCCTTTAGAGAAGGAAATCTGTCATCCTTATCTGGTCTGGCCTATACGTGACTCCAGATACACGGCAATGTGGTTGGCCTCTGGGCAATTAGGGATGGGCAATTAATGGCCTAGCCAGCGACACCACATCCAACGAATGACAAATAAAGTCAAGCGATGTGTAGGGTTGATTGGAGTGCGTGGTCTCTCTGGGTGTGAGGATGTGTGAGTTCCTGTAGCAGCAAACTGGCTTAGGTTACCAAAATAGGAACTTGCTTGTACTTTCCGCTGCACATTTTATTACTTGAGGATATAGAGGTATGTGTGGCCACCAGTCTGGAAGCAAGAATGGATTGGGAATATTTAAATTATTGAATACCGCAGAAAACAAGCCACTTCCCAGTTGCAGTATCAACCAACTTTGATAGAGTCACATAAGAGGATATTAGGACCAGTGAGCTAAAGTTTGGTTAAAGAGGCCAATCGTTAGAAATGTCTTAAAGGAAGGAAAATAGGTGATGGGTCAGACAGGTTTATTGTGGGAATTCCAGAGTTGAAAGCGATGGTGAAATGATGAAAATAGGTAATGCACAAGTGGACAGAATTGAAGGAGATCTCAGAGAGTTGTAGGATTGAAGGAGAATACACAGATTAGGAATATGGAGTTGAACCTGACTGGAATTATTACTGTTTATCAAACCCATCTAGCTATCCACACTGGATTAGAAATGCTGGATGTACAGATTTGTAAGGTATTCAAGTTAGTTACTTTCCAAATAAACACATGCTCTGCAATTGTTGAAATGCATCTGTGTTGTCTAAAATTGCTCCAAAATTTGCATGTTTTAGAATATCTGAAGTTTGATTCCATCTGGACAGATTCCAATTTACAACTAGTCTGAAACTTTGTTTCAGGGTCCTTGGAATTTATAGGGATGCAAATTCCTGTCTTTCAACTTGTTCAAAATTGATTTTCTTTTTTTTGAGTTTGTTCCTGCAGTACTACGTTCCTATGTTTCAAAGTATTAAGTAAAATTCAGTGAATGGAAATGAGGTTTTTAGGTCTGCTTAAGAGTGGTAGCAGAAAGGCTAGTGACAACGAAAAGGACAGATCAAATATCAGCTTTTGTTGCTTTGAATCATGTTAAACCTGAGCTGTACCAGCCAAGTAGCCTGTTTGATAGTGGCCTCAGCCTCTAAACACGCTGTGCAGAGTGCACTGAGGATGATGTGGATGGGGATTGGCACTCAGGAATGTCAGCGTTAAAGTAAATGCACAGCTGTCAACAACCTCAATTGTTTTCTTTAAGGTTCCATTCAGTGCAAGTCAGTTTCCAGTTCTCTGGCTTTTGAAGTATTACAGTTCCAAGCTTGATGAAAGTCTCTGTACATGAGTAGAGACTCTTACGAATGTATTGAATCCACATGGACTATATTCAGACTTAAAAAGAAAGGGAGAATTACTTCTTACATCACTGACTTTACAAATGTTTCGTGTCAGGTGGGTCTGAAGGCAATTTTATGCAGACCAGTCTCCTGATCGAAAAAAAGCCTTTCTGAGCGATGGAACCACTGGTTTGTTCTCTCTAGTACTATTACTAATGGGAGAGGAGAACAGAGCTCTTCATAGTCTTGAGTTATTGCACACAAACCCAAGAGTGCACCAATCGTCCAGGTTCAGACAGATTTTGGTTTGAGATTTAATGGTGTCTTGCCTATTCTGCCATCACTGAACTAGTACCTGAACTTCCATTACAGCGACAGGAGATACAAGGTCATTGCGAGATGGGAGTCGTTTTCTACCCTATCGATGTTACCCAGAAAATACCATCCACCTGAGAAAAGAACCCTGGGTGACACAAGGGAATATGGTGTTTACTGACGGAGCTGCTGTGATCGGGAGAACACTGCCCAAAATGGTGGTGGAATGACAGGACTGATGGGGCGCAGCGCTGGTGTGGCATTAATCAGGTAGACAAAGCCAATCACAGCTCCCACCAGCACCGTCAAGATCCTTGCCCGGCATCCATCTCGTACCCACCCCCTCCAAAACCACCACCCACAGCTCCCCCCCACTTAGCACTCCCACCCAGTCAGTATTCACACCTCCTCCTGAACACTAAGTCCTCCCTCACCACGATCCCCCTCCCACTAACAACCTGGATCAACCCTTTCCCCAGGCACAGCACCCTGTCCTAAATACTGCCCTTCTATTCATCTACACCCGCAACCACTGCCACCCTCAACTCCCTCCCAACCAGCCTTCCTTTGCCAGTCAGTCCCTTCTAATCTCTTTCCCTTTAAGTGTTTATCAGAGGATTTCTGTCCATTAGGCAGCAACCTGAAATTTGAAAGCTCTCCACCAATGAGCTGCCTCCAGGTTGGCCCAGTCAGTGGCTCGGTGAAATGGAAGCCTGAAATTGCATTTGCTTCAGCCTAACCACTAAAGGTACCATTATATGTTAAAGAGCCTCTACTCAGCTCAACGGAAGACACCTCGATCAGTGTATTCCAGTCATAACATCCCATGGAATCATTCACAGAACCCCTACAGTGTGGAAACAGGCCATTCAGTCCAATAAGTCCACACCAACCCTCCAAAGAGCACCCCACCCTATCCCCATAATCCTACACCTCCCATGGGTAATCCATGTAACCTGCACATCCCTGGACACTAGGGACAATTTCCCATGGCCAATCCACCCAAGCTGCACATCTTTGGACTGTGGGAGGAAACCGGAGCACCCAGAGGAAACCCACGCAGACACAGGGAGAATGTACAAATTCCACACCGAAAGTCAGCCGAGGTGGAATCAAACCCGGGTCCCTGACACCATGAGGCAACAGTGCTAACCATTGCTGAGCAAGAATTAACCAGAATCCACAAGGGGCCATTAACGTTTCTCTCTGCACAATCCTAGCATTCCTTCATCCACCCAGTCTCTGATTGTCCACCCACCCATGCAGACCTCCCCCAGCCTGCACTGTTCTCTCCTGATGCTTCACCTTCTGTTGTTGCTGACATTAATCTCTAATCCGGCCTTTCACAGTGGGTGCAATCAATTAGTTCCTTAATTTTTTGCTTCTTCACCTCTACTAACAGTGCCCTGTGAAAACCTGTCCTGAAGGGAGAAACTAAGCTTGGCAGAACTATATCACACCCTGTTCCAAGTGAATCATGTTCTTATCATAAAGAATTCCATGAGTCATATCTTGGGTCCTCTCCACTTGACACGCCCTCCAACAATTCATCCCAACCCCTTGCTCCACAACATGGTAAAACTAGAGAAAATGTCAACTTGCAATTGCTACCCCTACCCAGAGTAAAGGCAAATATTACACTTATAGAATGCCTTTCACATCTGCAGTCTATCTTGAAGCAGCGTGCTTTTTAACAAAATAATATTGGCTGTAAGCACCAATACACAATCACTTAGAATTCCATACACACTGCAGTTTTGTAAGTTGTAGGATGGATAGCACCTGAGAATATACAAATAACACTCATGATTATTGTTGACTGGGTTAAAGTCAGTGGAACCAGATTAAAATCATCAGTTCCTGCCAAAGATGCAGCAATTAGATCTGAAGTTGACATGTTACACCATTGCTTTAAAACAAAACACAGTTCTCTTTTCGGATTTTCTGAAGAAGGGTCTCGGCCTGAAATGTCAGCCTACCTGCTCCTCTGATGCTGCTTGGCCTGCTGTGTTCATCCAGCTCTACACCTTGTTATCTCAGATTCTTCAGCATCTGCAGTTCCTACTATCTCTGAAACAGTTTTCTTTCCTGCATTTCCACATTAGGGTTCTCAATCTTGAACAAAGAAGACAGGCATTGCACGTAGGCTGGTGGCCTGGCCTTAAACACATCTGTCTTTTAGGATCAAGAAACTGAAAGATGTGGAAACATCTCCATTTTGTTCAGCTTAGCCACTTTGTAAAGCAGATACTCAGCAGGTCCAACCTGGATGAAGCATTTTACATTAATAATGCCTGCTGGTAGTCATCCAAAAAGGACACTGTCTACAGAGACTGTCCTGACTCAGTCAGACAATACGCATAACCTGGCCCATCGCGAACTTTCCTTTGTTTTGATTTCCATCATCTTTTCAGATTGGGCCACTTTCCATAACATGTGGATCATGACATTGGATCCACCTGGCACCAAATCACAGGGTATTCTGCCTTATGATGTAGATCAAACGATGCAGCAAACAGCCTGTCACAGAGTCGCACGCAACCTCCGAAGGCATCCAAGTAAACAATGAAGCAGATTGAGGGCCAATAAGATTCTGATTTGCAATAGAAACTTTGCAAATGTTCAGCGATGAGGGAATCACTACAAATACAATGCAGGCAGACAGGAAAAGTCATAAGCATTGCAACCAAACAGAACAACATTACAAATTCAATTTCTAAAGTTTGATGAGTAATCTGGAAAGGTCGTTGGAACAGGAAGGTTTTACTTATATTTACAATCTGACGATAAAGGGAGATTCCAAAAATGGTTGCAAACATGCAGCAACCATGCAAATGTGGAGATACTAGAGTTTATGTAAGAGATTCTAGCATTTTGTTCTAGTTTTGGAAGAGGATGCAGATTTGTGTTTCCTAACTCTCTGTTGCCTCCCTGTGATACAACAGATGAATTCTCCAGCTTTGCTGTGAAGTGTGTAAGTCGCATGTCAACTGTCTGCTTCAGTCTGCCTCAAATTGCAAACACCACCTTGCCTGTAAAGGCACAGTTTAACAAAAGCTGAGTGCAGCCAACGTTTTCCCAGCCTCAGGTAGAGTATGTGAGCGTGACTCTATGTGCGGGCCCCCCAAATAATAAGTGACATTCCACTGAGGGTGAAGCACACTCTTCCAATGCACCTCTTACCATGAAGCCTCCATATGACGTATGCTGTCTGCGTGCTCTCTCATGGAATAATGCTTTTTGGCATCCATCCTCCTTGAGGTACAGCTCCACCTTCCATTACTCACTGTACTGTTCCTGTAGTGACATACTGAGCACTTCCACTGGGAATGATTTACTCCTGGCCAGCCCTCACCATGAGTTGGGAGCGAGCAGAGTGAGAGAGGAACAGAGGGCACAGAAATCAGTGACAATCATTCCTGAGTTGCAGAGAAAGTTCCCCACACCCTTCAGGCTCAGAACACCTCACATGTGTCAGTCCTGACTCATCTCAGGAACAACTCCACCACATAATTCTCTATCTAATCTATTCCAAATGGAGCAGCAGCAGTTTCACATCATTACAGGGTAAGCCATTCAGGACTGAGATGAGGAAGGATTTCTTCACTCAGAGAGTTGTGAACCTGTGGAATTCTCTCCCACAGATGGCTGTTGGGGCCAGTTTGTTAGGTTTATTCAAGAGGAAGCTGGACATGGCCCTTGTGGCTAAAGGGATCAAGGGGTATGGGAGAAAGCGGGAATGGAATACTGAGGTTGCATGGTCAGCCATGATTATATTGAATGGTGGTGCAGGCTTGAAGGGCCGAATTCTTGCACCTATTTTCTATATTTCTATGTTTCTGTTACAATTTTATTTTAAAAGAGTCCAAAACAAGAAAGATTTGCATTTATTTTGTGCTCTTCAAACACTAGATATCTCAAATCACATTACAGTCTCTGATATACTTATTGAAGTGCAGTCAATGTGATAATGTAGGAAACCCTGAAGCCATTTTGCACACAGCAAGCTCCCATGTGATAATGACCACTTCATCTGCTTTAGGGATGTTGATTCAGGAATGAATATTGTGCAGGTCACCAGGGATAAACCTTTCGGTTCTTCTTCACAGTAGTGTCAATGGAATCTTTCACATCCACCCGAGAGGGCAAACAGATCTTGGTTTAAATTCATCCAAGAGACAGTACCTCCACCAATGCCATGCACCCTCAGTGCCAACTTCATTGTTGTGCCAAGTCCTGAAGCAGAATTTGAACCCTGGACCATTGACTCAGGCACTAAGATGCCAATCGCTGAGCCACAGATGACCATGCTCAAGGCTTGATCAGGGAAACAACTTGGAAAGAGCCAAATTATGCAAAGAAGGGTGAGGAGAGAAGTTAGGACTGGGGGGACATTACAACAATAGTACAGCTAACTCATCCCCATTACGCAGTTGTGACATTGAATATGGTGTGGAAATTCTCCAGTCCAGGCTGTTCTGACCCTGTACTTGGTTCAATTTATAGCATTTCACTGTGCACAGTTATTTTAGCAGCACAGACCAATGGTTAAGCAGAACCTTGTTGATTTGCCTCAGTCCCTCAGTCTGCCTTCAACAGCAGCAAAAACAGAAATTGCTGGAAAAGCTCAGCAGGTCTGGCAGCATCTGTAGAGGGAAATCAGAGTTAATGTTTCGGGTCTGGTGACCCTTCCTCAGAACTCTCAACCTGTCTTGTTGTCCAGGAATCCTTCTGAACTTTGGTCCTTGCAGAGTGCCACTAACTTTTACAGGAGCTTTGCGCAATGCACTGTATGTTTTGGGGAGTAGCAGTCAGAAAGGTAACTGAGAGCAAACTGTCAGGCCACACTCGACACATGCCATGGAAATGTGAACTGAAGTTAACTTCTACTGAAGCCGTCGGATACGAAAGGAAGAGCGAGAGACGAAACCAATCCATTTACGAGGGTCGGAAATATTCATGTGAAAACTAGGTCTCATGTTCTTTGCTTTTTCTTTGCCGGCTATTCATCTTACAGTCCAAGATTATTCAGGCGTGACATTTAACATTAAGTCAATTCAACTTATTTTGTGTATGTAAAAATTCTAATGTATGTGGGGACATTCCAGAATGATTGCACACTGTTCCTGTTTAGGGAGGTAAATAAGCAGCTTGTACGTTTATGACTAATGCATGTCAGTAAACATGAAGCTTCAGTGGAAATCTGGGAAATTAAATTGAGTGTTTAGAACCCGCACATCTTCATTCCTCTGCCCAAAAGTTATTACTTTCATTGATGACATTTCCAAATAATTTAAAACGGTATACAGTTGGAAAGCCTCAACTTCTTAATGCTAATTGCAAAGTTATCATTCTGAGCTGATTGTTTAATGTTTCCTTTAGGGTTGAGAATGAAGCCAGACAGGAAATTTGAATAAACCATTAAGTATGGAGTATAAATGTTGGAGGTTGTTATCAGTTGGAAGAAGCTGGGATTAAGCCAGGGAAATAACATAGAATCCCTTCAGTGCAGAGGCCATTCAGTCCATTGAGTCTGCACCAACCCTCGAACAACATCCCACCCAGATCCACCCTTCTAACCTATCCCCGTAGCCCCGAGTTTACCAAAGCATAAAGTGGACTAGCAACAACTGTGAGCCATGCCTTCAGATGCCTGGATCCTAAACTCTGAAATTCCATCCCTAAACCCCCATGCCTCCCTCCCCAGCTTCACACAATCACAGTATTGGCACAGCACAGAAAGAGGTTATTAGGCCCATCAAGTCTACACTGGCCCTGCAACTGAGTATCATGACCTAATGTCACCCTGCTGCCTTCCTTCTATAACCCTGAACAAATAATTTTCATCTTCAAATGACGGTCAAATTCTCTCCAAAAATCCTTGATTGAGTCTGTCTCCCTCACATTCTCAGGCAAGACATTCCAGACCTGAGCCACTAGCTGCTTGAAAATAATGTTCCTTGTATTGCCTTTGCTCCTTTTACTAATTACTTAATACCTGTGCCTCTCATTCTCAACCCTTTCCCCCCAATTTATTGTGTCCAGAAGAATGATTTTGAACACTTCTCTGTATCTCCCTACAGCTTTCTCTTCTCCAAGGAGAACAGCCCCAACTTCTCCAATCTATCTTCTTAACTAAAGTTGTTCATCCCTGGAACTGTTTTCACAAACCTGCCATGCATTCTCTCCAATATATTCATATCTTACCTCTAGTGCAGTGCCCAGAATTGTACGCAATACTCCATCAGAAACTGAACTAGTGTCTAATCCACATTCACCTCCTTGCCCTTGCACTCTATGTACCTATTATTAAAGATTAGGATACTGTATGCTTCATTAACCATTCTTTCAAACTGTCTCCCATATCTAATGAAATATGCACATTTATACCCAGGTCCTTCTGTTCCTGCACCCTCGGTAGATTTTTTTTTACTTTAAACTGCCTCTCCTTGTTCCTTCTATCTAAAATGTAACACGTCACACTGCTTTGAACTTCACCTGCCATTTATCTGCCCACTTCACTAACTTGTTAATGCCTTCTTATTGGTTTATACTGTGCTCTTCACAAGTTACACAGCTTTAAAACTTCCTAATACCATCATATATGGCTTGGTGCCAAAATTTTATGAAATGCCTTGGAATGGTTCAGTATGGTTAGGGTGCAATATAAATGGAAGTTGTTGTACTTTGGGAAAGGATAGAAGACAGGAGTCTGTGATGGAGCTGAATCATGTTTGAGCAGGGATTTGCTTCAAGTTGATGAGCTAGATCATATCTCAATGGGCTAGCCTCCTCCTGTTCCTTTCTTTTCTGCTGTTGAGAGTGTAAAATGTTGCTTTATGATAATCAGAGGTTTCAGTCAAGCAGTTGATTTATCTGCAATGTAGTCAGTACTTGTCATTGAACTGGATAGATCATATTCACAGCTCCTAACACAAAGATTTTATTTTAAAGTTGTACATGCCCATGACTTTCAAGCATCAATCGACATATTCAGACAGATGCCACTATCCAGGCAAACCTGCTGTCTCTGTCTAACATTCTGCAACCAGAAGCCAGTAAAATCACAAGCAAGTGATGGAGGGAAGTCATTTAGACCATCAAGTTCCTCCAAAGTGTGCTGTGTGTCTGAGCAGGGATGTGAGATATCAAAGATTGAAATTACACAATTCCATTTAATCATATTTTCATGAAAACCATACAACTGTGCTCCCAAACATTCCTTTATTAGACAAATCAGACCACTAAAGGCTAAGAGTTGGTTTTGCTGACCGTACTATTTTGCTCTTTACTTTGAGCTTTAGTTATTTAAATCTGAGCTCTGTAAACAGTGGTAGTTTGATTATTAATAGGGTTACATAGCAGGCAGTAATCTGATGGTCGCAACTACTGATTTTCATTCTAAAACCTGATAACTTTTAACTGTTAACACCATACCAGGCTCTGCAATGTATTCCAATTCTAGCTGGTCATTGTGACAGGACTCAATAATTCTCTTCCTGATGTTTGGATTAGCTTTGAAAAGAGTTTTTAAAATGGTCTGGATACAACCCACACGACATCAACATCCCCGCTACGAGTTAACTATTCGATTGACTCTTGTGCTGTGGGCTGTGAAAGACAGTGACAGAGACTGTCCCTCATTTTTACCAGTTAAAAAGTTGTTTTCTTCCTTCAGCAATGTATCTCAGCTGGTAAAAAAATCTATTTGTGAATGTGAGAAAGGCAAATCACAGCTTTCCCCACTCAAAAAAGAGAGAAGAAATTGTCCTTAGGACATTTGCACATTTCAGGCCAAGTGCCTGTTTCCCACCGGATTTAGGTTGGATGTTGAGGTTCTTCACTCTCTGCAAGCTGCTCACTGAAGCTTGTCCATTGGCAGCTGTGACTCTGTATAACTTAGTAAGAAGTGACAGGTTTCATACTGCCTTGTAAAACACAGCTCCATTGTCCTGGCCTTCGAATCAAAGACCTCTGGGTGGGGGTGGGAGCAGGTTAAAGACTTCCTCCACAAGACATGAAAGCTAAAGACTTTAAAGTGTGAGGTAACCTCTTCCAAATCACCCACAAAAGAATTCACAGGGCTTATTGATTTAGGAGATATTGGACCAGGGCACTTGAGAGAAACCGTTCTGTGTCATGGTAACTTGGGCTCGGCATGGCATACTTTGTATAAAATGCTTTAATGTCACTATGGCGACCTGCAGAACTTTCATTTCTCCTAAAATTGTTGCAGGAAAACTACAGCACAATTTTGTAAATAACCGACAAAAGAAAATCAGTTTCTATAGCAGGTGTTGGATGATGCTGTGTGTAATAATCTATTGTACAATTTACAAATTCCACAAGATTATAAACTAACAATCAAGAATCTTCTGGTGTTATGAGTTCTGTACCTACTAAAATTCCATATAAAAGACTTGCATTTATACAGTGACTTTCACAACCACTGGACTCCTTAAAGCACTTTACAGCCAAAAAAGTACTTTCAGGGTGTAGTCACTATTGTCACGAGGAAAACATTTCAGCCAATTTATGCACAGCAAGCTCCCACAAATGGCAATGTGGTAATGACCAGCTGGTCTGTTTTTCTGTGATGCAAATGGAGGGATAAGTATTGGCCATGGCATCAGGGATAACTCCCTGAAGTTCTTCAAAATAACACCACGGGATCCACCCTGAGAGGGCAGACAGAGCTTTTGTTTAACATCTTGTCTGAAAGACAACACCTCAGTCAGGAATACTGTGCTCACCTCCTGCCTTGGGACTCAAAGCCAGACGTTCTGACATGGTTTAATCAACTGAGTCAAAGCTGATCCTCTGCACACCACCTGCTAAATATTCATTAGATTGTGTATTTTTTACATGGAATGGAAGCTTTATTAAGAAACATTCACAATTACAGACTCACATTACAGGTATTTACCAATATTATTTCTTATGTCTTCTGGCCTTCCAATATCCATTGTGAGTTGCTATATTCTGAATAAAGTTGGGTCAGTACGTTGGGTTGTTGCTAAAGTGAGTGAGAAAGTGAGTACAGAAACTTCCACAAAGTACTTAGAGACAAAAATAGAAATTGCTGGAGAAGCTCAGCATGTTTGGCAGCATCTGTGGAGAGAAATCAGAGTGAATGTTTTAGGCCGAGTGACCCCTCATCAGAACTCTATACTTCATTCAGTACTTCCTCTGTGACAGTATAGTTGGTGCAAGCAAGGTTTTGTCACATTGTTCTCAATGCAGTGGCACCACTTTACAGGATTCCGATTTGTAAATGCAGACTAAATTCAGAGTTAGAGTGAAACCTGATGCTCGAGCAATCTTCCAGGGTCCGGTTGCTTCTTAGCTGCAGATTTACACAAACTGTTATTGATGTCCATAGCACTCCCAAAGGTTACACTTCAACTGGAGATGAGTAAACCCATTGTAGCTGTTTGTGTTTGCACTGTCCCATTCTCTGACTGTGTTCTCTGACACTGCTTGTTGTGAGTGCTTTAGTGATCAGAGGAAATGCTATTCACCTACAAAACTGGTTCAGTTTTAAGTCTAATAGACAAGATGGAATAGAATAAGATGTAGTAAAAGGACTGAAGTATTTATCGATTTAAGCCTGTCTCACCATTCAATGAAACCATGGCTGAGCTGTGACCAAATTCGATATATCCAACATACTGTTCATTATATGAATTATGGTTCCAAAATTATATTTCAGCCTATTTTTCAATGTGATCACCAGTTGCATTCAATTGCTGGTGGTTTCGTGAATTTCAAAGTGAACAGCTCCAAAGGAGCAAATGTAGTTATTTTAATTATTCAGACATGAATGGCAGGATACTAAAGAGCTAAGAGGGACAGAGGGATGTTGGGGTGCTTGTCTATAGATCTCTGAAGGTGACAGAATGGTTAAGAAGGCATATAAGACGCTTGCCTTTATCAGTCATAGCTAGATTATAAGAGCAGAGAGGTTATATTGGAGCTGTTCAAACTTTGGTGGGGCCACAGATGGACTGCCGTGTGCAGTTCTGGTTTCCACACTATAGTAAGGATGTGATTGCACTGGAGAGGGTGTAGAGGAGATTCACCAGGATGTTCCCTGGAATGGAGCAGTTTACTTATGAAGAGAGGCTGGATAAGCTCAGGTTGTTTTCTTTAGAGCAGAGAACGCTGAGAGGGGACCTGATAGAAGTGTATAAGATTATGAGGCGTACATATTTTAACTGACTTGAACCCAGACGCTTTGGCCCAAAGGTAGGGTCAGACCCACCGTACCACAGGAGTTCTGCAAAGATTATGATGGTCTAGACAGAGTGGATAGGAAGCAGCGTGTTAAAAGGTCAGTAACAAGGGGATATAATTTTAAGGTGAAAGGCAGGAGGATTAGAGGACGTTCAGGTTTACATACAAGCTGCCTGCAAGAAGGAAATCTGCTGGCTAGATGTAAGCTTTGTTCCAGCAAGCAGCTGGGAGATAGAGGTGGAGGGTCTGAAGCAGGCTGCCGATTCAGCCTGGAGACCGGCTCTCCCTCTGGAGGTCAAACAGCAACTGACTGAGAATCACAGAATTGTATATTTAAGAAATTCAACCAATTCTGATTTCAGGCAGGTGGCAAAGATAGGTATTTCAGGCATTGGTGGTCGAGCTCAGCGGGTTAATTGGAAAGTCATTCAGCTAACAGGATAGCTTCACCTCCATCAGAGCATTTCATTGTGAGGTGAGAAGGGCCTAGGCCCAAAACGTCAGCTTTCCTGCTCCTCTGGTGCTGCTTGGCCTGCTGTGTTCATCCAGCTCTACACCCTGTTATCACAAATTCTCCAGCATCTGCAGTTCCTACTTTCTCTGCAAAAACATTAGTGTTCACTTTAGCACAATAGGACCTGATGTTTTCCTTTATCCAGTGCTAGGTGGAAGCAGAGAGCTTACCTCCAAGTTCTTTGTGTCAGCTTTAACTGGAATGCCTGGCGCTATAATCATGTGATCAGCCTTAGCCATTTTATGAATACAGCGAGATTGTCCATTTGTTAAAGAACCAGAATTTAAACATGAAAATATAGAAGAGATTCCATCTTTCTTGGAGGTTTGTCACCATGCCCAGACCAGAAAAATGATGGTGGCGTGTAACTGTGAACATTTATGCAATTATCCCTTTGATTTAGAAATGTGTAATGTGCAAACTTAATTTGTGTGACAAAATAATGAGATTAGGCTCATAGAGTCAAAGAGTCATACAACACGGAAACAGAGCCTTCAGTCCAACAAATCCATGCTTAACATAATCTCAAACTAAACTAGTCCTACCTCCCTGCTCCTGGCCCATATCCCTCCGAACATTTCCTATTCATGTACTTATCTAAGTGTCTTTTAAAACGTTGTAACTGTGCCTGCATCTACCACTTCCTCAGGAAGTTCATTCCACACACAAACCACCCTCTGTGTAAAAAATTTGTCCCTCGCGCCTTTTCTAAATCTCTCTCCTGTCACCTTAAAAATATGCCCCTAAAGACTGCAGAGTCCAGATAATGGGATCAGTCAGTTCCTGTACATTTCATATAATTCTATGTCATTGCTGACTTCACCATCGTAACCATCTTTTGAAGACTCCATATTCACCGCCAGTGTTTTCAGATTGTTCCAGGTTTATCCCTCAACCCCAGCGGTTTCCGATTTTATTCTCTGCCTTGTGTCTACCCAGAGATTAGACCAGCATGTGGGAAATCTTTCATCTTCAAGTACTTTATTTTCAGACCTGACCCTGAATGCCTTTTGTCCCTGTGGCTGTACATTGATAGCTTTGTGATGCGGAACCAATTTGCAAGCCAATTTGCAACGTGGTGTAGCTGCCTGAAACAGCTAAAAAGATATATGAATAATAATGGGCAATGGGGATGGTGGGGGTTTGTAAATCAGCCACAATGAGTTTGTAATAGATATAAGGAGATTTTGAGATTTTGAAGTGGTTTTTGACTGTGTTGTGGTGTGACCCTTGGAGGTGACAGAGTCCAAAGATATTGACATACTTTAAATGAAAAAGAATGTACGGAAAGAGATGACTAAGACATTGTGTGCAAGTAGTTTTAGGGAGGGGAGACCAAAGCTTTTCTTGGATAAATGATAGATTGGAAAAAATTTAAAACAATTTTGCTATCTGAATTCATTACCCAGTGACTCACACCTGTGTCTGTGACATATACAGCCCACTAGTCTTACATTAAAGCAAAGTTCCCCTGATGCTAGAAATTGATTGATTGATTTATTGTCACATGTGCCGAAGTACAGTGAAAAGCTTTGTTTACGAGCAGTACAGGCAGATCATAGTAAGCAAGGATGTACAGATCAAAAAGACTTAGACAGAGGCATACAGGTTGCATTGCACAGGGCGTGCACTAGGCGAGATCAACATTAGCAAGATCAGCGTCATTTGAGGCTAGAGAATCCATTCATCAGTCTAATAATGGCCAGGAAGAAGCTATTCCTGAATCTGCTGGTGTGTGTGTTCAGGCTTTTGTATCTTCTGCGTGATGGAAGAGTTTGTAGGAGACCAATACCGGGGTGCGATGGGTCTTTGATGATGTTGGCCCCTTTTCCGCGGCAGTGAGCCGGGAAAAGGAAGTCCACGGATGGAAAGTTGGCTTCCGTGATGATATGGGCTGTGCACACCCCCTTCTGTAGTTTCTTACAGCCCTGGGCAGAGCAGTTGCCATAGCAGGCCGTTATGCACCCGGACAGTATGCTTTCAATGGTGCATCTATGGAAGTTGGTGAGGGACCTTATGGACATGCCAAACTTCCTGAGCTGCCTGAGGAAGAAGAGGCGTTATTGTGCCTTCTTGGCCATTGCATCTACCTGGGAAGTCCAGTCCAGTGGTTATCATCACTCTGAGGAACTTGATGCTCTTCACCTTCTCAACTGCAGTTCCATTGATGTAGATGGGGGCACATTCTCGTCCCTTTTTTCTGAAGTCAATGATCAGTTCTTTAGTTTTACCAATGTTGAGAGAGAGGTTGTTCGCATTGCATCACGTCACCAAGCCCTCTATCTCCCTTCTGTATTCTGATTCATCATTGTTAGATATCCGTCCCACTACGGTGGTGTTGTCAGCAAACTTGTAGATGGCATCATTCGGAATTTGGCAACACAGTCGTGTGTGTGCAGGGAGTACAGTAGGGGACGAAGGACACATCCTTGGGGAGGCTCCAGTGTTATTGTGGAGGAGGTGCAGTTACCTATCCTCACTGATTGTGGCCTGTGGGTCAGAAAGCTGAGGATCCAGTTGCAGAGGGCAAAGCCGAGACCAAGGTCAAGGAGTTTTGAGATCAGTCTGGAGGGGATAATGGTGTTGAAGGCGGAGCTGTAGTCAATGAGCAGGATCTGAAACAAAATCTGAAACAAAAACAGAAATTGCTGGAGAAGCTCAGCAGGTTTAGGCAGCATCTGTGGAGAGAGGAAAACAGAGTCAATGTTTCACATCCAGTGACTCGTCTTCCAAAAGGAATTCAGAACAGAGTTCTGAAGCTGAGTTATATTAGGACTCTAAAGGATCAGCCATGATATATTATATTTTCTATTTTTATATAAATAAAAGGATTTCATTGTGATGAATACTGAACATTTTAAGCATTTTGTGGCAGCCCATTTGGATACAGTCAGCAGTGGAGCCATGTCCAGCGCGTTTGTTTTTGAAGTATTGGTTGAGGGGTAAACATTGGCCAAAACATTGGGAGAACTCCCCCTGCTGTTTTTTGAATTATTATGTCCCATCTGTTCGGCAAGTCACGTCCTTATTATCATCCGCAGAATGGCATCTCCAGCAATGCAGTACACTCTTAAAACTGCGCTGACGTTTCAAGCTAGAGTACATGCTCAAGTGAGGGTTAAGGCACAAGTCCCTTTTGTAGTTAAATGCCACTTTCAGAGATTTCAACTCCTTTAATCCTCAAAGCTGCTTTTCCTGAAGAAACATAACCACCTAATTATGATCCCAATCTAGTTTAGGTAGAAAAACATGAATCTGGAGCCATTGGCTCTCTCATTTCTGAATTGTTTGTGTAAAAACTGATATGGTCTGTAGTCCAAACAGATATAATGGTGATTAATCTTATTGTCATAGTTCAGTGGGTACTTTCAAGGTGGATCTAGATCTGAAAGGGTTAAATAGCTATCCATTTCCTATTATTCCAGAGTAAATATTAAACTCTTCTGGATAGGGATAGACTGTCTTTTTTTCAGAATGGAGGTCTTCTTGGTGTAGTTGCTACCAGTGTAGTAATATCTCTGAACAGCAAAACCTTTAACCTAACAAAATGTTTACATATCATTCATATGGCAATGGAATCCATGACTACATCAGGAGTGAATTATCCACACATTCCAAACTAATATCATCATTTCAGATTACCTGAAATGTGTAGTCTGGTCATGCTCATTTGCATGATTAAATGTCCTCTTTTTGTTTGACTCTAGCAGTCAAACATCTATATATCAGTCCCATAATACTTCCCAGGTTTAACGTTACTTGCCTTATTGGGTTGCACCTCTAACCAGTACATATATAATCGTTCCATGTGCCCATGTCTTTGTTCTTGACAGTCTGCGATACTCCACAGTGAGAAGGAAAGATGGCAAGTTTACGGCTGCACTCCATTTACTCTTATGCGCCATATGGAGAAATGTGTGCCTATCATTTATCAATATTTGTTCAAAGTAAATCTTAAAATCTGGAAGACAGGAAGATTCCCCTGGTCACCATAGGTCTCATTCCATCCAATTAGACAATTAGGGGAAAAATTACTTTGCAAGAAAATGGTAAAATAGGATGGTAGTTTCATAAAGTACAATTTACAGGAACTCTGCTTGTGAGTGTTGGGTGTATTCTTGATGCAGTCCTATTTGTTCAGTTCATTGCTGCAAGCTAGCACTGTAATGTGTAAGGCATATGTAGTTAGAGAGTATTGAGTACAGCCCCGTTACTTAGTGACAGAGATATATTGTGTGCACACGTCTAAACAATGTCCAGACATACAGCTAAATCCTGCACAGGATAATTTTAAACCTGGGTATAAGAAATGTTCTAACAGATGGTATTTCTGACTGACTGATGGTAACACTGAGCTTCAATACTCACCAAAAGATGCTGCCTGATTTGTTGAGCATTTTCAATATTTCCTGTAGTTACCCTTGTACTAAGTTTCTCTGCGTCTTTTTCAATGTTGGTGCTAATCCATTTTCAATAAGCAGGTTTCAATTTGCTGTTAATTGACAAAAGAACAGGCTGCCAGAGGTAGTGGTGGAAGCAAATACAATTTTGTCATTTAAGAAACATTTAGACAGGTACATGGATGGGATAAATATGGTAAGGTACAGACCAAATGCCGGAAAATGGGACTAGTTTAAATTGTGAAAAATGGGAGGCATGGGCAAGTTGGAGCTGAAAGGCCTGTTTCCATGCTGTAGACCTGTATGATTCTAAGATTTTTGATGAAAATGTTAAACATGCTTAGAAGCACTCAAGATCAGGACAAGCTACACTGTAGTGTATTTTGAGCAGACACTACTGGTGTGGAATCTGATGTGAATGTGAAAGTTTAGTCAATTTGATTGATAGATGTAAAAGAAAAGTGGGCTTTCTTATTTGGATGAGCCCTAATTCCTGTGCAATCATTTATAATCATTGATCTAACTTTGTAAAAGATTGAATCATTTTGTCTGATGCAAAGGAGAACCTAACACCGCCCATGTATCCTCTTACTAGACAACAGTTACTGGGTTATGTATCAAAAGATATTACCACAGTATCCTGGACTTACGAAGCAAATAAAAACAACTATTAGCTTCATTCTTTCACAACAGGAGTGATTCTGTTTTTAGAAGTCTCCCTCTCTAAATCTGCCTCCCATTCCCCAAGTCACTCAACAATTCATCCTTCAAAATCTCCTCAACTATTGGCTCTATGTATGGTAGAAGCACATCATTAGGATGTAATCTGTCATTTAGGTCCAAAACACTCTTCTGCCTCCTTCGTCTCCTCACCACCCCACCTCCCTCCTCCCTCAAACACTTAAATTGCAAAATAAAACACTCACCTGTTTTAGTGCTGCTAAAAACAGAGAAAAGCTGTCAATTCCTTCTGTGTTATGATCATCAGGACAGAGGCAGGAATACCAAATTTCAAAGAACCAACTATACAGGCTGCATGAGAAAAGGGTGCTGATTGGTTAGCCAGACAAATCTAGGTGGTCAAGGTGCTGCCATGGAGAATACAGGGAACAGCTCTCCCCATGCTTTTGTTTAATTTGAAGAGGAACAATATTCTTCTTGTTTGCAGAGGACAAGGCCCTGCCTATGATAATATGTAGCTTTTGTCATAAATAAGTAAGCTACACAGTGGGCCCAACTGCTAATCTTAATCTCAGCACATTCACAGTTATTCACCAAGTGCCACAAATCACATCTGATGTTAACGTTTTGAGTTTTCAAGCATGGGATAAATGTGTACAGTCAATATTCTGCCTATTGTAAACAACTAAAGGGACATGCTGCTTTAATACAATCCCCCAGTCACCAGTAAGCACAGTCTACATACCAAGTGCAGCGTAGTGCCCACCACACATAGATTAGTAATCCTACAAACAAAGTTATTGCATATGAGTGCTCACTAAGTATTGGGCTTGTGCCTCACTTTAACATTGTCATTACACTTGGAAATGAACACTGACAAAATCTTGGTTTGTATATAATCTCAGAGAAATGCCACATATAATTTACCTGCCCTTAATCTACCTGTGTATTCAACAATGTTGTCAATTTACCAAACTTGTCTTTGCGGTACCTCTGTGGCAGGTGTACAAAGAGTTGCTTGATCTTACAGAACTCAGCATAAAATACTGTTCCAAAAATGGACTACGGATTCGTCTCAGTTGCACCAGGAACTGCCCAGAAACACGTTTCACATTGATGATTTTGTGGTCCCCTCCTTTATCTTGTGTGCCTCTTGGTGACCAATGATATTGTCCCTTTAATAGAAATCCCTAGGAAGACATTGGCATGGATGCACTCATTTACTGGCATTTAGTGGCTGGCCAAGTGTGTGAATGATTCTGATTTGCAGAGTTGGCCAACTCAGGTTAAAGTATATATTTTTTAAATGCATACTTTTGCAGTAATTGCAAACAGGTTCAGAAGGGAAATCATCACAGTCCTTGGAAAGAAGAATGGAAAACAGTTCTAAGATGTTTATACTCAGTGACTGTGCTGATGTCCACCATGCTGCAACGATAAAAAAACATCATTTATTGAAGATTTTGTGTGCGCGATTGACTTTCTGAGCTGCACAGAACGGCCATTATAAACCAGTTTGAGAAGAATGTGGTTACAATTTCTCTGGGGAGAGTTTGCCCCCACATTGCTTCCATGTGGATTCTGACAGATAGTTTCTCTGTTCCCTGTCTCCTCCACAAAAGGGGAAATGACCTCCATTTATTTTACAGCAAATGGCATTGTAGCTGCAGACTACAGATGTTGTTCTTACCAAGGAGAAGAATTTGTCAGATCAGTAGAAAAATAGATTTGAAATTTATAAACAGTTATGAACGCACATGCTGTTAATGAGGATGATGTGACTGACCTGCACACTGTTAATATGTGCACTTGGGTTCATCTGAAACCCATTAATGGAGATTCAGCATGTTAATATGAGACTGGGACACATATGTTATCTGTTAATGCAGACTGCAACCTGTTAACAGAACCATTTAAACACACACCTGTAACATGTTAATGGAAAACTTAAACACAGAAAGACCTATGTAAAGGAGGAAAGGTGGTATTTATTATTCCCTGTTCATTTTGAATTATGTTTCTCAATTTTTCTATCAACTTCAAGGGGAAGCAAATTGTTCTTGAATATTATTTGGATGCAAACAGTGTTTCAATTTTATCATTGTGGCAAAAATAAACCAGTTCTGATTTACACCATCCCATAAGTACAGCTTTCCCACTGGGAATGCCACATAAATCACATGCTGTTATTTATATTAATAATCTTGGGGTGAAATTCAACATTGAGAGAGGCTGCAAACATGCGCTGTGGGACCAATCTCCCTTAATATATCTCTAACTAGAAGTTAACAGTGTGGAGATTCGGGTGAGAGTTATTTTCAGCTGCCTGTTACTACCCCTCTATTTGCTACAAAGGTGATTTTCACCCCACTGAGACCATAATGGGTGCCTTATGAGTGAAAATTGAACAATAGCTACCCTTTTCTTTTTAATCGTCGAATGATGGATAAGTAAGGTTAGTTTTCTCTGAGGTCCAGTGAAGACTGAGACCGGAATCATTAATTATAAAAGTGAAGTACTTAAAACTGTTAAACATCAAAGTAGCTTAGAGACATTCCAACATATTAGAGTGGAAAGCTTTACTTCTATATATAAAAGTTGCATTCCAGATTTTACAAAATATCTCCATGAGAATGAATTGGCCATCAATCACAGAATAAAGTAGGTGGATGAATCCAGGTGTGGAACCCATATTATCCATGATTGACTGGACAAGAGTCAGTGTGTGACAGCAGATGAACTGTGGATATTAATAGATAGAAACTGCACAAGATTGCTTCCAGGAATCAGTCCAGTATATTGATTGGTGAAGCTTGAAGCTCTGATAGACACATTCTGGACCTTCTAGCTCTTTCTAATCCAGGTCTTTACACACGTGATCCCAAACATGAGGCATTGCTGTGTCTGGTGGCAGAGACATGAGTTTCTGCCTGAATACGCATAGTTGTATAGCTGTGGCTATACCAGATGAGTATGTTCCAAATTTCAGAGGATTGTGAATGTGATATGGTTGAATATAAAATCACATGTTCACCCCAATCTCAATGCATTTTTTACTTTCTGCCCCACCACTCATATTCTCTGTTTGCCACTGCAGCCTTCTTGATGGCTTCCCAGGGTGAGGTTGGCATGGTGTTAAATGTGGGCAACTCTGCAGCATGGACTTAAGTCCATTTGGAAATGGCTTTGGGGGTCCACAAACTCCTTTCACACGTTATTGGCTTTCAAACGTAAAACATTCATCCCAGCAGTCTGTTAAATTCAGAATCTGACATCAAGTGAAAGGAAAGCGTGTTAACCCACTGAACTGCCAGTCTTACTTTATCACTTCATTGAATAATGTGATGGCAACTTCAAACTTAAAAGTTATGAAGTAACAACTGCTCAGAATTTAAGAAAACTGAAAGTTGCTGTACCTTACAATCTGAAGCTCTGTCCCTAAATGCCTGTGTTTTGCAAACTCTCCTCAAAACCTATCTCTGAGCAATCCTTCAGCCACCGTCAGTAACTCCTTTCATCTGTTACTGCCCACTGTCTGTATCTCTGTAAAACACTCTGGGAATTATGTTACCACCAATGTTACAGACATTGTATACATGCAAGCTGTCGCTGTCTTTGCAAAACGTTAGGAATGGGATATATTTTGATTGAGTTGTTAACTCATACCTCAGGTATGATTTAGTTGCCTGCAGAACAAATCAGAAAAGATTTCAAGTTTTTGAATTGCTGGACTAGTGATGGACCAGAATCTTAAGGCATGTTGTTCTAATTTCTCCTGGTGAACATTGGATTGGTTTTGCAGATTTTCAGTTGTCAGTTTTTCTGAGTTTTGTCTTTAAATTGACACAATTTCTCTTCCCTCCTTTTTTGATGCAGCAATTATGAACCTGTCAACCTCAGGACTACATCTTGACTATGTAGATGTGTTTTGCAGAGCAGTGTGAGAGGTTATTTTTATAGTTTCTCAGATTGGAGGTGAAGCAATAAATAAGCTGTACAACAAAGTTCTCAGTACTTAAAGTTGGGAGCTGTTTAGAAACAGCAGGCAAAGAGTTTTGCTGTCAACTCTAACTTATCAGCAGTTCCCCTATATTAAACTTCAGTGAGATTAGTACCAAGTTACAAACTAATACAATCATTTGGACATCTCCTCACCTGCCAATTTTGTTTCAAGATGATCCTAATTTAGAATCTAATGATATATTTAAGATCTTGGTGCAGACTGTGTTTTTCTTCAATCAGAATGAATAAAAGTGAAAGCATTCCACAATGTACTAACCTCCTCTCACAAATAAAACATTCCATGTGTCAAGCCTTATGCCAGAGCACATTGGTGATTTGAAGTGATCTTTACCACTGATAAATCTGCCAGAAACGAGAGGGTAAAGGGCATGAGTGTCATTAGCATATGTGCACAATGAATGAACATTGAGCGGTAAATATAAACAGGACAGGTAGGCTGGAAAACGGCAACATTACAGTGGGATTCAACCGATCTGGTGAATATATTCGCACTAATGACAACATAATATATGTAGAAAAAGCAACCCAATTTCTGCTCAAAATCATTTAAACAAAGATCCAGATAATGCATGTAAGTGGATAAGGTAACTGGCTGTTCAAAGTCTGAGAATTCAAATTGGATTCTCCATGAATGCAGCTCAAAGCAATGAACCAGCAACCTAAAAAAAAACCTCATACAGACTAAAATGATTACTTGAGTAAAGAAATATCTATGCTATTGATATCGTCACTTTAATTGATTATCTCTCTTGGGCTTCTAATCAAGCAGATAACCAGACAGAGAAACCCTTTTCTCCAGTTATCCCTAGTTTGTTTCTTGACATTCACATCAAATCTATCCATTTTGTTTTCCATGTCATTTTTGTTCAGACGCCTTGCCTCAGAACAGATCCTGAAGACTTACAATATCTGACAGTGTAAAGGAATCAGTGGAAAGGAATACAGGGAACATCATTGTGCCAAACCAGGAAGACGATCCGTTGAAGATATCTGAAAATAGCAGAGAAAGGCAGAGTGGAATAAAGCATGTGAGGTATAAATAATGGAGTGTAGCTGCCTCCTGGTTGCTAAAACACAGGTAGATTGCCAACTTGGCTGAACAGCAAGGGCTGGTGGGTATATTGGTCAAGTGAAACTCTGAAATCACAAAACTCATACACCAGACACAGTGCAAAAACAGCAGCTAGGTGCTAATGATATTAGCATAATGTAAAACGCAACAATTATCTCTGCACCCCCAACAACTTATCCACTGAATAAAGCACAGCCCTCCCAGGGAAGCCAAACGTTGTCTGGTTCCTCTTTAAACAAGTTGCAGACAACTTCGACCAGAACATTATGAATGAGTTTGCCCAGGAGACCCACAATACCAAAATAGTCAAATGAATATGAACACAAGCTGGTACCAATATGAAATAGTCCTGCTTTATTAGAATAATCTTTGATACTAAACATACTATCCCTAATCCTATTTGACCCCTTAAGGTTACAATACTTCCCGAGTCTCTTGTAAATTTGCACAGTCGCACTCTCTGGGTCTGCGAAGCTGATTTCTCTCCCTCTGGACGATCAACTGGTCTCTGCCTGTTGCCATGCTGGTCTCCTCAGAAGGCCTCAAACGATTCCAATAGTGGCTCCAAGAGAGGTGCCTGCAGGTGGACTCCGTTTTTGTACCTTTTAGATGGTTTTCTAGAACTTTCCACAGTTCTGGCCAATCAGGGAGATACAATTAATAGTTTGAAATGCAAGAAGGCAGAGTGGATGTGAGGTATAGATAAAGGAGGAAGTGGCATCATCCTAAATCTGAGGCACAGACATCCCTTCTTTACATATGCTGTAAGTTCTAAAATGTTTCTTTTTATCAGATCTTATTCTCCATGTTTCACTTTGTATTATTTTCATATTTGACTTCTTTTCAACACCAAAGACATAAAAGAAAGACACCCAACAATTCTATAATGTCTTTCAGTTGTGTTCTCTGATTGATTACATGGTAAATGTGGCTTTAATTGGAGATTATTATTGCAGTCACTTGAAATAGAAGTACTGAAGCAGTCAATTCAATCATCAAATAGATGGTTACACCATTTTATGCAGAATCAGTAACAGATTAAGATACAAATCTGCAGCAAGACAGAGTTACAATTCTATAATGCGCATTGATTGCCACTTTGAAACAATACATCATTGCATTTCTTCAATCTTTTTTATAAAAAGTATTTTAATCAAATTTTCTGGAGCTGATGTTCCACATATTTTATGAAACCATTGTGCATTTTGTTTACAAAATGCTTCTGAGGCAATTACATTGGTGCAAAATTATGTCTTGTCCTGATCGTATTTACATTGAAGTAATGTGGGTTTAAAAGGTGGAAATAAATAAGCATTTCCACATCTTTTTCCACCTTCAGCGCTCGCTTTAAAATCCATTTCATCCCCCTCACAACCATTTATGTCTGATTACACCTCCGTGTATCCTAGCTCCACTGACAGCATTAAAGCGTGTCAGTGGAAGTTAATCTCGATCATTCGGGATTCATTCGGGTCACAAGGCTGACAAGAATGTATCCTGCTTGTTTGACGTGCTGTCCTTGGCTGTCTTTGGTGATTACTGATCCATTTCCTGCTGCTGGTGGGAACTTTGGGAGTGGGGGGTTGAATCTTATGCCGAATGAATCTTCACCAGCAAGCCTCAGACTGCATGGCTTTCTGCTGCACCATTCGGAGACCTGAGATCAGTCACTGGGTTAGAGCAATTCAATATGTTTTTGGAACCTGACTCCTTGTACCCCAGGTGGCTTATTTCAAATCCACAGCAGTTGTGAACATCAGATTCTCATTTCCCTTGGTGGTTCCAAACAACCTGTTACTTTGTTTCCATAAGTCAAAAACACACTGACCATCTTCAGATTTAGATGCTCCTCAGTCTGTACAGTGAGAAAAGTCAACCCATCACAGCTGGGCAGTAGACTACATTAGGTGAGTGCGAATTTTCATTTGGAATGACGAGAATATGTTTATTTTTTTTTTATAAGTGCAATATGATTGGAAGCTAATATAGCATGAGCATTGAAAGCTTTCTTTGTATCCATCCCTCAAATATAGGCTCAGCCAAGAACTCAGTTGCATTCACATTCTAGGCTCTTCATCAATGCAATTGCATCACCAAACCATAGTCAAAGTTATGTATCCATTAAGCCAGAACAAGAATTGTTACATTTCACAAAAGAAACATAGAAAGTCAAACAGTTTTTTTTTGCACTACTCTACACACAACTACAATTTTCTTAGAGATCAGTACTTTTTTTTCTTAAATAGAAGAAATATTAACATATTTGGCAAACAAATGAAGCCACAAGATCCCACAGTTTAAAACCATAAATATTTTTACAATGAAAGAGGCAACAAAGCAAACACAGAATACTATCCATCCCATACTCTAACATTAAGAATTAACATGAGTTAAATATGAATGAACAGGCCAATTGTCGCTGAATATAAACTGTAAATGGAAGATCCAATGAAGACAGATTGTGCAATTTGGGTCTGTAGTCCACAAAGATTTTGGTGACCTCTAAACACTTTAAACGCTGCCTCCTTCATAAGGAATTTCAGCTCCTCTCCACGAAGGTGCTCATGTGGTGCCTCGCCAACAGCAGCACTTGATCAACCTGAATTCTGCAGGCACACATTCCACCACAGACAGCACAAGTCTGCAGAAACTGCGCAACCCGGTTTGGCTGGGGTAAACCTACCAATGTTATCTTACAGCAACAGAAACAGCTGTGACAACTTTTCTCAGCTTCCAATTCTGCAGGGTCATTTTAGCTCGTCTGCATTGCAACAGCAGTCTCATCAACTGCTCAGCTTGGATTGTTCCATCTCTTTCCATTTCTTTGAAATGAATTCAGTTTGCCAGAAATTTAGGTCTCCAAACTTCAGTTTGTTCTTATTTCCTTAGAAACTAGGATGTTCAGTTTCCATCAAATAAAGGCAAAAAAAACTGCAGATTCTGGAAGTCTGAAACAAACAAAGACAATGCTGGAGAAATGGAGCATGCCTGGCAGGATCTGTGGAGAAAGAGGAACAGTTAACATTTCAAGTCTTGTATGACTCTCCTTCAGCAACAAACAGAGAATGCTGGAGAAATACAGCAGGTCTGGCTGCATCTGTGGAGAGAGAAAGAGAGTTTTAGGGTGGCACGGTGGCTCAATGGTTAGCACTGTTGCCTCACAGCACGAGTGTTCGATTCCAGCGTCGGGCAACTGTCTGTGTGGAGTTTGCACATTCTCCCCGTGTCTGCGTGGGTTTCCTCCGGTTTCCTCCCACAGTCCAAAGATCTGCAGGGTAGGTGGATTGGCCATGCTAAATTGCCCATAGTGTTCAAGGATGTGTAGCCTGGGTGGGTTATAGGGGGATGGGTCTGGGTGGGATGCTCCAAGGGTCAGTGTGGATGTGTTGGGCCGAAGGGCCTGTTTCCACACTGTAGGGGTTCTATGATCTATGAAAAGAATTAATGTTTCAAATCTGGTATGACTTTTCTCTAGAACTATTCTGAAGTGCCAACTGTGTCACTGAGATCATTGATTTATATATGAAATTAAAACACATTTGGATATGTCTAAGGAGAATAAAAGTCGTTGCATCATTGTATTAGCCAATTTCTGCATCATTAGAAAACTGTCCTTTTGTTGCCTTGAAGTCTTTTTTCTCACAGCAGTTGGTTTATTGATGTATGTATGGGTCTGTGATGTAAAGGGGCAATGGGAAGTTAGAAAAACCACAACATTTTCTGGCAGCAAATTGTGGAATAACAAAAGCATGTGCCATCATTAGAATTTTTCTCACAATTGAATTTCTTTGTACAAAGATAAAATCTCAGTTGTCACTAAGTGGTATGTGTGAAAATCTTGACATATTTCCATCTTTCAGTTTTTGATTTGTTGCTTTGTGGTTCTGACTAAGTTAAAACATATTCAGAGCTGTGGTATTGTTGTATAGTTGTGGGAGCATGCTACTTTCTTACCACAAGCAGGACACCAAAATATTTGAAAAAAGAAACAGAAGCTGCCAGAGAAACTCACAGGTCTGCAAGAGCCTGTGAAGAGAAAATAGAGTTAATATTTCAAGTCCGATATGACTCTTCTTCAGAATACTAACATCTGCCTCTTTGCCAATGTCTGGTGTTGTCTACAGTACAATGATGTGAGTATTACATATTCCTGCTATTTCCATCTTTTTGCTATTATATAAATAGAGAGAAAATTATTTCCAGGTTGTGGATGGTTCACCTGCCATCTTGAGACACTTTATTTTTCTTTTATAGTTTACAAATCAACAAGGGACAGACTGTAAAATGGGATGTAAGCTGAGGGAAATCACAGAATTGTTACAATGCAACAGGAGGAAACACAGCCCATCATATCTTTACCAGCTTTCCAATGAGCATTGTGAGTCAGAGCAAATTCTCCAGCCTTTTCCATGTGTCCTTGCACATTGCCACCATTGAAATAATAATTCAATACACCTCAATTCATACTGCCTCCACCACACCTTCAGGCCATACATTCCAGACCTGAACCACTCCTTGTGTAAAAGAGAATTTTCTCATTTCAGATTTGCCATGTTATTCTTACCAATCCTTTCTGTAAACACTTCAAAAATTTCAGCATGTTAGTAAAATGCAATTTCCCCCTTTGGAAATCCACGCTGGCACATCCTAAACAACTTACTCTTTTCCATGTGTCGAATCTGCTGAATCTGTGTCGAATAATTTTTTCTAAATGCTTCCCGACCACTGAAGTTAAATTGGATGACAGGAATAGTTACAAATCCGTGGTAATTTTAAAGCTCGCAGAGAAATTGTTCCTCAATTGGTGAAAGTCTCACATCATTGCCTTAAAATCCCAACACACAACTGAAGACTTGAAGTGGAGGACAGATGGCTTCTTAAAAGTATTCAAGAAATAACCATGTGGAAGTGAATATTTTTGATGTAAATACTTCTTTTGAATTTTAACATTGTAGCTGGCATTGGTTCAAAGAAACCAACTTCTATTGCAAAGACTGATCAAAACATACAGTCAATATACAAGCTGCTTTGACGAGACTTTTCCCTCTGGTAGTGTAAGCGCCATATGACACAATCATGCAACACAAAGAAAGTCCATTGAGAAACATTTAAATGGTTACAGCGTTTTACAAACTAGCAGTAGAAGAAAGACTGGCTTGGTCAATTGTCACTGGTCTATATTCTTTCTCCCTAATTACTATTTTGACTATTAGCGTTGTTAGTCACCAGCCATGCAGTGAATAAAACCTTGTATTGTTTTCATGTTAAATCAATTTAAATCTTTCAAAGGCTATGAATGGAAAACAAAATCTTCTTCAGAGCCCTATTTCTGAAGAAGTGTCCCGACCCGATACGTCAGCTTTCCTGCTCCTCTGATGCTGCCTGGCCTGCTGCGTTCCTCCAGCTTCACACTGTGTTATCTTCTTCAGAGCCCAATCTGTTGGTGTCTCGGTAATCACATTGTTAATGAAAACAAAATACTGGGATGCTGGAAATCTAAGTTAAACGCAGAGAATGCAGGAGAAACTCAGCAGGTCTGGCAGCACCTGTGGTGAAAGAAATAGAGTTAATGGTTCAAGTCTTATATAACTCTTAAGAGTCATCTATCCTGTACACGAAAAGTAGGTCAAATTTAATTCAATTACCGCCCTTTCAGCCCACTCTTGATCATTAATAAAGTGAGGGAAGGTGTCAACAATAGTGCTATCAAGCAGCATTTGCTCAGCAATAACCTGTTCTACATGGTTCAGTTTGTGTTCTGCCAGGACCACTCAGCTCCTGACCTCACTACAGCCTTAGTTCAAAAGTATACAAAAGAGCTGAATTTCAGAGATGAGGTGAGAATGACTGCCATGAGCATCAAAGCTGCATTTGGTTGAGTATGGCATCAAGGAACCCTAACAAAAATGGAATCAATAGGAATTCAAGGGGAATCTCTGCTGTTTGGAATCATACCCAGTGCATGGGCTGATGGGTGTAGTTATGAGAGGTCAGTAAGTCAGCTCCAGGACATCTCTGCAGGAGTTCCTCAGAGTAGTGTCCTAGGCCCAAACATCTTGAGCTGCTTCATCAATGACCTTCCCTCCATCATAAGGTCAGAAGTGGGGATGTTTGCTGATGATTACACAATGTTCTGTACCATTCAATACTCCGTGGATACTGAAGATATCTGCGTTCAAATGCAGCAATATCTGGACAATATCTAGATTTGGCCTGACAGGTGGCAAGTAACATTTGTGCTGTATAATTCTCAGACAATAATCATCTCCCACAAGAGAGAATCTAACCATCACCCCTTGATGTTCAATGGCATTACTGTTGCTGAATCCTTCATTGTCAAGATCCTAGGAGTTAACATTGACTAGAAACTGAACTAGACCAGCCATATAAACACTATTGCTATAACCGTAGGTCAGAGGCTAGGAATCCCGTAGTGAGTAACTTACCTCCTGACTCCCCAAAGCCTGTCCATCATCTACAATGTCCAAGTACGGAGTGTGATGGAATACTATCTACTTATCTGGATGAGTGCAGCTCCAACAACACTCAAGAAATTCAACACCATGCAGGACAAAGCAGCCTGCTTGTTTGGTACCCCATCCACAAGTAACCATTCCCTCTACTACCGTGCTCAGTAGTTTCAGTGTGTACCATTTACAAGATGTACTGGAGAAATTCATCAAAGATCCTTAGACAGCACCTTCCAAACCCACAAAACTTCCATCTGGAAGGGCAAGGGCAGCAGATATGGGAACACCATCCTCTTTAGGCCATTCAACACCCTGACTTGGAAATACATTGCCCTTTCTTCACTGTTGTTGGCCCAAATCCTGAAATTCCCTCTCTGAGGGCAATGTGGGCCTACCCACAGCACGTGGACTGCAGCAGTTTAAGGAGGCAGCTCACCACCACCTTCTCAATGGACAACATGTCGTGGCTGTGCAGGACATTGGTGAGGCCACTTTTAGAATACTGCATACAATTCTGGTTAGCCTTCTATAGGAAGATGTTAAACTTGGAAGGGTTCGGAAACGATTTACAAGGATGTTGCCAGGACTGGAGGGTTTGAGCTACAGGGAGAGGCTGAATAGGCTGGGGCTTTTTTTCCCTAGAGCGTTGGAGGCTGAGTAGTGACCTTTTGAGGTGTATAAAATCATGAAGTGCATGGATAGGGTGAATAGCCAAGGTCTTTTTCCTAGGGTGGGCGTGTCCAAAACTAGAGAACATGGGTTTAAGGTAAGATGAGAAAGATTTAAAAAGGACCTGATGGATATCTTTTTCATGCAGAGGGTGGTGCATGTGCGGATTGAGCTACCAGACAAGGTGGTGGATACTGGTACAATTGCAACATTTCAAAGGCATCTGGGTGGGTATATGAATAGGAGGGGTTTAGGGGAATGTGGCCCAATGCTGGCAAAATGGGACTAAGCCAGATTGGGATGTCTGATCGGCGCAGACAAGTTGGACCAAATGGGTGAATGACTCTATGACTCTAAAACTAGGGGCAAGCAATAAGGCTGGCCTAGCCAGCAACTCACAAATCCCTTGAAATATAACATGATGCTAGATATGTTGAAATTCTCAAACACCCCTTTGTTTTGATTTCAGATCTGCAATATCTGCGATACTTTGCTTTTGTAAAACTGTTTTAGACTGCCATAGATTATCAACTACACACCTTCTTAAGAATTGGCTTTGCTTTCATTTGGTGCCTGGATGTCCCAAAATGTTTAATTGTCAATGAATTACACTCTGAAGTGAAACCTTTCTTACTACTTAGACTAATGGCAACTTGCACTCTGCAAGCTCTGAAAGACAACAGTTAGATTATTATTCAGTTAATCTATTAATGTGATCCTCAACACCTATCTGAAAAATCTCACTGGATGGTTGGGGCATTTAATAATGTAGCAATAGAGCCAAGAGTTTGTTCTGGAGAGTAGAAAATTGAGGGGTGATCCAATTGATGAATTTTAAACATTTAAATAATTCTATACAGAGCAAGTATTTCTTCTGCTGTGGGAGATCAAGAGTAATGGCCCTAATCTCAAAAGTAGAGGGAAGAATGAAATTAGAAAGCACTTTCTCATTTGCAGAATCTAGATTTATGCAAATATGTTCCCTAAATTGAAACTTTTAACACTGAAGTTCATTATGTTTGGTAAACATGTCAAGTATTATAGCGTGAATCCTAGTGACTGAAGTATGAATCTGTCAGAATCTAATTAGATGCTGGAACAGGTAAGAGGCTAAATGGTCTCCTAACATAACTAATGTTCCTAAATTGTTAGAGTAATGTATGAACCCACAACCTTCAAATACTGAAGCCAAAACCTTGCATCTGTGCCAATCTGATGTTATAATTCTGATGTTTGGGATTTTTGACCTGAAAAATATAATGTACATTTTTAGACAAATAATGAGCCAGATCTCAGCAGCAAAACTGTAGTTACAGCTCGCTCACTATTCTGCATGGATAGCGCCATAGCAAGAAGGGTATGTGGTGGAATTGAAGACATTGCTTTTTGAAACTTGTCTCGGTATTGGTATCCCTTGCTAATAAGTTGGAGGATTCAACACCATTGCAAGCCTTGGTTCAGAATCATTAAATTTGGTTTAATTCACTCTTTGAATTATTGACCAACATTTGCCATTAACAATGACAGCGAGGATACCAGTTGTCACAGTGTTAAGGACCAGCTCAGTTGCAACTTCCAGCAGCATCATGTGTGTAAAAACCAAGAGGAATGACCCTACTCTTCCAGAAAATACATTATAACATTATCTCACCCAAGAGACTCCACATTGAAACACATGGGAACGCATTAAGTTGCAGAGGTACCTGATATATATATATATATATATATATATCAACTCAGCAAACCAGCAAATGTCAGGATTTCTCCAGTCAAGGACAAGTGACATTTTACTGCCAAACAACCTCAAAGGCCTCAACCTTTTACATTTACAAGTGTGGGGTATCAAAAAATTACTTCTATCGATGTGGAGTCTCATTCCTTCAGATTTCAGTTATTCTTTCTCTCTCTTAAGTCTATCTTTCTCTCCATCTCTTTATTTTGTTTTCTGTAGAAATCACTCATCAGCATGTGCTGACTGACCTTAATGGGTTATTTCAATCAACTGTTGGTCTGCCTTCCACTTGTGGTAAGTAACCCTCAGCCGTCACCCAGATCCCACTTTCATGAACATTGACCAGAGGCAACACTATGGTCAGAGACCTTGCTGTCCAGATAGAGGCCATTTGGCCCATCGAGTCTTCACTGACCCTATGTAGAGCACCCAACCCAGATCTACTCCCCACCCAATGCCTATAATCCCCATTTCCCATAGCTAATCCACCTAGCCTGTATATCAGCGGACACTAGGCAGAAATTTAACATGGTCAATCTACCTAACTTGCACATCTTTGGACTGTGGGAGGAAACTGGAGCACCCGGAGGAAACCCACGCAGACAATGTGCAAACTGCACACAGACAGTCGCCCGAGGGTGAAATCGAACCAGGATACCACCCTGGGAGTTGAAATGTAAAATTGTGTAGAAAGTAAATGGCAAGTGAAATGAACAGAGAACACTCCTCATTCACCCCACTGACTGACAAATCTATCCGACTGTTTTTTCCTCAGCAAACTCTAATCTTTTCAAGAGAATTGCATAGATTATTTTTAAGGACTATTATAAAGTGAAGGTCAAGCCTCCCTCCCACCCCCGGTAACTAAACTGAAACACACAGGGAGGCTTGCCTCACCCTATAACCTGTGAAAAATGTTATAATCTGCCTCTAACTCCCATTCTGTTATAAAGGAGTGGTTAAATCAAATAAACTCCTGACGCTCAATCTATAATCAACAAGTAACAATTTATTTATCTAACTCTAACAGTGAACAAATTAACTGAACTACCAACAAACCGAATAATTCCCCTCTAATTACTAACTATTACCGAATAAATCAAAATTCTAATGGTATGCTGTTCTAGTAAATATAAATTCCAATAATATAAATCCAAATAAAAAAGTTAGAATTTAGTCTCTCGAAATTACAGCTAGGTTACGTCTTCCGGAATGTTCTGTGTCTTCTCCATTGATCTTCTGTCAGGAATATTAACTAGGAGTGCCGCGGTATCTTTCTTTAGATGATGCTTTCTCTAAGAGCTGAGTGAGCTGACCTCTTAATCAGATGGCAGTTTGCTCTCTGCCAATTTTACAACTGCCCCATCTTTTATACCCTTGATGACATATCAATTTCTTACAATTGGATTGATCCTATATTGTCAAAACCATCAGATATAGGTTTAATTGGTTTTTAGTATCAAAGTGCCTGGTTTAAATTAATTGGCTAAATCAAAACGTGTTGTCTTGATAACAAAACAAAACTGTGGCTTGGCCTGCTAACCGTCCAGCCTTTTGATACATGTGTTATAACTCAGGTGCTCTGTGCACCTGCAAACCCACAAGCTGCCCACAGACATTATTTTAAAATCTCCAAGCCTAGAAAAAGCACATCATCTTTTAAAGGGACCACACACTGCTTTCCTCCCTATCATTTTATAAACATTACTATTCTACAAACACCAAATTCTAACATCTTGCCTTCCAATCCACAAGTACTAGTCCTCATCAGTTGTCACAGAAATTTGTTAGCAAACTAATGGTTGATCTATCCTGAAAATACATCCACAGATACTGCCAGAGGGGAGATGTGAAATCAGTTCCCGTTGATAATCACAGCCGAAGGTAGCTCACTGGGCAGGTTTCAATGTTGAAAGCCATTTGATTTTCTCCAAGTGGATTTCCAATTATATGGTCTTCTTGTTATGGTATCTAGCTGTTTGTTTCATCAGGTCAACATCCTGGTCTCAACCATCCTCTGGCAAGGACCCAAAGACTTGTCTAAAAGCAAGCCTTTGTACTCAAACAGTTGTTCTTCAGTGGAGTTTTCATCAAAAACAAAAATTGTGGCATCTTCAAAATTTCAAAATAAAGTTGAACCATTTGATCCCTTGCTGCTCTATGTTGTTCAAGTCCAGTTTAGAAATATTTGGAAATAACATCCAACCTTCCAGCAACATTGTCACAAATGATAAGTTTGATCCCCATCTGCCTGAAGCTGTCCCGCAATATTTTGCTACATCAGGTTTGGAATTGTGATCCCATCACCCAAAGAATAAAATTGCTGTCTTCTGACATCCTGGATCCTGTTTAACAGCTGCTTTTCAGCTTTTGCAGGATGTGCCACTCAGACAAAGCAGATATTCCAATTTAACGCAATTCACACTCCATACCTACTCGTTGCTTCAATCTGTCTTTCAGATGTGAGTAATCTATTGTTTTTTTTTCTTTTTTTTAACTCAGTTTTAAACCCTAATCTGCCACTTTAAGGCAATTTAAACAAAATAGTTAGCACGCACATCACTTGCTATATCACCATGTGTCCATTTTAAATAGCTATCTTGAAAGTTTTAGTTCCAAGCTCTGTGATTTAGTTTCTTATTTTATATAGCATATGATAGGATACCAATTTACCACAGTCTACACTCAATAGGTTTAGCTCCGTAACTCTATTATAAATTAGAACACCTAGAGTGCAGAATGTCTAACACATGGCTGAAGAGAGGAGGGGAAAGCTTTGATGTAAAGCAAATGACAGAGAAGTCAGGTTCATTCATTGGGTAAAATGTGCCAAACAAAGCATTAAGATGTAAATGTGTTTCTTTTCCACTAAAAATATCTTTTCTCCTACTAAATGAACCACATGCAAACTATTATCAAATTTGTGCCAGCCCATCTGTAATATGAGCTCAGACAGAATTTCTACCCCAGTCATTGAGTGTCCTAAGGCTTCGGGAAAAGTATTTAAAGATGGTTTCACTTACTTGTTCTCATTATTTTGTTTGTTTTACTCCGTCACAAAAAAACAGTAACTTTTTGGTTACTCTCCTTCCAAGAGAACTTCTTTTTAGAGAGGCTGTTGAATTAATGTTCGATATCGCTCATCGGCTTGACTCATTTAGGTCCAAGACTTCTACCTTCTAATTGTTGAAGGGCTCCTGCTTTGTTTTATATTAATTGAATCTGTGTGTGTTATGTGTGTGTGTGTTTGTGTGTGCAATTAGTCAATATGTTGAGAAAAAAGTATAAAATGAGACCATTTACACCATTTACCCAGTCTTCCTCACTGACATGCAATCTATCCAGCCCTGGGCATATTCAAACCATTTGGTATTTTTAGACGGAAAATAATCAAAACAAAAGATCTCTCCAATAACAATTAAAGTGGGTGGGCCTGAGGGCATAGCCACTGGAACATAGGAACATGTGGAGGCCATTCAGCCCCTCAGGTCTGTTTTAATGATCACTTGGATGATAGCTCATCTATATTTTAACTATTTATTTGCCTTCAATGCTGTGGCTGACAAAAATCTATTCCAAGAAATAACAACAATTTGGGGAGAGAGTTCCTGATTTTCACTGCCTCCTGACCCTTGAATTGCCTTAGTTTTAATTTTTAAGGTCATGCCCCCACCTCCCCCCCTCCGCCCCCCACCAACCCCCCACCCCCCACCAACTTTCTGGACTTTCCTACCAGAGGAAACAATTCCGACCTGCTTTCCCTGTCAATACCTTTGATCAGATTAGACAGCTCAAACAGATGACCACTTAAATTGTGGAAATTCAACACAATCATTTCCAAACTTAAACCGTTTTAGCCCTGGTGTAAATCTGGTAACAATATGACAAAAATGGCATCTTTCTCATGTCACAGGGTTTAAAGTGGACACTGGTGGATTACTGGAGAAAAACGTGAAAGTAAATACAGGAAGGGGAAGCAGCTCTTGCATATGTCCATAGATGCAGCTGTTGGGCCCCTGCATTCAACAACAGGATGATTTGTACCTGACTGTGAGTGAATGGAGCCACAAGCACCTGAAAGCCATGTCCTGAGACAAGAACAGTAAAAGAGGACAGTACTAAAGAGGCTTTAGTTGCTTATTCAACAGATCAAGGTTAGATCAGTAACTGCCTCAAAGACTGATGACTAAAAAGCACAAGGATCACTCACAACTGTGGGTGGAATCTGTGACCTTACTATTTTGATGTTGTTTTCCCCAGTCTGTTGTGTCTATCCTTTTTGGTATCAGTCAGCTGATACATTGCAAATCAACATCTACAACTTGTGAAAATGCCTCGTCAAATGAGTCATGCAGGTCTGAATTATAGAAATATGTGCAAGCACTTGAATGTGATGCTATAATTAGTCAATATATGAGGTTCATGTTTGCATTGTGTTAAATTTAATGGGCTTGGTGTTGGCTGCATGAAATCAGAAAATATTGGACTCTAGGAGTGAACAGTTAATCTGATAACGGAATCATTCTATACGTGTGACTATGTGTGAGAGTTTAGAAGTTCTGTATTTGTGTGTGGCTGTGTGTAATTTGTGTATGTGTGTTTTATGTGTGTGTTTGTATGTGTCTCTGTGGGGCCGTGTGTAATTAGTGCGTGTGTGTGAGAGCGCACGCGGCTGTGTGTAATTGGTGTATGTGCGTGTGGCTGTGTGTGTGACTGTGAGCAATAGGTGCGGCTGTGTGTGTGTATGTGTCATTGTATCATTGTGCACGGTATGTGTAGGTTTGTGTCAGGGATATGTGTGCATGCATATGTATGTGTGTGTGTGCGCGCATGTATGTGGTTTGTGTGTGGTGGCTGTATGTCCGTGTCTGTATATGTTTGTGGTGCGTGGTATCTTGTTGTTGGTTTCTGTATCAGCCCAATAGGAGCATAATGAAGATCTGATAAACAGCTCTGTGTTAATTGTTGAGTCTGCTGTTTTCACAAACATATTTCTTCAGGAAATCTCATGCAATCTCATAGTGCCACTCATGCATTACACTTGACCACTTGCCAACAACCTTATAAACCCTGTGGTCGCTAATTCCTAACATCTCTAGATTTAAATGTTATAGACATCAAATTAATGACATAGAAATATCATATAAATGTTTTTAGGACTTTATGCACAAAAGAACACTGCATTTTTATGAAGAGCCCTTCCACTGTTTCTTTGATCCTGAGGCATGGATCCTTTCCTAACATCCGTGGAATTGATAAAATCATTCATAAAAATACAATGTCTTACAGTGACGGTATTACGGTTGACCAGATTTCACCCGGGCCAAATCAGTTAAAACAATGTTTGCTTGTTGTGAAATTCAACGCCTTTCCTCAGTCTAATGTCCTGCAACATATTATAATCGAGAAGCCAGTTTCAGGTCAGCAGTCAGGGTGGCCACGTGTGGATTCAGTCCCTGCACTCTGATTGCCAAAACGATTCCATATGAGAGAATGTTTCTGATTTCTTCTGTTGATAACCTTCTTCTGCAAATCCCTCCCACCCCAACCCCAACACCTCTCCACTGTGCCCCCTCCCCAAACATTATTCCACTGCTCATCTCTTGTTTCCATTTAGTCTGTCGTTTTCTTGAATGACTGGATTTTCTAACATGGCCAGCTGAAAGCGAAGCCTTCGATATTGTCTGCTCACAAGACACAGGTCGCATTGCTGTTTAATCTCATTGGATTATAAGGGTCAAATGAGGCGGTTTTTTTCAGTGACATGGCAATGATGGAAGATGTAGATGAGGAGGTTTGAATGAGTATAAACACCACCTCAGACTGTTTGAGCCAAATGGCCTTGTTTCTATGAAATAAAGCCGATGTAGTTCTCTGTCAAGAATAATATAAGTATGTAGGAGCAGGAGTATGCAGCTCAACCCCTCTGGGCTGCTCCACCATTCCAAATCATAACCACTCATCTACCTCAACACCATTGTCCCCATATTCATTGATGTCATTAGTAACTAGAAACCTGTTCATCTCTGTCATTTATGTGATCAATGAGTGAGTTTTCACAGCCCTCTGTGATAGAGAATTCATCACCGTCTGACTGATAACCTTGGCATCACCCATGTGGCAGTTGGAGTTCAATGCAAGCAAGTGCGAGGTTCTCCATTTTGGATTGAGAAAGGATGGACCTGTCTACTTTTTAGATTGTATGAAGTTAAATACAGTGAATGTCCAAAGTCATTTCAGTGTTCAGGTACAGAGACCTTTAAAATTCCACAGACAGGTGCAGAAAATAATCAAGAAAGCTAATGAAATGGTGGCCTTTATATCTAAGGGCTGGAATACAAGGATGCAGATGTAATGCAGCAGTTGTACAAAACCCTGGTTAGATCCCACTTGGAGCACTCTGCATAGATCTGGGCACCACACCTTAGGAAGGTTATACTGGCCTTGGAGGCAGTATACTATAGGTTTACAAGAATGATACCTGGATGTTAAATTATGAGGAGAGATTATCTGTTTTCTTTAGAATTTAGAAGGGTAAGGGGAAATCTGTTCAGTCTTCAAGATATTAACAGGAAAAGACAGCATAGATAAATATAAACTATTTCCACTGTTTGGAGACTCTAAAACTAGGGGGCATTGTCTGACAGGTAGGGCCAGGCCGTTCAAGAGAGATGCTAGGAAGCGCTTCTACACACATAGGGTAGTAGAGGCTTGGGATTCTCTTCCACAAATGACAGTGGATACAGGATCAGTTGTTAATTTTAAATCTGAGACAGATAAATGTCTGTTAAGGGCCAAAGGCAGAACAGGCTCAAGAGGCTGACTGGCCTACTCCTGTTCCTATATAAGAACATAAGAACATAAGAACTAGGAGCAGGAGTAGGCCATCTGGTCCCTCGAGCCTGCCCCGCCATTTAATAAGATCATGGCTGATCTTTTTGAGACTCAACTCCACTTACCCGCCCACTCACCATAACCCTTAATTCCTTTACTATTTTAAAATTTATCTAGCCTTGCCTTGAAAACATTCAGCGAGGTAGCTTCAACCGCTTCACTGGGCAGGGAATTCCACAGATTCACAACCCTTCGGGTGAAGAAGTTCCTCCTGACCTCAGTCCTACATCTGCTTCCCTTTCTTTTGAGGCGATACCCTCTAGTCCTAGTTTCACCTGCTAGCGGAAACAACCTCCCTGCCTCCACCTTATCTATTCCCCTCATAATCTTATATGTTTCTATAAGATCTCCCCTCATTCTTCTGAATCCCAATGAGTATAATCCCAGCCTACTCAGTATCTCCTCATAATCCAACCCTCTCAACTCTGGAATCAACTGAGTGAATCTCCTCTGCCCTCCCTCCAGTGCTAGAATATCCCTTCTCAAGTAAGGAGACCATAACTGCACACAGTACTCCAGGTGTGGTCTCACCAGGACCCTATACAGCTGCAGCATAGCCTCCCTGTTTTTAAACTCCATCCCTCTAGCAATGACAGACAAAATTCCATTTGCCTTTTTAATTACCTGCTGCACCTGCAATCCTACTTTTGGCAATTCATGCACAAGGACACCCAAGTCCCTCTGCACAGCAGTGTGCTGCAATTTTTTACCATTTAAAACATAGCCCATTTTGCTGTTATTCCTACCAAAATGGATGACCTCACACTTATCAACATTGTACTCCATCTGCCAGACCTTTGCCCACTCACTTAGACTATCTATAACCCTCTGCAGACTTTCAGTGTCTTCTGCACACTTTGCTCTACCACTCACCTTAGTGTCATCTGCAAATTTTGACACACCACACTTAGTCCCCAACTCCAAATCATCTATGTAAATTGTAAACAATTGCGGTCCCAACACTGATCCCTGAGGCACACCACTGGCCACTGAGAATATTGGAGAATACAGATGCAAGTTTCTAATAGATGTGTTGGTAGGTAATGAAATAAGGAGTAGCAGAGAGAAATGTTTATTTTGTTTCAAGGGATACTTGTGCCAGTTGGAAAAATGTAACAAAATATTTTGAGCTGTGCGTACTTCTAAAACGAGAGTTGTAGGCTTCCATACCTCATAAGTAGGTTTCCATGCTGTTGCTGGCCTGTAGATTGGTGAGCAAAATTCACTGCAAGGCCAGACCTATTCCTCCAGGCAGAAGATACAGAAGCTTAAACGCACATACCAACAGATTCAAGAACAGTTTCTTCCCTACTGTTATTAGATTGTTGAATGGACCTCTCTAATTTGAAATATAATGTTGGTCTTGCTTTTGTGCACTTCCTGTGCAGCTATAACTACGTATGCCTCACTCTGTCCAAACATCTTATGATCTGTATGTCCTTCTATGTTAGGATCTGCCTGTACAACATGCAAATCAAAACTTGGCACTACACTTAGGTAACAAGGTTAGAGCTGGATGAACACAGCAGGCCAAGCAGTATCAGAGGAGCAGGAAAGCTGACGTTTTGGGTCTAGACCCTTCCTTATTGTCTCAGATCCTACAGCATCGGCAGTTCCTACTATCTCTGTAACAATTTTAACCCCACTACACTTAGGTACATGTGACAACAATAAATCAAATCAAATCAAAGACCTCTTAAAAAAATTAATGCTTGTCAGAAATCAAGGATCTGTAATTTCTTATACCGACAAAAGCAATTGCATATAGATTTGGGCTTCACGTCGGATGAACTATTAATGAGAATGCAGTAGATGTTGACATTAACTTTTAACAAATACATTTGCCAATTTCCAGTGATTTTACTTCCCATACGCCAGTGTCATGGCCTGGATTTTGTGGTCACTGATGAAACAGTGGCACGTGCCACTGACCCAGTAGAAAGCTGCCCACCAAAATCTAACCATCTTTCTGCCGCGGTTTTACCCTTTGCTTGAGGGCAACTTAAATCTGGCACCAGGTCAAGGGGATGTCACGGTGCACAGCAATGTCAGCAAGCAGCCAGCTGCTTTGAACTCTTCACATGGAGCAGACCAATAAGTTAAGAGCATTTACCATCACTTGTAATTTACATTTTCAGATTGCAGAATAAGTGATTAGAACTGGCCTAAGATAGAAACCAAAATAAAATGAATTTTTATAGAAAAATTAAATGTGTATCTCTTGTTATTATTAAGAAGTTTGACTTTGCACCAATATAAAATTACTTGCTTCCTCACAGAGAACGTGAGACTTGCTGAATGAAAGTGGCACATTGTCAACAATTTTCATCTTGCACTCATCAGGACAGATGCAAGAATGCCAAATTTCAAAGGTAGCAACAATTTATACTGCCTGAGAAAGGAGTGCTGATTGGTTGACAGGTTGTCCGATTGACAAGTCTAATTGATTGAAATGTTACCATGTTGAATGTAGGAGAGGTGATGGCCTAATGGCATTATTGCTAAACAATTAATCTAACGCTCTGTGTTCCTGGGTTTGCATCCCAACATGGTCAATGGTGGAATTTGAATTCAATAAAAGTCCAGACTGAAAACTCTAATGATGACCATGAAGCCATTACTGATTATCAGGAAAAGAAACATCTGGTTCACTAATGCCCTTTAGGGAAGGAAACAGCTATCCTTACCTGCTTTGATCTACAGTAACTCCAGACCCACAACAATGTGGTTGACTTTTAACTACCTTTTGGGTAATTAGGGATGGTCAATAAATGCTGGCCAAGCCAGCAACACCCTCATCCTGTTAATGAATAATAAAAAAGCACCAAAGACCTATTGGCCCCCATTCTTCTGCTTAATTTAAATAAGGCACAATTCTTGGACATTTACTTTTTTTTTCATTCATTCGCTGATGGAATGTGGGTGTCACTGACTGGGCTAGCATTTGTTGCTCATCAAAACCAAAAACCAAAGTACTGCAGATACTGGAAATCAGAAGCAAAAACAGAAATTGCTGGAAAAGCTCAGCAGGTCTGGCAGTATCTGTGGAGAAAAAGCAGAATTAATGTTTTGGGTCCAGTTCTGAAGAAGGTCACTGGATCCAGAAAGTTAACTCTGTTTTCTCTCCGCAGATGCTGCCAGATTTCTTGCCCATCCCTATTTGCCCTTGAGAAGATGCCAGCGAGCTGCAGTCTTGAACCGCTTCAGACCACTTTTTGTTCGTACACTTTCCCACATTATACTCTATTTGTCGCATCTTTGTCCACTCACTTAACCTACCTAAGCCCCTATGTAGCCTCCTTACTTCCTCTTCACATTATGCATTTCAACACACTTTGTGTTGCCAGCAAGTTTAGCAACTATACCCTCAGTCTCTTAACCCAAGTCATTTATATACATTGTAAAAAGTTAAGGCCCCAACACTGAGCCTTGTGGCACATCACTCATTATGTCTTGCCAAACAGAAAACAACCCTTTTTCCTGTTAACCAGTCAATCTTCTATCCAGGGCAATATACACCTTAAGCTTTTATTTTCCTCAGTAATCTTTGATGAGATGCTTTATCAAATGCCTTTTGGAAATCTAAGCACAGTACAGCTACTGGCTTCCCTTTGTTATTAATGTTACATTCTCAAAGAACTGCAATAAATTGCTTAAATATGACATCCCTCTGACAAAACCATGTTGACTCTGCCTGATTACCTTGAACTTTTCTAAGTGCTTTGCTATGATGTCAGTATTAATACCATCTAATTTCCCCACAACAGATGTTAATCTAGCTGGCCTGTATTTTCCCGTTTTCTGTTGTCCCTTTTTGAATGACTTAATTATGTTTAATGAAACACTGCCTCAATTGGTAGGATGGAAGTAATATTAAGATCTGGAAGCTTTGTGTTCCTGAAAGCCTACTCTATTAAGTATGTACCTGATAGAGATTATTCTACTCAACTGTGTCCGTGCTTGTATTGTGTGGGAAAGATTCTCATAGTGAAAGGATTTTGTAAAATCTAAGGTTCTTGAGTAGATTTGTCTCTTGGGTTGTGGATGTTGTGGTTGGTTGGCTCGCTGAGCTGGTTCATTAGTTCGCAGACGTTTCATTACCCTGCTGGGTAACATCATCAGTGCAGCGTCTGATGAAGCGCTGTTGTGTTTTCCCACCTGTTATTCAAACTCTGGGGTCCATTGGAGTTGATTGCCTCATTTCTGGTATTTTTTCACAGTGGTGTGTATATAGGGTCTAATTCTATGTGTTTGTTGATGGCCTTCTTGGTGTAGAACCAGGCCTCTAGGAATTTCCGTGCTTGTCTCTGTCTGGCCTGTTCTAGAATCCTGATGTTGTCCCAATTGAACTGGTGGTTCTCCTTATCCATGTGAATGGAGATGCATTAAGGTGTGAATTAAGATAATGATTAACGACACGCACAATTGGATCCACAGATATAACAGGGAAATTACACACCAAAATACCCTATTCCTAGACATAACCAACCTAGAGTGGACAACAGACTTCGAATGAGTTAACATCAGTCAACAAATAACAAGAACCAAGAAAAGAAAGGTCCTACAAGGCAAACTAGCCAAACTAACCCACCAAAACGACAACTAAAGATCAGACTTAAATAAGAAAGCTTTCAGACAGGAAACTAACAGACACAGAGAAAGCTGTTCTAATAAGTGGACTCAACTACAAGCACAGAGATGCTAACAGGACAGAGTTCTTAGCCACACTAGAATCCACACTGAAGACCAATGGCATCAATGAGGAAACACAACAAGCCCTAAGCCAGACAGAGGTCCTGATACTGACCAGAAGGAGCAAACTTTACACTCTCAACTCATCAGAAAGGAAGGCACTGGAAGTACTGAAAAAAGACAAAAACATCATAATCTTACCAGTGAACAAAGGGCGCATGACAGTAATAGTAAACAAACGAAACTCCCTCACTAAAGCACGATGCTACAAGCAGACACAAATACATATTGGCAAGTGCAAATAGACCCGACACCGCAACGGGGTAATAAAATAATCAACACATTAAAGAGACTCAAACAGACCGGACAAATCAACAAAGCAGACTACCTAAAAATGAAACCTGAAGGGACAAACACCCCCTGATTCTATGGCCTCTCAAAGGAAAACAAACTGGAAGTACCCCTCAGACTCCTCCCAGGCACACCAACACGCAGGTTAGCCAAGGAATTACAATGAAGACTAAAGCACCTCATCAGCAAGTCACCCCACTCAATCCACTCAGCCCAGGATTTCCTCAAATCCCTCAAAGACGTAAGAATAGACAAGGACGAGACCATGGTGACTTTTGACGTTACCGCCCTATTCACATCGATTGACATACCACTGGCAAGAGACACACTAGTAACACTTCTAAAAGAATGAGACTGGAGTGACATCCGCTCCACAGACAACATGCTGAAGTTATTGGACCTATGCCTCATGAACCACTTTACCTTTACTGGCCAGATCTGTGAACAAATCAATGGGACACCCATGGGATCACCTATCTCTGGACTAATAGCAGAAGTGGTGATGCATAGACTTGAAAGCATGGCCCTTCCGCACTTCCAGCCTAAACTATGGATCCAATACATGGACGACACTTTCGTCATCATCAAACGGACTGAACTAGAGAAGACACACCAACTAATAAACAACACTCTCACCGGCATCAAATTCACCAGGAAAGAAGAAAAGAACGAACAGCTCCCATTCCTGGACGTCATGGTAGAACGCAGAGTCAACAGGGAATTTCTGACAAAAGTACACAGAAAGGCCACACACACACACAGATCAAGTACTGAATTGCAACAGTAACCACCCTAACACCCACAAAAGAAGTTGCTTGAAAACACTATTTAAACAAGCAACAATATGCTGCAGCACCCCAGAACTACGCCAAAATGAAGAAGAATGCCTCTACCAAGTATTTAAGGGCAATGGATACCTGAACAGCTGGTCCCACGATGCCTCTCACACAAACAACAGGAAGGTACAGTATGCCCTGACACACTCGTCATGTTACCATACATCAAAAACATATCCGAACTGACCACAAGACTCCTACGACCATTTCCCATCAGAGTAGCGCACAAACCTATGTCAATCCTATGCCAACTGCTAACTCGAACCAAAGACCCCTCACCCACTATGGACAGAACCAATGTGATATACAAAATTCCATGCAAGGACTGCGACAAATATTACATTGGACAGACAGGAAGGAAACTGGCAACAATACATGAACACCAACTAGCAACAAAAAGACACGACCAATACTCACTCGTCTGCACGGATCAGGAGAACCACCAGTTCAACTGGGACAACATCAGGATCCTAGGACAGGCCAAACAGAGACAAGCATGGGAATTTCTGGAGTCCTGGTTCTCCACCAAGAAGGCCATCAACAAACACATAGAATTAGACCCTATATATACACCACGGTGAAGAAAAACCGGAAATGAGGTAATCAACTCCAACAGCCCCCAGACTTTCAATACCAGGCTGGAAAATACAACAGTGTTTCATCGGAGGCTGCATTGATGATGTTACCCAGCAGGGTAATGAAACGTCTGTAAACTAACGAACCAGCTCAGTGAGTGAACCAACCATAACGGTTTTGTAAAATTCCTATAACCATTTGCACAATACCAGACCATTTTATTGCTCAACATTCCCAATTTTAGTGCTGATTTCCCTCTTGAAATTTCAGTCAGTAACTAATATACACAGTGACATCTCAAGCAATGGGGGAAAGGATATGTCGCCACACCTCTCCATCGAATGTCATTGCTATGTGTAGAAATTTTTTAACACAAACATTACATTTTCCCACCAAATCAGAAAATAATCAGTGAAAAATAAGATTGGTTTTAAAGATGAAAAATTGATGTTAGGAATTTTCTTGACTGTACATCAAAAAGTTGCAAGCTATAATTTCAGAAATGCCACTTTATGCAAATCTGATTCAAATGGTAGAGTTTTTATGTTTAAATGTTAAGATTCTTAAAGTCACCAAAGCAGAAGCCTTTAATATGGACCTTTCCACCTTCAGTTTTCAATTCCTGTGGGTCTCAGTAAAGGAACACAAACTTCATGACAGCACCTTGATCTGATAAAGATGGAGATAGATACCCTCTACATGCTCCAGTCCCGAGTCTGGAGCAGCTCTCCCAGCCAAATGTCTGCGGACAATTTTTTCCCCCTTGATGAATAAAGTGCATTAGTGAAATCATTCTGATCGCCAGAGTGTACTGGGACCACATCAATTAAAGTGGATATTTGGTTCTCATTACTGTGACTATACAGGACCAACAGTTGAAGTCACTGTTCAAATGATGAATGCGGATGTATCTGATCCTCACTACTTTAATGGAATACTTCACCTCACAAGGAGCTAATGGCTGTCATTTAGCAGAGAGCTAGAATTTGATCCTAGCCCTCACTCCCCACACTTGCCCCAAAGTTCAGTGATTGACTCTGTGCTTATGAAAAACCTGTATTTATCTAAATTCCCACTCCATGCAGGAAGGTGAATTTGTGCAAGTGATAGGGGGAGAAAGGAACAAAATGCATCTTAGAGATTAACCTGATCCTCGAGGTCTACAGCTGTTCTGCAACATTTGCCAGCGTGGTGAATGCAAGTCCATTCCTCCTAGAGGGGCTTTGAATCCACACATAGAGTCATACAGAATGGAAACAGACCCTTTGGTCCAAAAACACCATGCCAACTGTAACCCTAAACTAAACTAGTCCCACCTGTCTGCGTTTGTCCAATATCCCTCCAAACATTTCCTATTCATGTACTTATCCAAATGTCTTTCAAATGTTGTAACTGTACCTGCATCCACCACTTTCTCTGGCAGTTCATTCCACACAGGGACCACTCTCTGTGTAAAAAAAGTTGCCTGTCAAATCCTTTACAAATTTTTCTCCTCTTACCTTAAAAATACGTCCTCTGGTTTTAAGCTCCCCCACCTTGGGGAAAAGCCCCTTGTCATTCACCTTATCTATGGCCCTCATGGTTTTACAAAGTTCAATAAAGTCACCCCTCAACCGCCTACGCTCCAGTGGGAAAGGTCCCAGCCTTTCCAGTCTATTTTTATATCTCAAAACCTCCATTCCCAGCAACATCCTGGTAAACCTTTTCTGAACCCTCTCCAGTTTAATAACATCCTTCCTGTAACAGGGTGACCAGAACAGTACACAGTATTCCAGAAGAGGCTTTACCAACGTCCTGTACAACCCCAACATGATGTCTCAACTCAAAGGTCTGAGCAATGAAGGCAAAAGTGCTAAACACCTTAAACTGCGATTCACACAGTTAGTACACAGCTCAAGGCTTAATCTGTCCCACACACCACAGAAAGGGTGGTATTAACCTTGGAAAGAGAGTGCAACATAAATTTACTGGGATGATACACAGATTCTAGGAGTTAAATTATAATAAGAGTTTACAGGTTACAGAGATTAAGAGTTACATTCCCATAATTTAGAAGGTCAAGGGATCATTTGGTCAGGCATTTTAAGATATGAAAGGGAATCTTTGGAGCAGATGGAGAGAAATTTTGGGCTGAATTTTCCCGTTTTTTGGCAAAGTATTTTTTTTAAATGAGATTCATGGCAGCTGGTTAACCAAGGCACATGACACCTTGTCTCACGCCATCTTCCATTGGAACATAGGAACTAGCGTGAGTAGGCAATTCAGCCCTTTGAGCCTGCTTCCCCATTTAGCATGATTATGGCTGATCTTATCCTGCTGTCAACTCCGCTTTCCTGCCTGTTCCCCATAACTCTTTATCCCACTTTTCATCAGAAACAATTCTATTTCTTTCAAACGGTGACTTTGAAAAAATCATCAACTGTTGTAAAATCCCCTCTGTTTCACAAATGCCCTTCAGGGAAGGAAATCTGCCACCTCCACCCAGTCTGGCCTGCATGAGAATCCACACCCACAGCGATGTGGTTGACTCATAAAAGTCCAAGCAAGCCACTCAGTTCAAGGGCAATTAGAGAAGGACAATAAATGCTGGTCTTGGCAGCAATGTCCACACATCCCATGAGTGAATAATAAAATGCCACAGTCACGTTGCAATCAAACCATAGCCGATGTTACATTTCTATTTAGCAATGTGTTCAGAGCACTGATACTATTGTGCATAGGGCCATATTTGTACAAGAGTTATCTAATATATGGAGATGCTTCACTTGCTTGTATATCAGTCTTTGGTGTTTATGTTAATTAAAGACTGGCTCGGTGCCAATTATCTGTGTGTACTCTGAAGCTAAAAACAATGGGAAACATTGTTTAAATAAGAAGGCTTTGTTTTATTTATAAATGCACTGGATGAGGCAGAAATGTTGAAGTCCATGCCAAGTGTATATTTTGATGATTATATGTTGCATGAGAAATGTCTAACTTGACATTTTCAGATTGTTGCTTACAATTTTCCTGAAGATCAGTAATTATTATAAGTCATTGGTTATCACTCTGTGTTGTCATCCACAGAATAAAGTAATAAATGAAGTGTTTTTTTCTGTAATATTAGTTGATGTGAATGATTAAAGATATAGGCTACAGTAAGTGTAGCAGACGGAACCCAGTCTCTGCGAAGATCCCCATTTCAAATACCAGGAATGGAATCATTTGCAAGGCTGGGACTAGCACAGAGTATTGAAAACAGGATGGTTCCCAACCTTCCAACATGAGCTCAAAAGATGACAAATTAAATTTCTTCAAGACTTCAGTTCCATCAGGAGCCATTTTGTCCCCAAGCATGGTCATCTGCCCATTCTTTCCAGAAGTAACCTTAGTTCTGATCTTCCAAATGGTCTCTACGGGATGCTTTCCAGCTGTCAATGGTGATCCTGCAATGTGAAGAGTAGAATTCGCTGGACTACCTGAGAACAACACCCTCCCTCCCTCCCACCAACTCTCATTCCCACCCTATCCCCACCACCCATCCCAATTATTCTTTCTTGACTTACAGGCAGGATATGCCCTCTGCTCTCCCCAAACTGGAATGTTATGAGACAGCTTACATGTGGGAAAATCCATATGAACATGAGGTAGGGATATGGGTAGGCTACTCAATCCTCGTAGCCTGCTTCGTCATTCCTTAAGATCATGGCTGATCTAATTTTAATCTGAAATTTGCACTATCACCAACCTGTCAGCCCCTCGCTTATCAAAAATCTATTCACCTCTGCCTTTAAAATATCCACCACCTTTACAGAAAAAGAGTTCTAAAGACTCACAACCCTCTGAGAGAAAACATTTCTCCTCATTTTTCTCTCAAATGGATGACCCCTGATTTTTAAACAGAGGCCCCTGGCTCTAGATTGCCTGACAATAGGAAACTTCCTCTCCACATCCACCCTGTCAACATCATTAAGGATCGTATATGTTTCAAAGAAGTCGCCTCTTGCTGTTCTAAAATCCAGCGAATATAAGCCTAACCTGTCCAAGTTGTGCTCAGAAGTCAACCATAACCAAACCCTGCCACAAGGGCTTGGAGCTCCACTAAGGATCTCTGCCAACCCTGGCTGCTTAGGATTTAGAAACAAATTGCTTGTCTGTATAAAAACCGGATCGGTTGTAACTTTGCACATAGGAAGTATAGCTATAGTAGGCAATGAAATCATATCACTGTGGGAACATACTTTAAGAATTGATGAGAACAAAGAAAATGTTGCTTACAAAAGGGAATAAAATAAAACTTGAAGTAAACTGCGTTTATAAATTGAAATGATACATTTAAACTATGCTATATGATTGAGAATAAAAATTTAAAATATATGAAATGATTTCTGAATAATAATATTGGATTTGTAGGTAATTAAATTCCTTTATGATATGTGGCTGTGCATTGACTTTTTGTTTTAATAAGAACAGATATATCCCAGGAAAGGTATCAAACTGTATTTCACCACCTTGCCATATCTCACCATTGGGCTAAATTTCCTTTCTGACTGTTCAATAACAGAATGCTATAGCTTATAAACGTCTTTGATTTAACCCCTTTTTCCAAAAATAGGGAATAATTGCGACAGGAAGGTTATTCACCCTTGAACTTTGATTCAAAAATATCTACAGATCCACAAAATACTAAACACAAAAATGACTTCTTGTCTCTTATACTGTGGGTCAGTGGAAGCCCTCACATAAATATAAAGAATTGTCAATCTGAAGGTTTGGATGTATGACTTACTAGAGAAGAATTAATACCCTGTTTATCCCCAGACAAACTAATCAATTAGTTAAACAGTTGTGGTCAGTGAGCAACCAGACAAAATAAGAATCTAAAAAACAGACAGTGTGTCTGACTGAGATGTGGACGTGGCCATCAGGGAAATCCTTTAGCAAGGAATTCTGTTCTCAGGATAACTCAAAGTGAATCTGTCAAGCGAAAGCTTCAAGGATAGGCTGCAATCAGTTTCATCAGGTCATGTTAATTTATTTACTGTTTAGATTGATTTTATTAGCATGAATCGATTCCCCATTTCAATGTGTGAGATAAGTCGTCAAAGATATTATCCCCTACGCCCAACAGTGTGGCAAAGGGAGTGGGATCTACAACAGTCAAAGGAACAGTGAGATGAGGGAGGAATGCTAGGCCTGGATAGGAAGGTAAAGAGGGATGAGATCTTGAAGGGATTTGAAGACAACAATGAGAATTTTGCATCTGAGGCAGTGAGGAGCCAGGAACTGTGATGTATGGCGACAAAGAAGGTGGGAGCTGAACTTTGAAGCTGAAAAGGATACAGGAAGGGGAGTTTTAGATGAATTAAAGTTTACATAGGCAGACAATGGGAGGATGGCCAAGTCTGAGTCTGAAGGTGATAAATGCAAAAAAAAAGGCTTGTAGCAAAGGCTGTGGCAGAAGACCTGGGTAATGTTACGAGGTGTAAGGATGTCTCTTTGAGAGAGAGTATATGTGTTGGAAGCTCAGAACGGATTGAATGACAAATTGTAGACAATCCTTCTCAATCACTCCCGGGCTATTAAATTTATACAAACTGGATGTGGCATTGATTTCTAACATGAATCAATTAAACAATTACTGAGGCGCATTTGTCTTTTCAATGGAAGAGAATGAAGAGTTCAAGGCTACTCCCACAGGATATAAAGCTAGTGTTATTTCAATCAGCAGCAAGAAATTCCTGCACAAACCTGCACTAAAAGCACATTGTGTAGAACAAAATACAAGCCAAACAGAATAATTCAGGAAGGGCCACTAATTTCTGTAGCAGATACAAGCAAGAGGAGCTGGCCAGACTTGTACTGAATTAAAAGCATCATGTGAAACATTGAATATTCAGGCCCTATTCAGTTTCACCCATCCCCTGCTCAGACAGATTGCTGTGAAATAAGTGGGCCACCTCTCAATGGGATGGTCATTTGTGGACCTGTTGAAATTGTTACAGAACAACAAACCTGTGGTGTTTTTATCGACATGTCACAACTGCTTTGCCAGCACAAGAACGCGACAAGGAAATGAATGACTGAGAATGATGTGGGATTCATTCAGAACTGTCCATAGCCGACATGCCCTGGGTTCTTATCACAGATCCACATCGCACCATTTGTGTACAGACAGAGGGTGATTCAGGCAGCAATCAGAAATGTTTACACAAACTAAATCCCAAAACCTATCTCTAACGTCAGGGATACTGCAGTAATCATACATTCACCTAAAGCTTTACTTGTTGATTATGGAGGCTCAGTGCATAGTTTCTCAGCTACTTCATCAGTGAATTTTGTATGATACTTTTTTAAAGAATTTGACCTGTTATGAGTTTAAAGGGTATGAGGAGAAAGTGGGAACAGGGGACTGAGTTTGTTGATCAGCTATTATCATTCAGTTTGGCACAGCAGGCTTGAAGGGCCAAATGGCCTATTCCTGCTCCTATTTTCTATTTTTCTGTGATACAGCACCATAGCCATCATGTCCTGAGTTGGATGTTGAATCTAAGCCTTTTAGCTCAGAGGTAGGGTCATTACCACATGACTGTGCCAATTGTGTGACACTAGCTTGCTGTCAGAAAGTATTCTGATATTAATTTCACCAACAATATCACATTTTGACTTGAAGCAGTTCCTTTGTTCCCTCTTCATTCCTGTGTCTCAGAAACAAGCGTGTTCACATGAGAACCATTTGTTTCACGTGCCATCTATAAATTACAGCGAATGAGTGCTCCCTGTACAAAGAGAGTAACATGTTTGAATACAATTCCATTGGCCAATGGGGAACATTCAGTAACACTGTAGTGCCAACAGCCAGAAAGGAAGCATGGCTCAGGCCTGAGGTTTCCTCCACACATTCAGACATATCCATTGGTTTACACACAGGGGATACTCCTCAATATTTCTATTCGGGCTGTACAGGGATGTTGTTAAACATCTCTGCAGCTGGCAGCACTTGAACCCAGGACCTTCTGGCTTAAAGGTAGGGATACTACCACTCCGCCACAAGAGTCCTGTGCTTGTCTGAGGAAAGCCATGGAAATAATGTAACAATGGTAAAGAAGAGGGACAGAATGATCTAATAGGGAAGGCCTGAAGGTACTGCAGCAGAAAGAGCCACAGTCACCCTGCAGATTGCTCACTCTCTCAGTGGAGGCAGGTGGGACTAGTTTAGTTTGGGATTATGGTTGGCATGGACTAACTGGACCCGAAGGGTCTGTTTCCATGCTGTATGACTCTATGGCTGCTGGTGTTTCCAGTGCCTACAGTGATTCAAGTGCGTGCAGTGATTCCAGTACTCCATGGCTGTACTGCCAACATACTCAGAGACTCATAAAGCTGTGTTCTTCCTGCTGTGGGTGAATGTTTCCATTGTCACTGTATGAGAGCAGGAGGCACAATGTGTCTCACCGTGTCTGCCACTGGGAGAGAGGGAGGAAGGGCTTGCAGTATAATGGGGGTGCGAACGGGAAAAGATTTCAAACTGACAAAGTGAGTGGGGTTCGGAACAGGCAGCTGGCTAAAAGAAATGAATAGCACAAGCAACAAAACATTGTTTAAATTCAAGAGGAATTGGATATAGCACTTTGGGGTAAAGGGATCAAAGGATATGGAGAAAAGTAGGAACAGACGATGGAGTTGGATGATCAGCCATGATTGTAGTGAACGGTGGAGTAGATTCAAAGGGCCGAATGGCCTGCTCCTGTTTCTATTTTCTATGTTTCTATGACACTGGCATTTTTAGCTTTTAACGTCAACGTTTGGACAGTGGAAACACTTGAGGGAGGGGTGGGCTGCTTATTGTAATACATAGAGTGCTCACAGGCAGCTGCTGTGATATTGGATGTGAATTTTAACTGAACTATCCCCCAGGCCCAGCTTTCCTGAGCTCCATGGACAAGGCCAATGAGATGAAGGTGAGAGGTTCAGGGATTTGAGTGGGCAGAACAAACAACAGGCCAAAGGTCCCCTGACATCATTCTCACTGCCTGGTGTAAGTGAAAGGTTTTTAACAACAGGTATGGAAAGGGTTCCTTCCCTGCTTCAAAGCTTATCTCCAATATTTTACAAGATTATTTTGACTACTTTGGAATTCAGTGCATCTGATCTACTCTTCCATCTGTCAATCGTCAGTGCAGCAAGAGTGACGCTGACGTAGCTTCACCTTGAACCTCACATGGAGAGGAAACATCAACCACCAGAAAAGGCTGTCCCACCATCTCCGAGACACAAGTCAGGAGTGTGATGGAATACTCCTCACTTGCCTGGATGGGTGCAGTTCCAGAAACACTCAAAAACTTGACACCATCCGTGACAAAGCGGCTATTTGATTGGCACCATATTCACAATTATCCACTCCCTTCACCATCAATGCTCAGAAGCAGCAGTGTGTACTTTCTACAAGATGAAGTGAGAAAGTCACCAAACCCAGCCCTTACCAAACCCACAGCCACTTCCATCTAGAAGGATAAGGGCAGCAGATACAGGGGAACGCCACCCCCTGCAAGTTCCCCTCCAAGTCACCCAGCATCCTGGCTTGGAAATATATCACTGTTCCTTCACTGTCGCTGGGTCAAAATCCTGGAATTCCCTCCCTCAGGGTATTGTGGGTCTACGTACAGCACGTGGACTGCAGCAGTTCAATAAGACAGCTCACTACCCGCTCGAGGGCATCTAGGGACCAGCAATAAATGCTGGTCCAGCCAGTGGTGGCCACATCTCATGACAAATAAAATATAAGCAGCAGGAGAATAGCCAGTGACAGGAAGAGCAGTCATTTTCTCCTTCGCCCGCTATTGTTTCACAGGAGCCAGGGCATGAGGACAATGCTGTAGCTGCCAGGAAGTGAAACTCCAACACAGGGTTTCCAGGTGGGAGATCAGCTTCACAAATGTGTCTAAGCCACAGTGTCTTTGGGGGTGGGTGGCTCTGGCTAGTGACAGAGCTAGTTACTGACATTTGTAGCCTCTTGAAAGAATACCCCTTGCCAACCTGACCAGCTTGACATTTATTGCCTGTGGCCAACATATAAAGCATAATTTCTTTACCTCTGCTTCTTCCCAGGAATCAGCTGGAGAGATTTGGAGAGTCGGATGCCCACAAATGTACCATATAAATGCCATGACTCATTTGGAATTTGCAACTCCTGAGTGCCAGTCAGAACGGGGGATCCCTTGGCTTTGGGTGTCTTGGCCCAGATCCAGGGAGACATTGATGGCACAACTGGGGCAATCATCCCCTCCCCAATACCTTGGGGTCTTTATTGACTTCAAGGGCTTACCATTATCAACACTGCCTCCGAGCCTGGGGACCGTCTCACCTGTTCCAGTGATGTGTCATAACAACTCTGAAGAGGTTGACTAAAAATATCTATAAATTAAGTTAAGAGGAAGCATTTCCTGCGAAGAATCTGTTTGCATAAATCTGCAATGTTCATAAATCTAATCAGTGGAGTTATTCATTCAATCAGTGAAAATTCCACACTGTCAAATATAATCATGGAAAATCCTACCCTCATCTCTATCAGCTGCCATCCTCAGACACACCAGTAGGCGTGAGAAGGCGTCACACTGTATTTCAGAGGCCAATGATAAAATTGTCTACCGTCTGCAGAGTTAGGATTTCCATTGCTTCCTCAGATAGTGTTGCTATCAAGCTTTCATTTACACACTTTGGTGCCAACTTAGTGTAATTGTGTAAAAAATCTCAGACCTGCTCAGTGTTTATTATTATCTTATGCATTAACCGAGTGTACTAACACCTTTCAATGCGCTGAGGTGGTAGTTGTTTGCTTGGAACCAACATTATACAACAGTTCAACAGAAATGATCCCTTCCTCTCAAATAAATAAAGAAAAATTGAGGCTCTTCCCTTCTGAATGTAAATATTTCAAATGTTCAATAACACCAGTTTACTTCTAGATAGTACCTTTAACATCGTAACATATTCCTGAGACAAGTCACAGGAGCATCTGGTTTCTGAAATCGAGGAGTTGGCTGCTTGTGTGTTGTGACCATTACAATTTCTTTCATCCCTGGATGTCTGAAAAATGCTCCAGTAAGAATTCTGCAGGGCCTGGCCGTCCTTGGCAAAACCTGCATCTCCATGGAGACAGCCACATGCGAGAGCCAGGGTGGCACAGGTAATGTTGGTGGACTCTTCAATCCTTCAGCCCAGTGCCTCTGACAAACCTGCTCCATGTAACTGGACCTGCTTCCTGTAACTGTCCATCCATTTTGACAAAGTCATTAATGGTTGAGACCGTGGGATTGTCCTCTGCCTGGGATTGAGCAGGTGCCTGGTCTCTGGCCGTCCACTTCATGCCAGGGACCATAAGTTTGTCTTCCTCGACCACCTGCAGACATGTGGCAGTGGTGTGCCTGCCAGACCATACATCCAAGTCTAATCTAGAAAAAGTAGCCTTTGAATGTCTCAGAGCTGACAGAGGGTGCAGATGTCATGCCTGTTAGTACATCCTCTGACAGCTGAATAGCTTCCTCCTTCAGCTTGGAGGTGGCATTGAGGGTGTCCAATGAGCTTTGTGGAGCTTCTTAGGGTACCACCAGAATCTGCGTTAGAGCAGAGAGTGAATTAGTTGATGAGCTTGTTAAAGATCAATAATGAATTGACATTGGTGGCAATAGAAGATGGTGACACTCACCCTTACAGAGTGGAGAAGATCATTGGTCTTCCACCTGCACCGCTCTGTGCCCCACTTCACCCGGGACACAGCACTGACCTGGACTGTCGTTTGTGCCCATGCTGACTGGCTCTAAGACTGTGGCAGTCTGCTGGAAAAGGGACTTCTCTCCTCTCTATCTCCAGTACCTCCAAGTCCCTAATGCAAAGTGGGCAGTCATCAGAGCTACTTTCTGAAGGTTAAGGCTGAGCTCCATGGTATGAGAGCTGGCTCTTTAGAGACAGCATATGAGGAGGTGCATAGCTCAGCTTTAAACTTGGCTCTAGTGGCATGGCCATTGGAGTGTTGGCAGTGACAAATACCTCGGCGTCTCCGGCTGCACAATCCTGAGAAAGATTCCAGGAGCCCGGTGTGTACTGAATGAGAAGAAGAGCAGATGCTTACATGACACAAGTCACTCTGACCCATGGCGGATGGGATGTCTTGAATCTCTGAACAAGACACTTTAACTAAAAATGAGAAAATTCCATCCATTGTTTTTACAAATTCCTCCACAGCAAGGGGTCTTGTTTTTCCAACGTTAGCTGTATCTTATTAGGAATACATAAGTAATCAGTACAGTCAGAGTGTGGAATGTCTTATGAGGAACCCGTTCCAAAATGCAAAGATCTTGCTCTTGAAAATATTGCTTTACACTTTTAGATGACCCAATTGTTCAAAGATTTTGTAACCTCAAGTTCTCAATTGTTTCACTGCCTACAGTTAACATTAGTTCATACTAATATTGTAAGTAAAGTAAATGATTTCAGTCATTGTATCTAAATTCTTTGTAATTTCCTTCCATTTAAAAGTACATCATTCTATAAACAGCCAACTTCATGTCTTCTCTTCTGAGTGAAATATGGTCAAACACATTATCTCTTGCTTCATTCCAGACTGCATTACACAACTGAATATTTCCACTCTCGCAGTAGACTCTGTGCTCAGACATGTGGATCCTAAAGCATCTAGGCACAATAATTAATATAGGATATTCAGGCCATGGTACACTAAGGATATATTCTCTGGCTTCACCTCCTGTGCAGCTGTAACCTTGTATGCCTCGCTCTGTCTAGGCACCCTTTGATCTGTATGAGCTTGTTTCTTATGATCTGCTTGTAGTGGTCACAAAACAAAACTTTTCACTGTACTTAGGTACATGTGAAAACAATAAATCAAATCAAATGGAGTTTAATAAAATGAGAGTGGACCTCGTTGAAGTGTAATAAGCAACCTCTTTTGGATGGAATGTTTCAAACATGGGGTTGCAATCTCAGGATAAGGACCTGACTATTTAGGAGTGACAGAAGGAGATATTTCTCAAATCAGGGGTTATAAGTCTTTGGAATTCTCAAACTTGGAGGACTGTTGTTTTGAAACTTTAAGTATACTGAGGACCTAAGTTATGGTTATTTTTGGAAATGCAATGATATTAGTCAAGGCAGGAAACTAGGGTAAAGGTAGAAAATGTTGCTGAATGGCAGAGCAGGATTGAGTAGCCACTTAGGCCTACACCTGTTCCCATTTCTTATGTTCTTCCTTTAATCCGTGTGACTTCACAAAGCCCTGGGACAGTCAAGAGGCATGAACAAATCCAGTGGTAAGTTTAAGCATGCAATGCACCAATCTTGAATTTGTCAGGGAACTCCATGCTGAATCTTTGCTTGGGAAACTGATCATATTTGAAAATGCTGAAGCCACATTTTTAGATATGAGAAATAAAAGGAGCCAGAAACATATCAGTAGCCAAGCATCAGTATGATGCATGGAACTAAAACAGAGAAAGTTGAAACTTGTTTGGAATGTAGATTGAATATATTGCAGGATATTTGCTTTCCATTTCATTTTCTTTCTAAGATAAGTCCTGCAATGGTTACACAGAAGCTAATGCCAATAAACACTCTCCAATCCTTCACTTACCAGGCAAAGGAACTCGCTACTTCATCAGACTATTGTATTCTTCCACTGTCAAAACAAAAATAAATCCAAATATATAATTGGCCTTATTCACCGGCCTTACACAACAGATAAATAAATCTACTGCTGGTTCTAGTAAAAGCCCAACCAATCTCTACAAGAACTTTAATAGTTATAAAAACAATACCATGGGTATACAGTGAATGGAAGCAATTTTTATTTGTACGGAGCCCACAGGAGTGAACACAGCACATTTAATGATGCTTACAACAGGGTAATTGTAGCATGGTGGTAGTGTCCCTACCTCTGGACTAGAGGTGTTGGCGTCAAGCAAAGTGTGCCCTCTAGGCCGCTCCGAGGTTCCACACATGCAGAATGCCATGCTGACCTCGGGGGTCTGATCACCAAATTAAAACTGGGAAGGAGTATTGTCAAGTCCCACTTTCCCCAGAAGTGTGTCCTAGCACATCAAAGTCCAAAGATGTGCAGGTTAGGTGGATTGGCCATGCTAAATTGTCCATAATGTCCAGCGAGGTTAGCCACGGGAAATGCAGGGTCACAGGGATAGAGTAGGAGGGTGGGTTTGGGTGGGTTGGTCTTCGGAGGGTCGATGGTGGCTCGATGGACTGAATGGCCTGCTTTCACACTGCAGGGATTCTATGGTTCTATATGAATTTGTACATGTCAGAACATATCTATTAAAATAACCACAATCCAGAGTTGTAGCAGTCAATAAACTCTTTAGAGGGCTCTTGTGGTGCAGTTGCTGTGTCCCTACCTCTCAGCCAGGAGGACCAGGTTCAGATCATACCTCTCCAGAGGTGTGTAATAGCACAAATGAGCAGGTTGATCAAAAATATCTAAACAGACTAATTGCTTCAAGGTGACTGTTGTGATTGGAGAACATTTTGACGTAAGTGGAGGGATGATAGAAAATTACTTCCATCTCATTTTGATACAAGGCCACATGACATTTTAGTTGGTTGCAAATATTAGTTATGTGAATGAATTGAATTGACATGATTGACATTTGAATCCGCCCAGGTCTAGAAGCTTAATAATTTGCTTAATTCTAAAGGTGAATGGATTGCAATATATAATGAAGTATCCTATCCCATGCAACCAAGGGAGGGAATACAAAACAATTTATGTATTGATTTTTTTTATAAATTACATTTGCTCCTAACATTTTCATTGGGCATCAGGGTGTTCTATAGCATGTGTAGAGTTACAGAAGTAGCATTGAGCTGAAGGGAAATATATGGAAGCTATTTTCCTCAGGGACTTACAAGCAACAAAATCATAATTCTTACCATTTCGAGTAACTCTCCCTTATGAAATGTGCTAAAAATCTAATAACAAACATGGAGAAGAATAAATAAGATTCTATTAAGGGCTTGTTAATAGTTGTTGAAGTCAGATAGAAGTAAATTTTTTCTACAGTCCTCAGGCGAGAATCATAGAATCCCTACAGTGTGGAAGCAGGCCATTTGGCCCATCTAATCCACAATGATCCTCCGAAGAGCATCCGACTCAGACCCACCCCCCACAACGCTGCATTTCCCATGGTCAATCCACCCAACATGAACATCTTTGGAGTGTAAGAAGAAACCAGAACACCTGGCAGAAACGGGGAGAATGTGTAAGTTCCACACAGACAGTTACCGAAGCCTGGAATCAAATTCACATCCTGGCTGCTGTGAGGCAACAGTGCTAACCACAGAGCCACCATGCCACCACAATTAAGTGAAAAAGATAAATATATATGCTTCTTGCCAGATCAGACATTAATTTCCAAATGGAAGGCAAGCAGCCCAGGTATCCATAAAGCACTGAGATATGGTGCTGTCAACTAGAAATGGTGTGGGTACAAACTAAGACCTTTCTCTTACTGTGACAACCACCCTGAACTTATGTCAATAAACTGACATAATAAACTTGGACTTGAACTTATGTCAAAATCCTCAACTTCAGATTCACTCATTTCAGTGAGCATTTCATTAGAAACATTCATAAACTGATCTATTATAAATTCAATTTTACTGCTCCTCAGCATGACAATGACACTGTACCAACACAAAACTTTCTTCAATAAAATGACAAAGGCAACTCCTTCAGTGGCAATGTTAAAATGCCTTAAAAATTCAAATTGATGTTTGAGCTGTTTGGGTTTCATAAATCTCATGTACATGATTTTAAAGTATGTTTTGTACAGTAATACATAGGAAATAATTACTGAGGGGAAAGTAATCTTAGCTAATGAAAGGGTTTCTAACTCTATAATGTTTAATCTCTGCTTTGCCACACGTTAGCCTTTCCATGCATAGAAATAATTATTGAGCTGTTCATTACTACAGACCAACAGATATTGGTATCATTTTGCTTGTTATTATACAAAGAGCTATCCATAGAGGCTATAATCAGAGTGACGAATTTGAGAAATTGTTTTGTGACTTACAGTGTAATGAGTTGCTTATAAATAGCCGTTGAATTTAATGTTTCTGGGTGAAGACAGTCCATGAGGTTATTCTCAGGCCTTTTGCTAACTGCTCCAGTTTCATGGAATATGGAATGTGCAGGGCTGGGGAAAAAGAACAGAATTGTGAACCATCTGTCCTGTCTGATTATTAGGATAATATTGTATTCCGTGACATCTTCCTTATCTGAGTACTAAATGTTCTCCAAGTATTTATCCAACTCCCTCATGAATTCGTTAAAGCAATCAGTTCCCGTTGCCTCACTTGGTGATTCATTCCATCAACTGACCTCATCTAAATCCCAGCTATCTGTTCAACTTCCGCTTGTTAAGTTTGAATCTGCCTTCTTGTTTTGGAATCTGTGATTATTATAGCAATAGCACTTACCTCGCCTCTGTCCTTAGGAATTTGAATATCTAAATAGGTAGGTGGTTGTTTCTTTGGATCAAGCAATGCCTGAAAATCAAATCTTACTGCTGGGAACTTCTAAAATATTCATTCATTGGATGTGGGCATCACTGGCTAGATCATTTATTGTCCGCCACAATAGTCAGCCACATTACAGTTGGGTCTGGAATCACAAGCAGGGCGGACCAAAAGCACAATTAAAAACAGAAAGTGCGGGAGAAACTCAACAGGTCTGTAGCATTTGTGGAAAGAGAAATAGAACTAACATTTTGAGTCCAATGTGACTCCTTTTCAGGAATTAAAATAAAAACAGATTTCACTGAACTTTCATGGTTCAGTAGACCTTGATTGCAGAAACATGCTCTTTCAATGATGCTGATGGCCTGTTCCCAATCTCCTATTACCTCTATCACCCACAAGAAGTTGAAAAAGTTCAAAGCATTGACAAACTGCATCAGATGCTTCCTGTTGCCATTATGTCCTTGGAGGAGGTCAATTACCTAGACAGCTGTTAGAGATGCCAAATCATGGGATCAGTTCCCACACTGGCTGAGGTTACCATGAAGGACTCTCCTTTCAGCCTCTCCCCTCACCTGAGGCATGGTGACCCTCAGGTTACACTCCAGGCAGTTATTTCTCTGGGATGAGTGCGCAGCCCTACGGTCTGGTACGATTCTGGCAAATTTATCTTTACTCTGTCCTTAGGCAGCATCTTGTTGTTGTGAAGATGCAAATTTATTAGAATGAAAGAACAAAAATTGCTAACTGCTGCAGAGTATCATTGCTTTCTTTTGGCAGTTGTGCAAAGCGTGATCATTCAGAAACTTTCTAATGCGCTAATAAAGTTTATGTGTAATTGTGAGTCTCTGAAAAGAATCAGGACATTGACTCTGACATGAATGTTAACTGAAAAAAGAAGCTCAAATCTGACTGATGCTGCATTAATGTATTTTTATCATTGGTACTCTTTCCCCAGATCATGTTAAGATAAGAATGGGCAGTTCAGTGGTTAGCACTGCTGCCTCACAGCGCCAGGGACCTGAGTTTGATTCCACCCTCAGGCGACTAGCTGTGTGGAGTTTGCACATTCTCCCCGAGTCTGCTAGGATTTCTGCCAGGTATTCTGATTTCCTCCCACAATCCAAAGTTAGGTGGATTGGCCATGGGAGTGCATGGTAGGGGAGGGCGTGGGTCCGGGTGGGATGCTCTTCAGAGGGCCAGTGTGGATTCAATGGGCTGAATAGCCTGCTTCTACCCTGTAGGGAATCTAGATAGGTATGGTTTGCTCCCAGTCACAGATGTTAATGGAAGTTGTACCGACAAGATGAAAGATACCGATGGAATGTCCAAGCATTGTTATAGCACAGGTACTGACCTCAGATTTGTATGTGCACAGAGCAATGTGACCCAAGTTTTACAGCCAACTCCTACATGATTTTCTTCCCCAGAAAAACAGACTTGTGCACACATTTTCTTCTACCTTGCAGAGTGTTCCACTCAATGCAAAAAACAGTGTCCGAAACTAAAGAGTGACAAATATAACTTCCCTGTTATATAAAGGAGGCAAGGTAAACCACAATATTAGGGGTCTTTTGAGTTCAGTTCTTGCCAAACAACCAGGAATCCATTACACAGGGTGAAACTGGGCTTGGACAAGCAGAAGATGATCAGAGCCAGTCCAGCAAAGTAATGTCAGTAAATATGATTTATGTTGATTGTCAAGAAGCATTTGATAAGGCACTAAATGGAAACATTCGCCAAAGGTGATGGCCTATGAAACTAAAAGAAAGGTGGCCTTTCACAGAGGAATGGGACTGAAAGAAGGAAAGAAAGAAAGAATAGAATGATGTAACATTATATAGATTCAAACGATACAGCGATTGGTTTATCAGAGGGCTCTATGTTAATATCACTTATGTTTACTATTTATTGAATGTAAAGTGACTGTAGCACCACTCTGACATTAGTGAGAGTTTAACCTGAGGGCCACCTTGTCTCAGGTAAGGGGAGAGATTGAGAAGGTGGGACCTTCATGGTAACATCAGCTGGTATGGGAATTAAACCCATGTTGTTGGCATCACTCTGCAATGCAAACCAGCTAACAAGCCGAGCTGAGCTAACCATTCCCTGCGCTTGGAATGGGGGGAAAAGCGTGAACCAAATTTGGGGAGGAGGGCTGTAGGGAGTTCACTCTGTGTTCACTCATTTTTAATCCGCATAAGCTTTTGTCTGGTTTACACAACAAAACCGCTCTTTTCTCTTACGTAGGCACCAGCAGCATCGATTCCAACCTCAGGCGACTGAGTGGAGTTTGCACATTCTCCCTGTGTCTGTGTGGGTTTCTCCGGGTGCTCTGGTATCCTCCCACAACCTAAAGGTGTGCAGGTTATGTGGTTAATCAGTGTTCAGGGATGTGTAGGCTGGGTAGGTTAGCCAAGGGAAATGTAGCTTTAGGGTTGGTGTGGATTTGATGGATCGAATGGCCTGCTTCCACACTGTAGGGATTCAACGGTTCTCTTTGAGCGAGAGATTCCTGTTGAATTTCCTCAGCATCACCTTACCTTGACACCCTGTTGCTGTGAGCTCCCAGAATCTCTCTCTCTGAGCTCGGAGTGAGGAAACAGGCGATATCCAATCCCCCTGCCACCGCATCGAAATGAAACAAATCAATCAGAGGCGAAGAAAGCTGCAGACATCACAGCAACGTATCAGAATGGAGTTGGACTCTGAATGCTGGCTGCAATTTTCAACATCTGTAAGATTCGAGTGAACCTCGGCATCTCCGCCGGTTTCGGGTCGGTGAAGGAGATCCACTGATCTCGGGATCGCTCACTTTCATTAAAACGAAAACAGAAATTGCTGGAGAAAGTCAGTAGGTCTGGCAGCGTCTGTGGAGAGAGAGAAACAGAGTTAGCGTTTTGAGTCCAGCTTTGGAAAAGTCATTTTGGACTCGAAACGTTAACTCTGCCTCTCTCGGCACAGATTCTGCGAGACCTGCTAAATTTCTCGTGCACTGTGTTTTTATTCTGTCAGGTTTCCATCATCAGCAGGACATTGTTTCAGTTGGTTCTTGGTGTGTGTCTGTGCGTGTGTGTTGGTTGTCTTCATGTGTTGTCTATGTGTGTGTCTGTTTGTGCGTGTCTGTGTTCTGCGTGTGTCTATGTGTGTGTGTCTGTGTGTGTATCTGTTTGTGCCTATGTCTGTTGTTTGTGTGCCTGTGTGTGAAAGTGTGTGTGTGTGTGAGTGAATGCGTGTCTGTGTGTCTGCGTGTGTGTGTCTGTTGTCTGTATGTGTGTGTTGTGTGTATGAGTGTCTGTGTGAGAGATTGTGTGTCTGTGTGTGTATGTGAGTGTGTGTACGTGTGTAAGTGTGTGTCTGTGTGTGCCAGTGTGGTGTGTATGCCTGTGTGTGTGTGTCAATGTGTGTGTGAGTTGTTTGTGTGTGTCTGTGTGTGAGAGAGTGTGTGCATGAGTGTGCCTGTGTGTGTGAGAGAGAGAGAGACAGTGAGTGTGTGTATGAGTGTGTGAGAGTGTTTATTGCTGCGGGATTTTCCCGGAGTATTCAGAAGGTGCTGTGCTGGGAGTTACACTGCTTTCCAGCCGGAGTCTACCCGGATTGACAACCGCATGGATCAGGGAGAGAGGTGCAGCATCTCCCGGAGCTGTGTACCGGCGCTGGCTGGCTCTTTGTAAAAAGCGATGTTTGGAGGGAGTTAGTTAAAAATAATCGGATGTGTTATAGGGAAAGGGGGAGGGCGCACACGTCAGTCTTGATCAAAGTGGAGATTCCGACCTGAAACCCGCCCTGTCACGTTGCAAAATAAATAAATTATGTTAAGCAGGCGTCTGGCTAGAAATAGCATTGAGAGAACAGCAGGCAGCGGCTGTGTGAGGTTCCAGAGGAGGACATGGGGCTTTGGCTATAGCCTGGAGGTTACTGCCTGCTCCCAGCACTGACCATAGCCTGGAATCACTTTCCCAAGTCTCACTGCCAAGGGGCGAACCAGAGGGAACTTGCTGTTGGGGAATATCCATCACATCAGCGGCTGGGGGATCTTATTTTTGATGTTCCAACCTATTGGAGTATCATTTTGGAGAGATTAGCGCGCCTGCTTCCAGTCGGAGGGATTCCTCATGAACTGGCGATAGTTGCGGCTGGAGAGGGGATCTCAAACAGGGCGGCACACACGATGGAAAACTCGCCGCCGGCTGTCAAGCGAGAGCTCCGCACAGCCCAGCGCTGCGCCGGCCTTTCGGGCCTCGCCTGCTGCCTCCTGGCCGTACTATCCCTCGGCCTGTGTGCCCTCCTGCACCAGCGGACCTCCGACCTGCAGAGCCGCGTCTCGCATTTAGAGGCGGAGAGAGAGCAGCTCCCGGCCTGGCTCGCTGCCCACCAGCTGCAACCCGCTATTTTTAACCGAGTGGAGGAACTCCTGGACCAGGTTGGTGCAAGTGACGGAGCCGCATTGCAAACTGCCCCAATATACCGACCCGCTCCTTTTCCGCCAACTTCCCGAACCGGAGTTAAACTGTTTCTCAAACACATGCTCCCAGAACGCAGGCAGAGAATCCGCACTCTCCCTGGACTGTTACCCACACCCACTTGGCATCTCTACCTTCCCCTAAAGCTCCCTGCCCTCCCCACACACACCCCCACCCCCAAAATAATTAGACTTTCTTCAAAAAAAAAGTGTGAATTCAGTGAGGCTCCCGCTCGCTGGGAATCTAAAGATGAACCAAATTGCAGCAAAAATGCTGCTGGGGGCACGTTAGTTTCCGAGTTTCATTCATTGTAGAATGAGGCCGGTGACTGAAGTTGGTACTTGGGTCATCTCTGTAGGTAGCGCGGGGCGGGGGGGTGGGGGCGGTGGGGGGCGTTGTTATTTGCTCTAAATGTGTGTGTGCGAGTGTGTGTGTGTGCGAGTGTGTGTGTAAGAGAGAGTGTGCACGAGAGTGTGTATGCGAGTGTGTGTGCGAGTGTGTGTGTATGCGTGTGTGCACGTGTGTGTATGCGAGTGTGTGTGTATGCGAGTGTGCGCGCGAGAGTGTGTGTGTGCGATAGTGTGTGTGTGCGATAGTGTGTGTGTGCGAGAGTGTGTGTGTGCAAGAGTGTGTGTGTGCAAGAGTGTGAGTGTGCGTGCGGGAGTGTGCGTGCGGGAGTGTGTGTATGGGAGAGTGTGTGTGCGAGAGAGAGTCAGTGTGTGCGGGAGTGTGTGTGTGCGGGAGTGTGTGTGTGCGGGAGTGTGTGTGTGCGAGAGTGAGTGTCTGTGTGCGAGTGTCTGTGTGTGTGCGAGAAAGTGTATGCAAGAGTGTGCGTGTGCGAGTGTGTGTGCAAATGTGAGCGTCTGTGTGCAAGAGTCAGTGTGTGTGTGTGTGTGTGCGAGAGAGTGTGTGAGTATGAGACTGAGAGTGAGTGTGTGAATCAGTGTGTGTGCGAGAGAGAGTCAATGTGTGTGTGCAAGAGAGAGTCAGTGTGTGTGTGTGCGAGAGAGTCAGTGTGTGTGAGAGTATGAGACTGAGTGAGTGTGTGTGAGTGCGTGAGAGTGTATGAGACTGAGAGTGAGTGTGTGAGTGTGAGTGAGAGTATATGGGAGTGAGAGTGTGAACCCAGCAATCCCAGTGCATGCCTTTTCATCCCAATCTCCTGCACTTTGCCCCTACAGAGACTGAAGGCTCATTTACCCAAGACCCGAGTGGCTCGCGGGGCTCCTGGAGGCTGTCTCTGCCCCCCAGGTAGGTGCTGAGCTGAAATTTACCCCCATTCCCCACTCTCTGCCTGAGCACTCCCATCCCACACGGTAACGGAGATCACCCGCAGTGTGGCGGATCTGGTCTGTTGAAGTGATTCTGTGTTGGCTCAATGAGGTAGTGATTACCCTGGGGGCTCGGGGATGGGGTGGGGGAGTCACAAAGATCCTGCTAAAGTTCCGTGCTTTCTGTGTTTCGGGAAGGCCTTGGGGATGTGGTTGGGGGGAGTGGGGTGGATGTGAGGGGAGGTGGGGAAACTAGATTTGGACCATCTCAATGAAATATTCGCACATGCGATCCCTGGTGTTTTGGCAGAAGGGGCATCCTGCAGCATCACCATGGAAAATGGGCTAGACTCTTATTGGAATCCTTATCTGGATAGATCATTCCAGGTCCAGATAATCCCTGGAGCAGATATATAGACCTCTCCAAGTAGAAATATACAGGTCTCTCCAGGTACAGATATACAGATCTCCCCTAATACAGATAGACAGGTCTTTCCCAGACTAACTACACAGAGATTTCAATCTGTCAACCAGTAATGTGTGTGTCAGTGCGCGAGGGTTAATATTTGATGTGGTGTAAGGTGTCCAACGTTGAATTTCAGATGATAGTTGCGGAAAAGATTAAAGCTTTGGCTGTTGGCATGGTCCGAGCTGCTATTCTGGTCCCTCTTGCGCCAGTGCTCAGTGCATCGAACTGCTCAAACTATGGTTCCCTCCTGGTACTCAGCGCATTGGCAGCAACCAGCAGACGCACTGCGGTCTCCCACAGAGGACCAGCAGACGCACTGCGGTCTCCCACAGAGGACCAGCAGACCCACCGCCTTCCCCCACTGAGGACCAGCAGACCCACTGGCCTCCCACTGAGGACCAGCAGACCCACTGCTGTCCCCCACTGAGGACCAGCAGACCCACTGCTCTCCCTCAGTGAGGGCCAGCAGACCCACTGCTCTCGCCCAGTGAGGACCAGCAGGCCCACTGCTCTCCCACTGACGGCCAGCAGACCACCACCTTCCCCCACTGAGGACCAGCAGACCCACTGCCGTCCCCCACTGAGGACCAGCAGACCCACTGCTCTCCCTCAGTGAGGGCCAGCAGACCCACTGCTCTCCCCCAGTGAGGGCCAGCAGACCCACTGCTCTCCCCCAATGAGGATCTGCAGACCCACCCGCCTTCCCCACTGAGAACCAGCAGACCCACTGACTGCCCTCCCCACTGAAGACCAGCAGACCCACTGCCCTCCCCACTGAGGACCAGCAGGCCCACAGCTCCCCCCCCTCAAGACCAGCAGACCCACCACCTCCCCCACAGAGGACCAGCAGACCCACTGCCTTCCCCCACAGAGGACCAGCAGACCCACTGCCTTCCCCCACAAAGGACCAGCAGACCCACTGCTGTTCCCCCACTGAGGACCAGCAGACACACTGACGTCCCCCACTGAGGACCAGCAGACCCACTGCCTTCCCCACTGAAGTCCTGCAGACCCATCGCATTCCCCCACTGAGGACCAGCAGACCCACCACTGTCCCCACTGAGGACCAGCAGGCCAGCTCGGCTCCATTAGGAAAAAGCGGGAGTTCGGTTGGAAAAGGCCCATATCCCTGTAGGTGGCAAGTAACAAACTCTTGGAAAATGCAGTCTGGGAGAACGGACCTGCATGCTGGTCCTGTGTGGGGAAAAGGTTATTTGTAGTTTGCTCAGACAAGATCCAACCCACACTTGTGAAAGTTTGCCTTGCTGTGAAATCTGCATTTTGAAAAAAGCCGCAGCTGTTGTGTGTGTGTGTGTGTGTGTGTGTGTGTGTGTGTGGGGCGGGGTGGTTGGGGGGATGCGGTTGTGGAGGTGTGGGTTTGTGGGGGAACATTGGGTTTAGGAGCAGGCCTAACGGTAGCGAATGACTGAACAAGGGTCCCTGCTCCCTACCCCCCCTACATCAGATCTACAACCGACTCTGTGATGTTATTGCTCAGGTTCTGAAGCCAACCCACCACCGCTTCCCCCTCCCCAACCAGCCTGACTGTGGGATGGGAGGGGTTGGGGCGGGCTGAGATGGTTCTCCCCCGGGGGCATGCAGCGAACTTAGTTGATGGATGTGCATAGTGTCGCTGGGACTAGCACTGGGAAACCTATCGAGTTGGAGATAGGGCCCTGGCCTCAGAACTATATACATATATGGCATTACTTCAAAATTCACACATTCTGAACAGTTGGACTTCAAGAGATACTGGTTACAAATTAGAGATTTGCAACCGAATTATTTTGTCCTGGATGATGTCGAGCTTCATGAACGTTGTTGAAGTTGCACCCGTCGTAGCAAATGGGGAGTATTCCATCACACTCCTGACATGTACCTGGTACATGGTGGGCAGGCTTTAGGGAGACAGGAGGTGAGTTACTCACCACGGGATTCCTCGCCTCTGTCCTGCTCTTAAAGCCACAGTTTTGATATGGTGAGTCCAGTTCAGTTTCTGGTCAATCCAAAATGATGTTGAATCCCTCTCTATAATTTAATAAAAAAACAAAATAATACAGCTGTGACTACACTTCACAGGCACTTATTTGTTCTAAGCACTTTGGGGTAGCCTGTGGTCATGACAGGTGCTATAGAAATGCAAGTCTATTCATTTCCTGGTTCTTATGTCACTGTTCTTTTTTTAAGATATTAAATTTAAACTTTCTGTATCTGGGGAGTGATGAGAATGGAACAAGGTGAATGGTTTGAATGTATTTAACCAATGCGTTCATGTCAGAGGGAGCAGTTGAAGATTGTGGATGGGTTTTATATGATATACAGAGGGAGGAAGATCCAGTAGATTAATGACTGCTTCTTTGAGGAATAAATCAATGTATTTGAAGAAAATGATGAGGGACTGTAGACAATTAGAAAAGAAACATTTCCTGGGGCTGCTGAAGAATGTTTGTTTTGAGGATGCATCACTAGGGTGCATCTGCGCCTGGAACAGTTCCCAATGTGGTCAGGATTTGAAATATTAAGCAGCGCTCACAGGTGATCATATAAAATGACAGAAGTACAGGCCAGATCCATGACAGGTACAACCTGAAAAGTAAAAGCTGCATTAACAGCTCGTGAGAACATGTAGGAACCCTTCATTAAACTGACCCAGCAAGAGGACGACAATTAAAGGAAGGTATGCTGCTGGAGCGATCCTCACTGGCTGGTCTGAAGTATCTCCTTTTGCCTGGACCAGCTCCTGCTCCTTCCAATGTTGATGAGAGCTTCTAGACACAGTGTTTAAAAGCTCTTTTCCTTCTTCCTGGTGTTATTTGACTTCTGTTGTATTTGCGGCTCCTCTATATTTGCACTTTGAATTCACATATTGTCATTTTTGTTTTTTACCTCCTCCATGGTACTTCTTTAGAAATAACTTGAGAAGCTTATAAACAAAGTTGACCTGTTAGCCTTGTATCATTCAAGACTTGTGTTTTCCTGCATTGAAAGATTAAATTATAAATTTACTAACATTTTGCCTGAAAAACACATGTTGACTGAGCTGATAAGGACCTCGGTAATAATTTTGTTTTGATACAGTTTATACACTTCATTAGGCACACATCTGGGTTTTATTTGAATAGTTTCCACCCACATTTGGGTCCTATGGAAGTAGGTACCATTGATGTCAGAAAAATAATTATTTTAAACCCTGACCACGCTGAATGCATGTGTGACCCTTGTGGTAGTAGTTGTTTGCATCCACAAGAACCAAATTGGGAAGTAACTATTATATTCCCTAAATCTACAATGATGGATAAAGTATGCTTCCTGAGCAAAAGAAATTGTAGCATATAATCCTTGAGTATTGTTGAAAAAAAATGCATATTTTGTTGAAGCTGAAAGGGAAACAACATTTCTACACTGAGAGAAGACTGCTGATTGGTAAAGGCATAGTCATGGGAAATAAACCAATCAGAAGCCCCTTGCCAACAAGTCACCACTTTCCTCTCATATTGTCCAAATGTTGGTTTTCCGCTAAAATTAGTATCCTTGAGAATTGACCTGATAAATGCAAGACAAAAGCCTTTGACAAAATGTGTCTTTTTCGGCAACGTTCATGAAATTATAGCCCTGGTGAAACAGGTTTGTCCTGAGATTTAGGAGCAAATTACTGCAGATGCTGGAAACTGAACAGAAAACAAAAAAATACTGGAGAACACAACAGGTCAGGCAGCATCCATAGAGAGAAAGCCAGCTTCATTTTTTGTTGTCCGGAGATTTGTTGTCTGCAGGACATAAACTGGAGCCCACTGTCTGTCTGGATTATAACAGTGGGGGTATTGGCAGAGAACTAATTAGAACTTAGTTCAACATTTATATCATTCTAGCAATGTGGAAAATCTTAATAGGAATAAATTATTGTAGCATCTACTAGATCCATGTACAAATGTTCAATTTTATCACATCAATTGCAAATGTACCCTGTAATAATAATGTCAAAGTGTATAGCATATTTTATGCCGTGTCCTAACATTTTATTTCTCTAAAGTTTTATCTGTTGGAAAAATCTGTCTTTCTGTAATGGATCTGGCAAAGTAATGGCTATAAGTAATTTCTCTGTCAACATTTGTTTGATATGTGTGTACTTTATTAAATGAAGATGTATCAGTAGCCAAATTCTGTCAGACCCATTCTATATGAGCAAATCATCAATCAGATTGCCTTATAATAGCAGTGCAGGGTGACAGTCTGTAGTCGTCAGTAGTAATATGTTGACAGTCACTTGGTGGAACACAACTTGAATATTGCTGAAAGGAAATAGGTGTTGCGATGATTTTCATCTTGCTCTCAAGAGGAAAACACAAGATTTCCGAATTTTGGATGGTCACACCTTATACTACTGGAGAAAAGAGTGCTTATTAGTTAGGAGGTCAACTCTGATTGGCTGAGGTGTTGCTATGAGGTAAACAAAGGAATCTATGTGCTCCCTAAACTCCAGATAATTAAAAAAATATACATGGCATGAACATATTCCTTTTGCTTGCAGAGTATGGGTTACAGCTTATACATATATCATTTTTATCAAATATAAATGAGTTACATTATAAGTTGACTGATGATCTTAAATCTGTTGTTATTGTACTGTTGGCACACTCAAGATTGTTCAGCAGGTTCTGTCCAATTGTAGGATCATATCCAACAGGCATTTTGATTTGAATTTTGCAAGCATAGGCTTGCAACAGTGAATTTTTCAGAAGTATAGGGAGCAAAGTATTTGCAGTTGCTTTCTCTATGTCAACACTTTGGCCAATCAGTTTTGTCTTTGGACATCAGCCTTGAGTTATTGAAATGCTTCCTTCTTGCAATCTTGAGTTGTTCTGCCAGGAATGAAGGTTGTTGATTATTCAGTATCAGTTTCATTGAGCCATTTCTGGACACAGGAGTTACTTCAGTTGGTTGTATTTGATCTGACTGTTCCGGATGTGAGTTGGATTGATTGTCAACTGCATTTCATCTTTTCCATTAAGCTGCTGCATAACTGTTAACACTGTTCTGCACTTGCTCTGTATCACACAGGAAAGCGTATGACACCACATTATAGTCCAACAGGTTTATTTGAAAAACACAAGCTTTTGGACCCTTACTCCTTCTTCAGATAGTAGTGACAGAGGCAGTATCAGACGCAGAATTTATAAGTAAAAGATCAAAGGGTCACACCATTGATGAGGATGTACTAAACAAAAATAAGATGCTGTTAAATCTTTAATCAGTTAGAGGGTTTTAATTGATGAATATGTAAATCACTGAATTCCTTTGAAGTCACTGACCTGTGAGAACTAAAGTTTTTGTCAGTGCAGAGGAGAGGTGACATTTTAGGTCAGAGAATGCATGTCAGGTGTGAGGCATTGTTTAGAATCTGTTTGTGGTTTGGTTTGGAGACAGGCAGGTTTTACTTCTAAAGTAGGAATTTACAAAACGCCACAGTTTGTGTGTGTGTGTGCGCGCGCGTGTGTATACAAGAGAGTGTGTGTGTGTGTACGAGAGAGTGTGTGTGTGTGTACGAGAGAGTGTGTGTGTGTACGAGAGTGTGTGTGTGTGTACAAGAGAGTGTGTGTGTGTACAAGAGAGTGTGTGTGTGTACGAGAGTGTGTATGAGTGTGTGTGTGTGCGTGTACGAGAATGTGTGTGCGTGTACGAGAATGTGTGTGCGTGTACGAGAATGCGTGTGTGTGTGCACGAGAATGTGTGTGTGTGTACGAGAATGTGTGTGTGTATGTGTACGAGTATGTGTGTGTGTGTGTGTGTACGAGAATGTGTGTGTGTGTGTATATGTGTACGAGAGTGTGTGTGTGTGTGTGTACGAGAGTGTGTGTGT
>NC_063365.1:23943479-23976110 GCF_021869965.1 Rhincodon typus
TGTGTGTGTGTGTACGAGAGTGTGTGTGTGTGTGTGTGTGTGTGTGTCTGTGTGTCTGTGTATATGTGAGTGTGTGTGTGTGTGTGTGAGAGGGAATGTGTAGTGTGGTGGGGGGGACACAGTAGTGCGACATGAACGCAAGATCCCAGTTGAGGCCGTTCTCATGGGGACCGAACTTGGCTATCAGCCTCTGATTGGCGACTCTGTGTTGTTGTGTATCCCAAAGTCCACCTTGGAGGATGTTTACCTGACGATCCAAGGCCAAATGTCCTGGACCGCTGAAGTGTTCCCCCACTGGGAGGGAACGCCCCTGTCCGGTGATTGTTGTGTGGTGTCCATTCATCCGTTGTCATAGCGCCTGCATGGTTTTGCCAATATATCATGCCTCAGGGCATCCTTGCCTGCAGCATACAAGATAGACTATGGTGGCTGAGCCATGAGTATCTGCCGTGCACATGGTGGGTGGCGTTCTCACATGTGATGGTAGTGTCCATGTCGATGATCTGACATGTTTTGCAGAGGTTGCCATGACAAGGTTGTACAGTGTTGTGGTCGATCTTGTCCTGAAGGCTGGCTAAGTTTGCTGGGAACAATGGTCTGTTTAAGGTTTGGCGGCTGTGTTAAGGCAAGAAGCGTAGGCATGGGAAAGACCCCGGAAAGTTCCTCCACTCCCGGGAAGTACTGGACGACGAAGGGTACCCGATCAGACGTATCCCGTGTCTGTCCTCCGAAGAGGTCATCACAGTTTTTCCATTGTGGCACGTAGGAACAGGCGATCGATGAATTGAGCATGGTATCCTGTTCCTATGACGGTGCCCTTCAACACCTTCAGGGTCTGTTGTGTTCCTCCGCATCTGAACAGATCCTAAGTACGCATAGAGCTTATCTGTAGGGGATGGCTGTTTTAAAACTTTTAGGGTGGAAGCTAGAGAAGTGCAGCATCATGAGGTTATCCGTGGGCTTACAGTAGAGTGAGGTACAGAGGTGTCCGTCCTTGATGGAGATGCGTGTCCAAGGATGGGACTGATTCTGAAGAGTAGTCCATCGTAAGTGTGATGGCAGGATTAAATTTGTTGATATCGCTGTGTAGTTGTCTCTTTGGCTCCTCGCCATGTGTCCAAAGGAAGAAAATGCCATTAATATCTGGTGTCTAGCATTGGTTGGAAGTTCTGTGCAGCAAAGACGACTTGTTTGAACCAGTCCAACACTGGCACCTCCACATCACACTGGAAAGCACAAGCCATTAGGTAAAGAGTATGGTTGGTTCCAGAAATATGAAATAAAACACAGTAGGCCTAACACCATCTGTGAAGAAAGGAACAGAGTTAATGTTTCAGGTCTGTGAACCCTTTGTCAGTCAAAGGGTCCCTGACCTGAAGTGTTAATTCTGTTTCTTTCTCCACCAGACCTGCTGAGTTTTTCCAGCACTTTGTGAGGAGGGCATCAAAACATCACCATGCATTGTCAAAAAGGACACTGCAACAGAATGCTGCTTCAGAATAGCTGAGGTAACATCCACAGACATATGGATTTGTAGGAATTTTCAGGGAGAAAAGCTTTGTGTGAATCCTTGACAATTTGGAGTTTGTTCAGTTCTTTGTATTTCAGTTTATGTTGGCAGTGTCATCATTCTCTGCTTAATGTAGTACTGCACCATAGACATGAAACCAGAATATCATAGCCAGTCCTCAACCCTCCATTAGATTGGACAATAGTGGTACAATTGTATGAAGCAGCTACCTTTACTCATCACTAGGCATTCCACTACACTTATCGCTGAAATGAGGAATGACAAGAGGAATGTCAGATCAGCCACGATCCTATTGAATGGCAGACTAAGCTCAAGGGGCTGAATGGCCTACACCTGTTCCTGTTTCTTATGGCCAAACAGACAGTGTTGTCAGGGTAAGTGCTGCCAATGTAAATTATTTGAAACCAAAGACAACTTCAGTTTATTTTTTAAAACCAAATGAGAAGTTCCAATGTTAAATGATGTTTGGCTATTGGATAGAACTTACTTGTTTATCATCAAGAAAAGTTAACCTGCTGCTGCTCTCATAGGTTCTAGAACATTTTCAGGATGACTATGTAATAGTGGAAATGTATTAGGTACAGTGGGTTATAATTAACTGAAGACACATAACAAATACTCATCACCCTAATATGTTTTTCATGTGATCAGCTGTTTATAATGGCTTCCATCATGATTCATTTGACAATATTTTAGGACCCTGATATTGCTACATAGGAGAACACAAGTCCTCCACTTTGTAATAATCCCAGAACTCTTTTTAAAATATTTTCTTATTTCTAAGATGTAGTGGAGGAAGTTCTGCATCAAACTATATTGAGAGGAGATGGCCTAGTGGTATTGTTACTGAACTGTTAATCCAGAAACTCAGCTAATGTTCCTGGGTACCCAGATTCAAATCTTGTCACAACAGACAGTGGAATTTGAATTCAATAAAAATCTGGAATTAAGCGCCTAATGATGATCATATGTCAATTGTTGGAAAAAACCCACCTGGTTCACTAATGTCCTTTCAGGAAGGAAACAGCCATCCTTACCTGGTCTGATCTACATATGACTTCAGACCCACAGCAATGTGGTAGACTCTTAACTGCCCTCTGGATGATTAATGCTGGCCCAGCAAGCAAAGCCCTCATCCCATGAATGAATAAAGAAAAATCCTGCGTACAGGATCTTAACTGTTTAGGTTATTGAGAATTGTTAATGTCTCGTTAAGCTTGTTAGTATACTTTTTTAGGGTTAAGAAGAAACCTTGGTGGCTATTAATTGCTGCATGTATGATTGGAAAGCTCTGTAACACTGGGTGTTGGGTGAGAGGGTAAGAGTGAGTACGTCAAAAAATCTCTCTGCACAAAAGGAACGTTGCATGTGTCTTGATTTTGATCTTTCCAACTGGCTTGGAATCAGTTAACAAAAATTTCCAGTGATTCAAGACTTTTGTGAGCTATTAAGTTACCAGAAGCTGTTATCCAATTTTACTAGATTGTCAACATTAAGTAAATCTTTCATATTGATTTCAAATGCAGAGGGAATTCCACAACAACTGAAAAAATGGTTGGTATGAATAGATGTCACCATTAGCTAGTACAAACAAAATCCTGTGAAGATTTATGTTACCTCAACTGTGATGATTGAGAGTAATGTGTCTTGGGATATGGCTGTTTTCCTGATGGTTTAGTATTTGTATAGAATGTCTGTCATTACCATTGGGATGGGATATATTTAAAAGTATTATCAGTTATTTTACATTGCTTTAATGATTGGTTGAGCTAAAGAGGTTAGAGAAATGAATTACAGAAGTTGTACCATGACTCAGATATTGTGGATTTAAATCTTGCTCCTGAGTCTTAAATGCTTAGTCTAGTTGGAAACTTCAGTGCAATAATGTGGAAATATTTGATGTTAAACTGAGGCCCTGACTGTGTGTGCAGGTCACTGTAAAAGATCCTGTGGCACCATTTGTTGAAGTGCAAGGGAGTTTTCCTGTTGGCTGAACAACATATATTGAATATCACTGAAATCTATAAAATGTTTACTCATTTCATTGCTGTTTTGGGGATTTTGCTGTATGCATACTTAGTTGTTGGCTTTGCATAACAACAGAGGCTACATGTCGGAATAATTAATTGGCTGTGAACCACTTTGAGATTTTCAGCATCAACAGTATAAATGTAAACTCTTTAATATTAAATGAACAATGAATAAAACTTTTAGTAACTTGATTTTGAAGGATTGCAGTTCTTAAAGAATCTGGAACTGATTAAATTTGCCTGGAATGGACACAGTCCAATTGTGTTCTCTTATTAACATTTAATAAATAATGAATTTCATTTCTGTGCTCTCTGGCCTTGAAACTGTTTTTCTCTTCAATGTGTATTTTCTTTTTCTTAAATGTTTTTATGTTTCTGTTGCTTTTATGGGGCTGTCCATATGGTTCTTGTCTTTCTTGCGTCTTTCTTTCATTGCAGTCATCCTCTGAATCATTGCTCGCTGCAACTTTCAGTTTTAACTACAACATCCAAATGCACTGGCTCGGCACTGAAGAGTTTTACTTGGATGCTTGCAGCTAATGAGTGGAAAGCAGTTGGATGCAAAGTGCAGGGAAGAGTGTTCGCAGCTGAACAAATGATCAGATCAAGATGGGGAGAGATTAGGTCACTGTTGTCCACGCAGAAACAATTGCATTGCAAGTGTTTTTGATTGTATTTTTTGACATCTGCTAGTGGCATGTTTAACCCAAAACATGCACACAGAAAATATGTTGTCTTATGTGGTGTATACATCCTCCTCCCAACTTTTGTTCCTTCTTTTACTTCTCTGTTGGAGGCACAAGAAGCCAGTCCAGGATTTGAGAAGCAAGTCGGTCTCATTTCCTACGCAGTGTGTGCTGTGAACTTCTTCAGACACAAGGGTGGTAAGGGTTCACAAAAAGGATGAAAACAGTTGACATTGAAGATATATTTATTCATGGGATGAGGGCATCATTGGCTGGGCCAGCATTTATTGCTCATCCCTAGTCATCCCTGAGAAGGTTATGAAGACCTATCTTCCTGAACTGCTGAAGTCCATTTACTGTGTGCTATTGGAGAGGGAGTTCCAGGATTCTAACCCAGCAATAATGACAGAATGGCATTATGTTTCCAAGTCAGGATGATGAGTGACTTGAAGGGGAACTGGCAGGTGGTAGTGTTCCCTTCATCATCATTTCTTGTGGAAAATTTGCATATTTTCCTCTTTTTAAAACAGTGCAATATCAGTGGATTTTGTGGTATCCATATGCTTTCTGCATTTAAATCTGATGTTGAACTTTGCATTTAGTGAGTATGAGTTGCTAAGATGGAAAATTCAGGTAACTCAAGATCTACAAGGGTTTAAAGGTTTTGGTTCAGGCATTATGTACTACTGGGCAATAGGAAAATATTCCACAGTATCACAGGTTCAGTTCCTGATGTGCCCTAAGTTATCCCGTTGATGTAACAAGAATATTTTGTCTCCTGTGATCCGGAGAGAAATAAATGGTAATAATAAAAGAATTACTGAGAGTAAGGAGTTGGATAAATTATTCCTTAACTTTTTTCTTCTCAGTATTTTTTTGTCCGGTTCACATAAGCCATATGATGACTGGTTAAGCAGTGGGGAGCTGTAGAATGTGCACATGGCAATGTTTGATCGGTTCTGGCTGATTTAGTGTCTGGTAAATAATTGGCTTGCCTGTTCTAAACCCAGACCCACTTTCCTGCTACCTACCTATTTAACAGGCTGCTTCTCCTTTGTTCCAGTCAGGAGTTGTTGGGACCTGTTGGGAGTCTGCAGTTATGATCCTTTGACAACTTATTCTCGCGTGGCCACTTTAGACTAGGTTAGATCGTGTCAAATTCTTAAACTTAGTGCCTGTGCTTTGGTGGCTTTAATGGGCTGTAATGTTCTGTACATCTGTCTCAGCTGCAATGTAGGAGAATAGCATAATGCTTCAGAGGTTATTAATGAAGAACAATTAGAAAAAAATCTTATCGATCAATGCAGTGAAAACCTCCTATAAAGTTTCCTTTAAAATTAGTAAGCTTCTAAATCATGCCCATTTTAACGTTGTAGCTTGTTTTTAATCAACCTCTTCAGATGTTTTATGAGTCTCCTCTGAAGCAGGTGGGATTTGAACCTAGGCCTTCTGGCCCAACAGGAGGGACACTATCAGTACAGCACTCCTTTTAACCTTGAATACTTATTCTGGAATAAGACAAAACTGTTTTTTATAAAAAGGTAGAAATAAAGATGGTTATTTTGAAATTTGTTTCCAAGTTATTCTTCTAATGCTGTAAAAGTCAAAAATCACTTGGCGAAACCGCAATAAAAACTGAAGTGTAGAAATTAGTTGTCATATTAACACATGAACACTTGGCTTCTTAGTATGCCTGCTATTTTTAATGGAAGTGAACACCTCTGTTAAAATAGAAAATACAAGTATCAAATGAATCTGTTAAACTTTCATATCCTATTTATGGTAAATAGTAATTTCTAATCTTTTAAAAACAAACTGATGTGATTAAATTTACAACAAGATTTTTAAAAACATATTCGTTTGCAGTAATAGTATTTTTTTCCAGACTGACATGTATCTCTCGACTTAACTTAATTCCGGATACAGAAGAAAACTGAAAACATATGGTCTGCAGTGTGCTTTTCAAAATCTGTAGATCTAAGTCCCCCTATAGTGATGCTATGATAAATATATCCAAATCTAAATACTGAGAAAATACATGAACTGCCTGTAAACCTTGACTTTTTCTAATCAATGTAATTTGCTGCTTGCTGAAGAATGATTTAGTTGGTACATAACTAAAACAGATCGCTACATCTAGGTGAAGACATTAGAATATTGCATTTTCCTCTGAAACTAGCGCTTTAGGGCTCAGTTTCAGGAACTCATTGACCTCTGCTGTTCTCTTGACTTGATCGACAGGGGATTCAGGGTAAGGAGCAGAGGTTAGTGCTGTTTGTAAATAATCTCTCCACTCTCTGAGATATTAGTACTTGGAAGAAAGCCTTTCCTTTAAAACATGGAGGCCGCCTTTGCTGTATTCTGTCAAGTGTATATATACTTGAGAGGGGTGCTGTCTTGGAAATGGGCAAAGAGGGAAGGCTGTACTTTCAGACAATCGTGTGGGGTCAGTCGGACAACTGCAAGGAGAGAATAATAGGGTGGGGGGAGCAGAGAGAGTCTGGTTCTGCTTGAGCAATGTGGGCCAGAGGTAAGTTAGCAGTGAAGGTAAAGAAATCATCAGGGAACATCCTGTTAAAGTTGGAGAGATAGAAACTGTACGAGCTCTGGGGAAGGAAGAACAAAATGCCATTTTTATTGGAAGGCGAGAGGACACCTCTGATTCTGTCTGGAACAGGATCGGCATTCAATGTTGAGCACAGCAAGCTCCCATTTAAAACCGTGTATCCACTGGTTCACAAAAAGAGTTCCTGCGTGTGCTACTTTTTGCCAAACATATACAATCGTCCATGACATTATTTAATGAATTTTTTTAATCTTTGACCAAACATTTAGTCACTCCTTCATACCAAATATACTTTTCTGGCTCACCAACTGCTTTCCTCAAAGCCCTGCAGAGTACCCTCAGGCGGCTTTCTGTGTTAAAAGTGCTGCGTTGTATTTTCGAGTAAGAAGGCATGCAAAGTGGAAACCCTGCAACTGCAACCACAAACACTGAAGGCCCAACTTGTTTGTCAAAATCCTTATGGCCCTTAACCCATCTTACAGGTTCTAACCATTGTGTTGTCCTCAGAAGGTTAAAATTCAATCACTGTTGTTGAATGTTGGGTTTAATCTGCTGAATGGGATTCCAGCCAGAATATATTGTCCTTGGCAGCTCCAGTCATAAAAGTATTAACTTGAAACTTACGGAGGTGACATAAAGGCTGCTGCAAGGTCTGTTGGGCACTCGAAATAATTCCTGTAATGCACAGGGGAAAATAGCTTGCTAATGTTGGTCCTGTTGTATTTTTTGGCTTTTAATTTTAAAAGCATTTTGTGCTTTGTTATACACTCACATGTCTCAGTCACTACTGTGCATCCTGCATGTGTGAATTAGGAGGCAGTGGCAAGCTAAGTTTGTCCTAGAGCATCAATCTATGTTTGCTAAGCGTATTTCAGATTAGAGGCATAATAAATAACTGTATAGTCTGACCCACCTGTTTTCAGTAATCTATCAAGTGTGCAGTAGGTTGCTGTCCTTTTAACAAGGACCTGTCAGTAACATGCCACTAATACCGACCAGTACCAGTCATATGTATTGATGGTGATTGAATGATGATACTATCAATATTCAGGGCACCTGTTAGTCATCACTCACCTAGCAGATGCCATTAGCATTGTTGTAATTCTTGTTAGTATTTTCAGTGCTTCATGATAAGCAATGCCACAGCGGTAAATGTAATGGTGTGTTAGTCTTCACAGCATGGGGTAGCTATGTTCCTCATTCAATCCATAAATAGACCTCTCATGCAAGGTAGACCAAGGATAATAATGAACATCCAAGAGTGATGTTTTGCTATAGGTTTCCTTTTCTTTTCTAGAACCAGTCTCACCGGGTTGCCTCAGCCCACCAGGTTCTGCATTAAAAGCACAGAGTTCCAATGCGTTCAGTACATTGGGTCCCATGTACATTGACTGTGGCACTGTACAGCAAACAGGACGATGCAGCTAAATGGTCAGGTTTTGACCGAGCCTTCAAGAGCAAGAGATTGAAACCATGCAGTCTGGATTCCACTATCACCCCCACACCATCCCACCCACCTCCGGCATCATCTGCCCAAAGATGTTTAGGTTGAGGATTGGCCTGTTTGGTGACAAGATGACTCATGGTAGAAACTTTTGATTCTTTGTAGAAGTCCTCATCAAATCAAGAGATACCAGAGGATGACAGTTCAGAGTGTGAAACCTCTTGATACTACATTGATTAAAATTCCCAGTGCAATAATTAACCTCAGTACTCTAGACACCAAAGGACACCTTACTGAAATGTTCTCATTAAGAAATGTTCAAAGACACATGCAGTAAGGTTCACGTTCTGAGGCTGAGCCATTGCTTACATCTGTAACATATAGCCACAGAGTTCCAATTTGTCTCCCAGGGTCAGGCTTTCATTCAGACAGTATAAACAAGGTTGAGGGTTAACACGGTAGTTGCCAATCTAAGATTAATGGCCCTCAACAATCAGTAGGTGCTGCTTTCATGAGACATTGCAAAACATTTATTGTGTAAAAGTGTTTCCTCCTGTTTAATGATCTCAAAATAAAAGCAACATTCTGGGCACATTTCAGAAAGAATATGAAATAGAATCTTATCACTTGGAGAGATAAAGCTAACATCTCCATTGGCCGCCTCCTCATCTCTTTGCTTCCCCTTCCCTAACTTTAACGTTGACCAAGAGAGGTTTTGTAAAATAAGTTTGCATGCTTTTTTTTTAATTAGCTTTAAGCGTTTAATATTTTAAAGGCTGATAGGCTGATGATGTGAAATACCAGGAACATTTGTTTGTCAGGGGATTGACAATTCCATCCTTCCAGAACCCATCAGGATGTGGAGTGCGGTTGGCTGAAGTTCTTGGTCTTTTGATTGTTGTTGGCTGTCCTTTGCTTCACAGATGGCCCTTAGGGAGGACTCTGGGTTTCTGCTGTGAGTGAACACATTGCTTCCTGACCTGAGGATGTTTGAGCATCGGGGGCAAGACATTGCCGTGAGGAATTGGGTCAGGAGAGCTGCATTTTTTTTTTCCTTTCCTGTTGCCTCTTTGCCTCATCATCAAGGCATTTGGATTTTAAAGTGTAATGCAGCAAGTGGTTGATGCTTTGAACGATTCATGGAAAACTCCTCCGCCGTTATTAATACCTTACACACATTCAGACGAAATGTCTGCAAAATGAGCTTTGATGAACTGGCATCTGCATCCAGGTGAATGAATTGGCATCTCCCGCTCTGTAGGTCCTGTTCCCTCAACTCTCAAATGGCCAGTGTTCTCGGGCAAGACCAGGAAAATGCTGCAGCAATACCCCAACTCTCTCCTTGTGGTGTAATGGTGTGGGATGGGGGGGCAACTGTGGTGGTTGGTTTGCTGGTATTCACTAGTGGGAAGGCAATGGCCTAGTGGTATTATCGCTGGACTGTTAATCCAGAACCCAGATAATGTTCTGGGGACCTGGGTTCGAATCCCACTATTGCAGATGGTGGAATTTGAATTCAATAAATATCTGGAATTAAGGATCTAATAATGACCATGAATCCATTGTCAATTGTTGGGAAAGACCCACCTGGTTCACTAATGTTCTTTAGGGAAGGAAACTGCCATCCTTACTGGGTCTGGCCAACATGTGTTCCAGACTCACAGAAATGTGGGTGACTCTTAACTGTCCCCTGGGCAATTAGGGATGGGCAATAAATGCTGCATCATCAGCGATGCCCTCATCCTGTGAATGAATTTAAAAAAGCAATGCAGAGTGCTGCCAGTTCCTGCACTGACTGAGGTTACCATGAAGGACATGGTGTCCCTCAGCTTAAACTATCACCAGCCATTTCTCTCTAATGAGAACTTGGGACTGTGGTGACTTTACCTTTGGTGTGGCAGCATCGATATTAACAAGAGGGGACCAATGTGATTGTACAAATCTGTTGTGGTCTTACTGACCTTTCACATGTCCTTTAGCTGAATGGTTTGACACCGGGACTTATCAGGAGATCCAGAAGATCATCAGACCTCTGACTGTCAGGGTCCAGTATCCCCTGAAAGATAAGGTCTTGAGCATTCTGTTTTGTTTACAAACAATTCATCTCTGTTGCTGGATATTCAAAATCTTTCTAATGAACAGCAGTGCTTCCTTTGGGTATCTGTCCTTTGGAAGTTAGGCCTGGGGTATGGGTGTGTAACTTGTGAGCATATCCCTGTTTCCAGTAGATCCTGGGATTTTTGCCAGTGTGCCCACAGAGAAGATTTAAAAACCATTGCCTTAGGCCAAGCTGTCAAACACCTGTTGAGGTGATGCGCCCTTTTCTAAAAAAGATTTATTGCTCCTTGATTTTTATACTGTTTATCAGCAGAATCTGCAGGAGGTTGGAAAGAAACCAAATATAAACATCTCTTGTAGTTTAATATAAGTTGTATATTTGCTTGAGAAAGAGAACATTGGGGCATCTTTGAACTTTCTGGGAATTATTATTTTACGCTTGAGCTAATAAAGACTAGGTGGGGTGCAATGACTGCTCAATTGCTGTAAGGCACAAATTATAAATGGGCACCCATTCAACCACTTTACTGAGGCAATCTACAGTTACCTGTATCCAGATTCAATGCTTAACAATATAATAGATAGCCATGCTTAGGTTTTTCAGCATGGTGAATTTTCTTCTAAAACAATTCCTAATTTGCAAAATAATTTCTTTTCTTTGTGGTCCCAGTTCAGTGTGTCTGTGTCTCTCTAATATTATGCCTACAAATACCGTCTTATATAGTTTACTGGTTTGCTTGCATTTTTGATTTTGCTGATTTCTTTTGTGTGGGGTGTTCAACAGAAGGAAGTGCAGGGTCACATACATTCACCTGGAGAAAGGTATCTGGGATTCTCATTAAGCACAGGTATCAGTTACAGAAGCAAAATCCTGTGAATACTGAAAACATAGGTATAAGCACAGAAAACGATGGAAACACACAGCAGATCAGGCAGCATCTGTGGAGAGAGACAAGGTTAATGTTTCGGCTCAATGACCATTCATCAGAACTGAGGAGAGATAGAAAATCTGAGCAAGTGGAAGAGGAAAGAGGACAGGAAGAACAAAGGAGAAGGTCAGTGATAGAGTGCAGGAGATTAAATAACTACATATTTCCCAATGCAACAGCCAAAGGCAAAGGTAATGGATATAGATATATTGTGAAAAAGAACAGCCTGTATCCAAATGAAGCATAAATGTTTACATAACAATCATCTTAATGCAACATGGCCATCCACATCCTGGGGAGTTACCACTGACCAGAAATTTATTTGGACTGGCTATAAAGAGCTATAAATACTGTGGCTGCAAGAGCAGGTTAGGGGCTAGGAATCCTGCAGAGAGTAACTACATCCTGATTCCCCAAAGCCTGTCCATCATCTACAAGGCACGAGTCAGGAGGGTAATGGAATACTCCCCACTTGCCTGGATGAGTACAGCTTGAAGAGCACTCAAGAAGCCTCAAAATCAACCAGAACAAAGCAGCCCACTTGTTTGGCAGCAGTGTGTCACATCTACAAGACACACTGCAGAAATTTACCAGAGTTCCTTATACTGCATTTTCTAAACCCACAATCTCTTCCATCGAGAAGGCTAAGGGTAGCAGACACATGGGAAGACCACCTCTTTCAAGTTCCCCTCCAAGCCACTCACCATCCTGGCTTGGAAATATATCGCCGCTGTTGCTGCGTCAAATTCCTGGAATTCCCTCCCTACAAGCACTATACCTCAAAGACTACAGTGGTTCAAGAAGGCCTCACACCGCTATCTTCATGGCAACTAGGGATAGGTAATAAATGGTGGCCCAGCCAGCGATGCCCACACTCCATGAAAGAATATTGAAAGTATCTTGAAAGGGGAGAGCAAGTGATTGCTTCATGGTAGAGCTGCTGGAAACAATGATCCATTGAATACAGAGGCTGGAGGAGTTGGAGGCAGGGACAAGAGGAACAGTTCTGGGAGGGAGGGAAGAGAATGAGAGCAGAAGCAAAATAGATTGGACAGATTTGAGGGCCCTGTCAAACATGCTGGTGGGAATCTTTGGGCGGGGAAAAAGGAAGATGTGGCAAATGCAGATGGTGTAGAAGGCTGCAGAACATTGTTGGATGTAACAGAGGGAGAGAAGTTGGGAGGATGGAGTTGACTCCTTGCAGGAGGTGGAGAATGGGAATGTAGTCAACATCATTATGCATTAGCAGACCGCCTCTCCCAGAAATGAAGAGAAGAAAGTCAAGGGAAGGAAGCAAAGAGCCAGAGGTGTAGCTGGTGACAATGAGGGTGAGGTGGAAATTGGAAACAAAGTCAATTAAGTTTCCAGTTTATGGTGAGAGTTGGTGCAGCTCCAATATGGTCAATCATGTACTAGATAAAGAGATGACATTGGGGCTTGAGTCACACTGGGGCTTGGTATAGAAACCGCTCTGCCCAGGACCGTAAGAAGCTACAGAGAGGTGCGAACCAAGCCCAGACCATCACGCAAGCCAACCTTCCATCCCTCGACTCCATCTACACTTCTGTCTGCCCCAAAAAGGCAGCCAACATCATCAAAGAATCTTCCCACCGCAGTTATAATCTCTTCCAACCTCTCCTGTCAGACAGAAGATACAAATGTTTAAATACACATACTAATAAATTCAAGAACAATTTCTACCCCGCTATTATTAGACTTCTGAATTGATCTCTTAAATTTCAAATCTAATGTTGATTTCACATTTTGTGCACCTTCTTTGCAGCCATAACATTGTATTCCTCTCTCTGCTCTATCACCCTATGATCTTTGTATGATATGATCTGCCTGTACTGCATGCAAAACAAAACTTTTCACTGTACCTAGGTACATAATGCAATAATAAATCAAAATGAAAATCAAAAAATAATGAACATTTCCCATATCCTATAAGAACACAGGGCATGACTATGTGCCATGCAAGTACCCGGAACAACACTGTTCATTGATGGAAGTAAGTGGTGTTGAAAGGAAAGTTGTTCAGAGTGAGAAAGGCAGAGGAGGAGGGTGTTGGTAGCTGGGGACGAGTTGGGCCTCCATGTAAGGAATAGGCAGAGAGCTCTGAGACTGTGCTGCTGGGAAATGGAGGTCAAGGGGCATTGGACATTCATAGTGAAGTGGAAATGGTTAGTTTCAGGAATCTGGAAATCACTGAAATGACATAGGGCATTAGAAGAGTCTCCAATATAGATGGGAAGAGAGTGTACAAAGGGAGAGAAAAAAGTGAGTTGTGAAAGGAAGAAATAAGTTCAGTCAGGCAGGAACAAGCTTAAACAAACAGGGTGATCCAGGCAGTCTTCTTTATGGGAGATAAAAAGGGGCTGTTCAATATTGGGGAACTGAGGTTGGACGCAGTCAGTGGTGGGAGGCAAAGGGGGTTGGAGATCTCCATAGGTTATGAGTCTGTGACAGTGGGCCTCTCTGTAGGGAAGATATCAATTAACTCTGCTGTTATAACGCTACAGTATTATTCCCTAATGGATCTATATCTCCGGCCTGGTAATGCTTGCCTCTTTGTTGAATGGGGTTTTTATACACTTTGTGTAAGCTCAACAAGTTGTTCATCAATGACAGAAGAGTCAGCCATGCTGTTTCTCAAAGTGGTGTCATTTAGGCTGCAAAAGGCTAGTGTCCATTGCAGTTTCATTTTGCACCAGTGCGAACCTTATTTTCCTGGAGCCTACATCAAGAATAATGGGGAGGCCATCAGCGCTAACTGTTATCAAGGAGTGAATCGAGAGAATTCTGGTGACTGCACATTTGCAGTGCAATACAAAAACCAGGAAAGTGCTGTGAGTTGCCCCTGACCCAAAACGTCAGCTTTCCTGCTCCTCTGATGCTGCCTGGCCTGCTGCGTTCATCCATCTCCACACCGTGTTATCCCTGACTCCAGCATCAGCAGTTCTTACTATCTCTGAGTGCTGTGAGTTACCTTGTTCCACCAGAAAAAGTTAGGACTTGCTGATTCAAGTGTGAGTGAATTTGTAATGATGTGTTAAGTTCTATCAGTACAGTTGATTTGTTAAGTCATAATTAAGCAAGCTCTGTGGCACTGCAAACTTGCTTTCAGGATGTGGAATTTCATTTCGTCAGATTTTATTATTGTTCAAAACTTTACAAAAAATTAGAATGAAACAACATGATTTTTTTTTCTCATACATGATTTTACATTCAGCTAAATATTCTAACTAAGAACCATTGAATCCCTACAACACGGAATATTGAGTCCCATTGAGTCCACACCAACCCTCCAAAGAGCATCCCACCCAAACCCATCCTATCCCTGTAACCCTGCATTTCCTAAGGTTAACCTGCAGACTATAGGGCAATTTAGCACAGCCAATCCACCTAAACTGCACATCTTTAGATTGTGGGAGGAAACCAGAGTGCCTGGAGGAAATGCACACAGACACAGGGAGAATGTGCAAATGCCACACAGACAGTTGCCCAAAGGTTGTATTGAACCTGGGTCCTAGCATTGTGAGGCATCAGTGCCAACCACTGAGCCATCATGCCACCCCAAAGCTTCTTTGCTTGGGTTCGCCTTGTTTCAGTAGATTAGAAACACAGAAACATAGGAACAGGAGTAGACCATTCAGCCTTGATATACCTCAGTTTAGTTCATTAAGGGGACATACTATTCTCTATCCTGTCCACACACCTCCTTGATCACCTCTTGAGGATATTTTACAAATTTTAATCACACAGGATCCAGGGCAAATCTGCAGAAAGTCTGAAAATTCATGTAATTGTAATGAACAGCAAGTGAAGTTTGTTCACCACTAATCACAAAATCTGATAACTGTGTTATTTTATCTATGAATCTGGGAGTTGAGCTGATAGTAAAGTGAAGTGGAGTGAGACTGGATGGGGGAATTTCATTCCATTTGCTTTGGGACCAATTTGGGTTGAGCATCTAATATACATAGCTGCAGTACCAAAACTGGTTCTTATCAGCACTAACTAACCTGTTCAGAGATGTTATTGCACACCTCCAGAGCAATTAGGACTTGAACCTGGGTTTCCTGGTCTAGGAGTAGGGACACCACCGCTGTGCCACAAAAGCCTAGTGTAAATGTACACTTAGCTGTGTTTGCTGTTTATGAGTGTGTGTACACTTGCAGACACGTGTGTGCATTTACAAGAAATTAATTTGAGATTGCACTTAACCATTCGCGGAGTTAAATTGCCATTAAATTGTCTCATTGTATTTGTCCTACCAAATAGCATTGTCCAGAACAAGTGAAATATGTGTGATGCCATATAATAGTCTTGAAGAATTTCTCTTTAATATGATAGTGCACTGATATGAGTGCAAACAGTAATATTTCTATATCACAGGGCAAAACATGGAATTCACTTTTTCATGTTTTCAGGGACTGATGACAATATTTATCACTTGTTCATATAACAACATTTTGATGGTGGGAATCTGGAAAACATTGTTACTTTCACTATGAGTGATGTCTATTCTGCCATGACCGACTGTTTTAATATCTAAAGTTTGAGGATGTTATGAAAATTTGTAAAGTACATGGTTTTTTTTTTGTTTGTAAAATTCATTTCCAGTCAGTTTACATTCATGTTGAAATCAACAATAGAAGTTTTAGGGAAAAAATTCTGGAGATTACTCTTAGCAATTTCTTTATAACTAAGAGGAGAAAACTGCTTAAATTCAACTTGTTTGGGTGGACTTGTATTAATGCATGAAGTCCAAAAGTTTCAATGAAAGTTGATGACCTCCAATTTTGTAAGGAGTTCTATGCCATACAGTGCTCTCCGTTGTATATTTTGTCAGCCAGTGTCTGCTGAAATCTGCAACTGCACTTGTGAGCTAATCCAGACATACTCTTAATGATAGGTGTCTGTAGGAATTATAATAGACCATTCGCCCCTTTTATTCTATTCTTCCCTTCAAGCAAATCCTGCCTGAACCCAGGGGCCGTGTCAGAGTGCACAGCATCCTGGCCTGGACCCCTGACCCAGGACTCACTTCCAACCCAAGCATAGCAACCTAGCCCCTGGCCCCGCCCCTGACCCGGGCCCAGCCCCTGACCCAGGACCCACTTGCAACCCGAGTATGGCAGCACAGCCCCAGGTCCGACTCCTGACCCGGTCCCAGCCCCTGTTGCATTCCCAGCAGCCAACTAGAGCCCCGATTCCACCTATTGGTCTCTGATGTACTCCTCTGTCCTAGGCCCTGGCTGAATTGTGTCCCAACTCCATTCGCCTGACAGGGCTCCAGTACAATTTATGTGGACAAGTGTCTTCTGGTATTAGTATTGAATGTCTCAGCTCTGGTATTAAGGTTCTTACTTTGCATTCACCAATCAGAAGAAATTATTTCTCTGTATCTACCCCCTCATATTAAATACTTTGATAAGATCACCCATCAAATATTTATACTCGAAAGCCAAGTGTATGTAACCAGCCCCTGTAATCTTTCTGATGTTCCCGTTGTAATGCAGGAATGGAGTTTTAGGAGCAGTCCTGTCACTAGTAATCCTGTTGGCTTCAAATCCCACTGTGACAGGTGGTGAAATTTGATTTCAACTTTAAAAAATCTGGAATTAAAAGCTCCAACTTAATGACAATCATGCTGTAAAAACTCATCTGGTTTAGTATGTCATTTACAGAAGGAAATCAGCCATCCTTCCTTGTTCTGGCCTACATGTGACTCCAGACCCAGAACTGAGGTTGACTGTGAACCATCCTCTGCAATGGCCTAGCAGGCTGCTCAGTTCCTGGATGATTAATGCTGGCCCTGGCAAACATTTTAAAAAGCCTCCCACAGTTTCAGAGCCCAACTCTGAAAGAAGTACTCCACAAGGGGGCCTGACATAAATCTTTACAGACTTGCGACTTTTGAATCCGGCGAACATATAAATTAGGCTATTCAACCTCTTGAGCCTACTGTGCCATTCAATAAGGTCATGGCTGATCTTGTTGAGAGCGTGGCCATCATTCTGTCAGTCTTTTCAATCACTCCCTGAACTTCTCCACTGGTTTTTAACAATTGAGTGAGATCCCGGTGTCTCGCCATTAGGGAGCTATTCTGTTGGTTCCTTCTTAGATCAGTCACCTCACAATGCCCTTAATTGAGCTTAATTTGCTACTGTTTTACCCACTCACTTAATCTAAGTCCCTTTGTCTCTTCAAGCTCCCATCAACTGCAGTGCTCTAAATAAATAAAAATATTAATAATAAATAACAAGTAATCCTCAGAAAGCATTTTGCCATCAAAAATAGTGTCGGTCTTCAAAAATATTTGATAATTTGTGTGTTTTTAAAACATTCCATGAGGGATATCACTCTATTGAAACATGTGCACATCATTACTGTGGCAGACAATGCATTACTTTTTTTCGCAACACAAAGGAAGTGCCTTTTTAAATTAGCTACCAGCTTTAAATTCAAAGGGGAGCCACATTTCTACTATGAGGTTTAATGCAAACACTGCCTGGTCCAACAATGGCACACTATCCAACAGTGATCCTATAATAATTGAAATTTAAAAGATCAGGAAAGGTTCAGAGCAGAAACAGCAGCTTATCTTACACAGATGTGCATACAATATACCACAAGCTAACATTAATTGGAGCTTCAGTTGTCATTTTCAGTGCTGAATAACTGGGGCTTATTCTGTGGCCAATGTAAATTACACCATGACAGCCAGAAGTGGATTTCCAAATTTGGTAACAGACAGGAGTGGGGCAGGAATTTTGTCATCTCCCATCCCCCACGTTACAGTCACGATTTTCACAAAATCAGCAATTGATAAAAACTAAACAGACAATTTTCATAATTCTTTTCTATTTACCTTGTTCCCACCCGCGGTTTGGCATTTCTTGAATCTTGATAAAGATGTAATGGATTTGGCAGCTAAAACAGTCTTCCTTTCCAGAAACTAAAGTTTCAATCGGGGAGGAAAATCTATTGTACCCAATAATCATTTCCTCATTGACTTCTGTAAAACCAAGACAGCTAAAATCTATCCATGAAAATCGGATTACTTCAAAGGCTATAAGACCCCAAAATTCTTTCTTATTAATCGTATAGGCTTGCAGCACTTCACTTTCTCTGAAACGTGGTACTTTTAACAGGACAGCATTGCCTTTGTCCTGCATTACCTCATCCATGTGATTCGGCCTCTGGATTTGAACCAATAACCTTCTGATCCAAGACTGCCACAATCATTTAAAACCCCTTCTGTATCTCTAAAATTGTAGTGATCTCAGATATGACCAATTCATGCACCATTTATGTACTGTTTTTGCTCTTGACAGCTCCTTTTTCTGTTTCAGCGACTGCTGTTTTTATTCACATGTTCATGGCTGGTTGTTCAAATTGGTCAGTCCAGTATTGTAGACACATAACACACCCACAATGGGGTTTGGTGCTTCCTCCACTGATCTGTTTGATTCCATTGGAGACACATTGTGCTAGAGCGGGATGCCACACCGTTTTATGTGTCATTGTTTGTTCCTCGTCCTTTGTTATTGTACCTGGTACAGTAATAGCCCCTTTAAATGAACAACTGTGAATAGCAGTCAAGCCTCTTGACACAGTAATCGATGGTGTCCAAGGAGAGGAAATATAACTTGTCAGTTTACCTGGAGTTGGGCCGATGGGAACTGGCCCATATTTTTTTGTAATAGGAGCCTGCCATACTTTCTGCATTGCATAGCTATCATAGTGACTGCCTGGCTGGTTTATGACATGTGCATGTGGGAGACTGAGTGGAAGGGAGGAGAAGAGAGTGTGGAATGCCTTTTAGGCAACGACTGTTAACCTTGACATCTCTGATGACAGGAAAAGAGTTGGCTTCTGTCCTTCCTTCGCGATTGGTTTTCACGGCAGGTGCCAGACAATTGCTTTACTGAGGATGTGCTGTGCATGTTGGGGAAGGAGCCTGCAATGAAGCTGGGGATTTGCAGACCACAGCATATGCTAAAGTCATCACAACTTCATAACTAAAGGCCTGGCTCATTCCACTTGATAAGGATCATTTTTTCTGATGCATATCCAAAACTGTGTTAGCAGCCCACACTTGTTAATATTTAGTTTACAGCCTGTTAGTAGCCAAGTTTATTCAATGGCATTGCTGTTCAAATGTTTTCAACATCGTTATTTGTTCATAAATACATAACTAGGTATTTAAATAGAAGTATCTGAAGAGACTTTATGCCATTTCCACTTCATTTGTAATGTTTTGGGCACAATGGCAAGGACCTCATTTGGAAGTTTCTCCTTGTTGGAGGTGATAAAGCACTAGGATCAATGGGCTGCGGGAGAGAAATTTTGGCACAGCATCAGCTGATGTTTGTAAAACAAACAGCTATCATGAAAGCAGCTGAGGTACAGGGCGTCCATACTCCAAAGCTTTGTCTGTGTGAAACTCTGCAGCCTCTTGCTTTATAGTGGGGACTAATAGAGAAATATCTACTGTTAAACGCACTAAGCCAAACTTATTGTACACTGATGAGAATTGGATAAACTCTTAAATGAACTGAGTACAGAGTTAATCACACTATTTACCATCTTAAATAAATATTTAACAAAGTTTTATTTCCAAATTTGAGGTGATCATAAACAGGAGTACGTATTAATTTGTATTGTTCAGGAAACTGCTCCTCCTGATCTCCAGGGGGATTCAGTTGCCATCTGAAAGATTGGCCCTCTTCAGTGAGGACTGAAGTGTTCCAGGAGAAAGTGCTGATAAGTAACGTGTCATGTGATCTAGTGAATATAAAATTCCACCCTGTAGTAAGTATGCACCACCTTCAGCAAGTCTGTAACTGGGGAATAAAGCCGGAGTTCTTATGACCAAAGCCATGATTTCATTCTGTAATTAATCCCAGTCATTTTATATTTGATTCCAGTCAGCCCTAATGTGAGAAATGTTGATGATCAGTATTCTAATAGGCCTTGAAGCTGTAAATTTGGCATCTTTATAGAGAGGTCATACTTCCTGAAACATAGTTGTAAGTAATTATGAATAAGTAATTATAATTCTCAAACATTGATCCACAAATCATACACCTAGAAGTAACTTACATTTTCTCTGCACTATAGTCAGTCTCGCTAAAGGCACAATTGGTGTAATCTCAAGAGTCAGTGAAATAATCTGCAATGATTTCTAGTCTGTGTGGAGCTATGAAGGAGCAGCGCTTCGAAAGCTTGTGATTTTGAATAAACCTGTTGGACTATAAACTGGTGTCATGTGACTTCTGACTTCGTCCACCCCAGTCCAACACCAGCACCTCCATCTCCACATCATGGAGCTATGAAAGCCACTGTTAAATAGCAGAGGCAATTAATCCCCCCTCTGACTGTGGTATGTTAAAAAATATTGCTAAAACAGTCTGTAACATGCGTCCAACATTTTAACATTAGCCAAGGAGCATCAAAATGGGATGGACTGTCTCACCTCGCTGACACCAATGAGCTTATGTGAATGCAATGCAGATTCCACTTTGGAGCGACGTTCAGTACCTTATATTCTCAAACCTTTCCCCACTGTCCTGCTCTGACAATATAAGAAGTATTTGATTTGTGAGCAAGTCTTGAATCATTGCGGGACAAAGTTTTAGTTAGTTTTTCTGACTGCACATTGGATGAGGAACAAAGATTAGGGGTAAGTACAACTGGCAGTGTGTTGGCATGTGCAAAGTGTCTGTAACTGATACTGATCCACACGAAGGCAGCAATCCCTGGCTCGTGGTCAGCCGTCACTGAGACAAAAGAAGTGTAATATTGGACAGCCTTGTAGCTAATCGATGTTTTGTCAGTTGCTTTTCCATTAAAGAACTTGTCATAAAGCTGTCACACATAATCTGGAATATCTTGACTACAAATGTGAAAGCAAAGTAATAAAATATTATACACGGTTTAGTCGTGGAACTCGCTTGATTTGTCTGGGCCCTTTCAACACAAGCATCCATTTTCATCTAAATTTAATGTTGAGACTTTGTTTACAGGCCTGAATTAATACAATGCCTGTATATTTCATTAAACTCTTTTTTTACCCTTGTAGATCTAATCGAGTTTTCTCGTGGCATTGTTCCTTCCTCCACTCCCCCTGGTAACGAAAAAGTAAATTAAACACAAAAATAGTGAGAATTCATTGCGTGTGGTAGGGGAAGATTTCCTCTGTTCACTATTTATAGCAAAATGTCAACTGTGAAAAGAATGTGTTTATGATTTTGCTGCAAATATCTCTGAGGGAACCTTTCCCACTCTGTATCTTTGTGTGTGCAAATTTAATCTCTGACGATATTTTAAAAGCGGAGAGAGACTTTCTGTCCTGATGGTTAGAGGGGTAAATACACTACGTTTTAATCTTTGTAACCCTTACACTCTCCAATTCTTTGATTCTAGTCTCGCCTTAATTCCTCTGCCAATTCACCCTTTTGCTGGTGACTAAACCTTCACTTCTTATTTCTGATTTTTGTTATCTTTGCTTCATTCCTTTTCCCATTCTTTAACTTCGGCAAATGTTGCCACTTTCACTTTCTCCTCCTCCTTTCTCCTTCCTTTAAGGTGAGATAATGAGACACAGTCTGGCGATAGTATCTGGGATCTTCCTGCTTTAAGCAGCTGAGTCATTGTCTTAAAACAAGGTGATTCATGGAGCACCTTCCGTGACCTTGGGACATTCCGAAACACTTTGTGAAATGTAACCATTGTTGTGATGTAGGGAATACAGCAGCTGTTTTATTTACAGCAAACTCCCACAAACAGCAATGAGATTACGACCAGATAATTTGTTTCAGTAATGCTGGTTGGAATAAATATCACCCAAGACAGCTGGGGGAGCTCCCCGGGTGCCATTATCCTCTGCCTCCATGTGGCAGGGATGGAGGTGAGAAGGGCAAATAATTGGACAAACTAACCCTGGAGAGATCCTCGGCCCCTTCTCACAAGCTCAGCGTTTCATTGAGAAGGTCCCCTGGGGACTTTCTTGACCTACCACAAACTAAGGTCCTTAAATGGTCAGAGTGTCGGCCACTGAAGGCCCCTCTCCCACGACCAGCCTAATTGCCTGCCCCCTCAGCTGGCAAGCGTAGGCTGAGAAACCCGGCCGATCAAATTGCTGGGCTCTGGGGGCTTCCATTTACCCCAGCCTGCTGTCAGCTGGGGACAGGAATAGGGAGACAAGGGAGTGGCTGTTGAAGGCCTAGCTCCTGGCCTTGTCTCTGACATCCCAATCATCACCCATTGCCACCCTCACCCTCAGCCGCACTTAACCTTCTCATCGTTTAAGCCGCTAAATCCAGGGTACTCCTGTTGTGATTTCCAGGAATGCAACCTGCTGATGGGACAGGCATTCTGTATGAAGGCTGATGTTTAACTAGGAGGCTCACCAATCAGCTCTCAATTGGAGGTTGAGCCAATGAGTTTTCCCATTGGCAGGCAGAATCACCTTGTTTTAGACAATGACTCAGCTGCTTAAAGCAGGAAGATCCCATATACTATCACCAGACTGTGTCTCATTATCTCACCTTAAAGGAAGAGGAACGGAGGAGGAGAAAGTGAAAGATGGAAATCATGGTGCCATCTCTTGTCACAATAGTGCCACAGGAACCTTTGCATCCCTGTCAGAGGACAGACAACATTTCATCTTTGACAATGTAGCACTCCCTCAGTACTGCAGTGTCAGCGTCAGTTCTGTGTAAGTGTGGCTTTCCTGCAGGAGCTTTGATCACTTCAGTTTGGGCAACCTTTTCTCTGAGAGTTTGAATAATACATGAGCTATGTTGATATTAAATATTGCTAGACTGTTAATCCACTAATCTTGTTCAGTAATACCCCTTAGGGAAGGAAATCTGTCATCCTTACCTGGGCCGACTCACGTGTGACTCCAGACCCACAGCAAAGCAGTTGACTCTTAACTGCCCTCTGGGCAATTAGGGATGGGCAATAAATGCTGACCTAGCCAGAGACGCCTGCATCTCATGAGTGAATAAAAAATGACTGAAATTACTGAGAGGAATATTAAGAAATGGGATAACTGAAAAATCCTCGCAAGTACTTTGACATATCACTTTAAAGATTGAGAGAAAGAGAATACCAGGAAAGGTGGTGTAGCTTTAACGATGGAGTGCTTTGTATTTGGTTAAAGTGTCCTGTGTAAGTTGCTCATTAGTCAACCACCAAATGGCCAGGGGAATTTTCAATTTACAGATGTTTCTCATTACTGTTTATTTGGCAGTGTTTGTACTCCTTGTGTCAGCCCTGTAATTTTATACAGCTTATTGCCTTTGAGGTAGGTAAAGCTGAGTCTTGCCTACGTTTTTATTCTTGTTTCTTAAATAAAAGATTGTTCGGCAGGTTTCACCTTTGTAATAAGTTGTCAAAATTTGTTTTACTGCTTAAAAAGACAAATTTCTCTTCAGGTCTAATGGCAGTGATTTCATATTTCAGTTCCACACTTGTTCATTGATGCACATGGACCACCAATGTCTGCCGGCCACAGAGCGCAGTCCATAGACTCTGACAGCGACAATATTATACCTCGCTTAAAAACAAGCCTCCTATACCTGCTTTGTTCAGGGTTGAAACGGCGAATACCCCAATTGCAGCTTCTCACACTTTGTGCTGCTGGCTTCTCACATTGACACAGCCAAGTGTCAACTGTAGTCAGGTCCTGACCAGTTTTTGATAGCTCTAAATCTGTCAAGAGAAACTCCACGCAGTACACTGTAACAGATGCTGTAGCACACAGATAAAAGGGAAACTGATTAACTGTGCGATATGGTATGGGCCGTGTGGGGGCTTCATTAGTACCACCTATCTCATTTGAAGTCACTATGTGATTCTTTTTTGGGGGTGTTGCTGACTGCCACAATGATTAGGAAACATAAGAATATGCTTGGCTATAACCCAAAGCATTTAGCTCAGCTGCGATGCAGAGTGATATCAACAGCATAGGTCCAGTGCCTTCTCAACCTTGCCCATTGTCTGAGGTGTGGCATCCCTCAGGTTAAATCCCCCACCAGTCATCTCTCTCTACCAGCAGAAGTACTGTTAACTTCTTCTAGCCATAACAATACCTCCAATTAGTATGAACAGTCTTTTCTCACTGCACTCCTGGGCTGAATGAGACCAGGAAGGACCGTTTCCTCATTGGAAAGTTGGTACCTTTGACTCTACCTGGTGTCAAGGTCTGTTTGTGATCATTGATTATCAACTGTTCCCGGTCAAGTGATCCCCCCAGAAACACTAGATGGTGGGAGAGGGTTGGCTGATGGCTCTCCAATCAGCTGGCAGTTATGCACTGCCCAACATCACAGTGGCGTTTGGATAAGTTGCCAAAAGATAACTGTGTGGAATTGTACCTCAGCCGAGGGCAAAATCTGGGAAAGAAGATTTTGTTTCCAGTCCATAAAAGGGTAGGGGCTGGAAGTGAAAGAAAAGAAAATGAGTCAACATACTGCAGTTATTCAGCTGTTAATAATAAGATAATGCTTTTGATTTTAAATTAATTGAGCTTGTTTCCCGTAATGAGCAACCATTTTACACTCATTCCTCCCACAGACTAACATCCTAATCCAGCCCCTAACAATGAACAAATGAGCTGTGAGGATATTTCAGTCTCTGTCCACACATCATCTTGGCAAATAGCTCTCTTTGTGACTTGGGATTTTAGTTACAAAATAGTAAGCTGCTTACAGTTTATCGATCTCTGCGTGCAAGTGTGTTACTGTGTACATCTTTGCAATCATTCAAGAAAACCTCTCGTTGTTTTGTGTGGAGCCACATCTTTGATCACTTATCTTCCTAATGCTACTTTAAGAATAATTAATTAAAACCATTAAGGTTGAAGGTCTGTGTTTTCTTCACTGTTTACATTTGCTGCATGCAATTGCCACTTTATATCCTGAATTGTGTGAACTTATTCATGAGTTTCCCTGACATGTGTTCCTTTTATAACCATTTCATTCAACTTGTCTAAACATTGGCTCCTTTCTGGATATTGTTTGGGCTGGTAGGCGGGATTAGGTTAAGTATACAAGGATTCAACTGTCTTCAGAGTGAAGCTAGATCCCAGAGATTCCTTCAGTGAAAGGTGATCCTATCTCCATCTAACCATGAGGCATGAGTAAGAATTTCAGTTGAGAATTTATCTGGTCATCTGGAGCCCAACTTTGCTGGTATTGATTGTTTTGATCCAGGGCAAGAAGCTGATAAAGACGTGTGTTCCCTGATTCATGGGACAAAGGTAACAATACTTCCTGTACAGCCTGGTTTCTGAAGCAGCCGTGTGTGAACTGTGTCTATACTGTAACTGTCTGATTAGAACCGTATCAGAGTTGGATGGCTACGATCATGTGGAATTGTTGTTAGCACATTAAAATCTAGTGGCCCAGACCAATGTTTATGTGCCACACATACTTCTTCCCTTTTTGTAATATCTGACAGCTTATACTTCAATTCCTTTTCCCTCCTTTTTTAAAAAATCTGATCTCCCCTTCATTACATCAGTTCTCTTGAGCTGATCCTTGTAGCAGTGAGCTCGACATTCTAACCATTGAGTTTGATTTGTATAGGAGTGGGTGTTGGGGGCCTGTAGCAGGTTGAGGTAATGTAGATAATGGATAACAAGTACATTTCATTTATGCAGAATAATAACAGTAATCTTACAGAAGGAGATTAAAGCGTTAAGTATATTTTTACTCTTAAGAATAGCTACTGAGAGTGTGCAAAAGGAGCTAAGTCATTGTGCCACCATGACAACAGAATGAGGAGAGTCCTGTAAGTGAAGGATCCTGGCTTGATTTTCACCGCCAAAGATTAAACTTCTGGACCACATTGTCCAAGCAAGGTGCGCAGAAGATGCAAGCCCTCAGGCAATTCCCAGGAATATTACAGAGCACCAATGCTTTCAGAACGGTGAACCAGGTGGGAACATTCTGTCCCCTAGTTAATGAGCCACTCGGGCAACATTTGAAACAAGATTGGACGATGTGTTGGACTTAGCATCAATGGCAGTCATTTGACCGAATCACAGACACACACGTTTGCATTCTGTGATCCTGACCTTCCAGCTGCAATAGCAGCAGATGCATCATCCACAAACCTGGTAGCTGCTTTATTTCAGATTCGACACAATATGACCAGATGCTCAATCTGCTGTGCTAATACTGACACGGAGCAAGTCGATACCATACAGTTCTAGCTGCCACAAAACAGGAAGGATGTAACTGCATTGGAGAGAATGCAAAAGAGGTTTCTGACCCTCATTGCACATCTTGCAAGATGCTTCTGCATTTTAAATCTGCACCACAATGGACTGGCAGTACCACAGCAAGGACACTGTGTGTTCAGGAGACGCACTCCCAGTTCAGGGACTGGACCAGGATGTATCCCTGGCCTGTTTGCTTACTGTCTTACCACTCACTTGCCTTGAACCTACCAGGATACCCACAGCCTCCCTGACTTTGTGAAGGGTGAGAAGCTGACGGTCAGGCAGCCCTACACCTGTCCTAGCTCATTCTGCCCCATTGTGGGCAGTTTCCTCCTGCAGTGGGAGAAAGGGAGAGAGTGTGTGAGATAACAGTCAGTGGCCCAGCTGTTACTGTTGTTGCAGATCGGGGAAAGGTGGTGCACTCTCCCAAATTGGTGAGTAGGCAGAATGGAGAGGCCATGCAGGGTTAGGAGGGTGGGGGCGTCAGGTGGGTGACCGTGAGTGAGGCAATAATGAGATTGGCAGAGCATAAGCCTTGACAAGCTTTGGGTGCAGAGATAGATGTGGCCCCCTCTGCTTGTGCTGGGGGCGTGGTGAAAGAGGACTTCCCTTCTTTGGGTCCCATCCAGCAAGACCTGCAGGTTCCTATCTGCAAAGTGAGATGAAATATTTCCCTATCCATCATGGCCTGGGCAAAGTAACTGGGCAGGGCAGCTCTGACTGACCGTGCTCGGCCGGATGCACAACAGTCTTTCAATAATGACAAAGGTGTCAGGAATGCCAGTCAATTCCAGGAAATCTCAGCAGTAGCGAGGTTTTCTAGGTACAATGAGTGGTGGAATCAGGCTGGCATTGGACATGAGGTGCACGATGGGGGCCAGGCATGTACATAATGAGCACCAGAAAAAGAAATTGCTGAGAAAGCTCAGCAGCTATGGCAGCACCTGTGGAGAGAAATCAGAGTTCAGGTTTTGGGTTGAGTGACCTCTCCAAAGAAACTGTGGAAGGGTCTGAGTTCTGAAGAGGGATTACTGGACCCGAAACGTTAAGTCTTATTTCTCTCCACAGATGCTGCCAGACCTGCCAAGCTTTTCCAGCAATTTTTGTTTCTGATTTACAGCATCTGCAATTCTTTCAGTTTTTAATCATTTAGATAATGAGGGCAGTTTGTGACAACAGCATGGGAAAACACAGTAGGCTTCACATGGAACTCGACAGAACTGACACTTAGCCAAAAAAATGTAAGATTCAACCCACAAGCTCTGGGGTGTGGAGATGTGGCAAATAATACTAGTAATGTACATGATCAATGGGGATAAAACTTGGGGGGAGATGTGGAGGAAAGGGTAGAATATATGTTTGGTTTAGGAATAGCTACTGAGAAGGTAGAAAGGAGCTATGTCTCAGTGCTATCAGACCACATGGAACTGGAGGCTGAGTTTTCATTTCACAGAGCTATCCTCTCTTATAATTCCTTGTACCTAGTTATGTTTAGAAATTGTTAATGTACACTCAGCTGGATATAAACCTGATCTTAACTTCAAGCTAGACTTAGATATGTCCCATTAAGCCATGATTAAAATAAAAACTGAGCAAGTTAGACTTTCAGTGCTCTTTATAGTACGTTCAGGGTTTGTTTTGTTTTATAGTTTACTCACTAGCAGGCAGCTTTATTTGTTTATAAAAGATTTATTTAAGGATTCCAGAGAAAGATGTTTCTTTACTCTGCAAAATAAAAAGGATGTTCTGTTTTCGTGATTGCAACATGCTGTCTAATTTTCTGCTGAGCATGTCATTTTATTTTACAACACATTTCCAAAGTCATTAATGCAGTATTTTGTCAACATGATTTAAATTTTGACCTGGACCCAATTTAATTGAGCTTTCTCAGACCTTATTAGGTATTGGGGTTTTCATTTTCTTTTAGGAGTTTGATCATTTCTACTAAATAAAAGCAAAACACTGTGGATATTGGAGATCTGAAATAAAAATGAAGTGCAGGAAAAACTCAGAATGTCTGGTAGCATCTGTGGAGAGAAAGCACAGTTAACATTTTGAGTCCAATATGACTCCTGTTTGGAATTGAAAGGGGAACCTACAAAGTCAGGTTTTGTTCTTTTTGAGTAAAGAAATGAAAGTTGCACACGTTTTGCTTCATACGTGATAGAATTCATATATTTTTGAAGAAGATTGAGTGTTCTGCCTTGTAACAGGAGAATATTTAGAAGGTACCTTTTAGGCAGGAATAAGATCACTTGCAGAGCTATTCAATGCATCAGTAAAATTTATTGCTGACAATGTATATGGACTGTGATAAGTTGTTTTATATTGTCCAGAACAGTAGACTATTACAAGTTGTCTTTTCTATTTACTCAAAGCACAGAATTTATGTGAACCATCATAGAATCCCTACAGTGTGGAAACGGGTCATTTGGCCCAATAAGTTCACACTGTCTCCCCAAACAGCATCCCACCCTACTCCTGTAACCGTGCATTTCCCATGGCTAATCCACCTAGGTTACACATCCCTGGACACTATGGGCAGTTTAGCATGGTCAATCCAGCTAACCTGCACACCTTTTGACTGTAGGAAGAAACTGGAACACCAGAGAAAACCCACCCAGACACGGGGAGAACATGCAAACTCCACACAGACAGTCACCTGAGGGTGGAATTGGACCTGGGTTCCTGGAGCTGTGAGGCTGCAGTGTTAACCACTGGGCCACCATGCCACCCTTGGGCTTCTGTTTATTTTAAAATTGATGTGCAGCATTTTCTTCACCAACTCTTTTTGGAATTTAGTGTCGGTAACAACTGTGCATCATTTCTTTCCAAAGGGAGTCCCTCGATCTGGTGTGTTTGGAGGATATAGAAAACCAATGGAGGCATATCAGGCTCATACCTATCATCAAAATCAGAGGCACGGTGGCTCAGCGGTTAACACTGCAGCCTCATAGCGCTAGGGACCCAGGTTCAATTCCAGCCTCGGGCAACTGTCTGTGTGGAGTTTGCACATTCTCCCTGTGCCTGTGTGAGTTTCCTCCCATAGTCTGAAGATTTGCAGGTTAGGGTGGATTGACCATGCTAAATTGTTCCCATAGTGTGCAGGGATGCACAGGTTAGGTGAGTTAGCCGTGGGAAATGCAGGGTAGTAGGGTTGGAAGGTGAGTCTGAATGGAATGCTGTTTGGCGAGTGGGCTGTGGATTTGTTGGGCCAAATGGCCAGTTTCCACACTGTAGGGATTCCAAGGCAAAAGTGACCATATCTTACTTTGTGTACTGCAGAGAAGATTCCTATTCCCAAAGCAGGCCAGTAGGAAATGGGAACAACTCATGGACCCCAATGTCTACCAGCTCCTCAGCCCAACCACATAGTATCAAGCTTCAGTGTTGCTTGAGACAGTGGGGTTCCTTAAGCGAAGGGGGGATGATAAATATGTTTCAGAATGACTTGAGGATTGGCTGAGTGATTACTAGTCAGGAAGGAGGTTATAGATTACAGGAGGATATAAACGGGTTGGTTAGCGGCAGATGGAATTTAACTCTGAAACCTGTGAAGAAGTATCTAGTCAAGGGAATACTCAATGAAGAGCAGAACACTGGGAAGCTCGAAGGAGCAGAGGGATCTTGGGGCGCTTGTCCACAGATCCCTGAAGGTGCAGGAAAGGTTAATATGGTCATTACGAAGGCATAAGGGACTATTGCCTATATCAGTCATGGCATGAATTATAAAGGCAGGGAGACTATGTTGGAGCTGTACAGAAGTTGGTTAGGCCACAGCTGGAGTACTGTGAGTAGTTCTGGTCATCGCACTATAGGAAGGATGTAATTGTGCTGGAGGAGGTACACAGGAGATTCACTAGGATGTTCCCTGGAATGGAGCAGTTCAGCTCTGAAGAGAGGCTGGATAAGCTCAGGTTGTTTCCTTCAGAGTAGAGAAGGCTGAGCGGGAACTTGATAGAAGTGTATAAGATTATGAGGGATGTGAATAGAAAGCAGCTGTTCCTCTTATTTGAAGGGCCAATTATGAGGGGGCATAGTTTTTCAGTGAAAGGCGGGAGGTTCAGGGGGGATATGAGGAAAATGTTTTTCACCCACAGGGTGGTGGGGTCTGGAATGCACTGCCTGGGAGGATGGTTGAGGAGCGAATTCTTAGGTTTAAGGAGTACTTGGAAGAGCACTTGAAATATCATAACGTTCAAGGGTGTGTGCCTAGTGCTGGAAAGTGGGATTCGTATGGATAGGTTGGTGCAGACTTGATGGGCTGAAGGGCCCCTTCACTGCAGAATGACTCTATGACTCTATAATGTAGCCATATTGTAGTGATGTGATTGTGACAAACTACCTTCACACCAGTTGCCATGTCAAGAGCTGTACTGTTTGCTGGATGGTGTCTTGCAGTTACCAGGCTTACACAGACTATGTCCGTAATGCCCCAGGTTGTGGCATTCCAGCAGCCTCCAGCCCCATGAGGTATGCTGCAATGCCAGTCACAGGGATTAAATGCCAGTCATCACCGGGACCATCTCAGCACCACCTTCACACTTACACAATCTTCCATTCAGTTGCCGTGTATGAGGCTGCACTGTAACTTTTAACATGTTTCTTCTTTGAGCTTTCCTCTTCCAGTCTGGGCCTAATATTTCTAACTTCTTCCACCCTATTCTTTTGCTCCTCTTTAATTATTCCCACCCTTTTCAATCTAACATACATTATTTTCCACTTGGACTATTGATGCAATACCTACATGAATCTGACTAATGAATTGATCTTGAAAACAATGGGGACGGGCAGCACATTTGACCCTGTCTGGAGCCCACTCTCGCTGTTTGGATCTGCAAGACATTCATACCAGAACCTCTTAACAACTGTGTGGAGATGCAAGTATCTGCAGCTGCATTTGACCACCTGAGAGACTAACAACTTTAAGGTAACAGTAGAGGTCTTGGCATCAATATCAGCAGAAACCAACTGTGACCTTTGTGTGGTTAAAAAGTTATGTTTGGTACTTCAATGCTGCTGTACCAATTTATATTCAACCCTTTGGCTTTATTTGCATGCCAATTTTCTTTCAGATTTAATGTCCCTCAGAGGCTTTTTCCAATTAAAATTAAATCTGTTTCAAATACTGCTCATAAATATAGGAGCATTTCACATCTGATGTCCAGACTTTTTTGTGGGAATAAAAGTGCAGAGTTGCCTTTTTTCTAATGCCAAATGTCTCCCTACTGAAAGCTAGTCTACTTTTGTCTGTGAGCTTCGGCTTCATGAAGTGCTGGTGCCTTTAATACTTAGCTACACCTAGTGAACAAAGCACCGGGTCTCTGAGGGGAGAGCGTTCAAATTCTCAACTCTGTTGCATGTATTACTAACTTCCTGTCCCCAAGCGCTCTGCCTGGTCAAAAGAAATCTCACCCTACCATTTCTAATATTTCTGAAACTAATGAACAGGAGTGCTTAAAGAAAATGAGAAAACACCCACGTTTTTATTAACACCCATTTTTCATCTGCGACACTGGTCGTGGGATTAATCTTTAATTTCTAGAAATGTCAGGAAATTCCTCAAGCATTGGCAACTCGATGTATTGGAGTCGCTCCAGGTTTTCTGCTTTAATATGCAACCTAATGTGGCTCAAAGATGCTGGCTTTTGGAAGGGCAGTGAAATGTCTTTGTGGATACTTCCAGTGCTCTGTCCTTTCCCTTTTGCAATGTGACTGATCTTGCATTGTTGCATATAACAAATCACAAAGCTGCAGGATAGACAACGGTACCTGAGCTCATCCAAAACTATGCACCAAGTCTCATTTCTCCACTCATCATCCTGCTTCCCATTAACCTGCAGTTGCCCCTATCCCTCACACAGTTAATGTTTAAAATTTGCCTTTTTCCAATCCCTTCATGATCTCCCAAGGCTCAGCTGACAGCTTTCTCACCTATGAATCTCAAGGTTCAAGATTCACTCCATGAATGGAGCACTAAGATCAAAGCTTGTGCAGGGCTGAGGGAATGACGCACTGTCGGAGGGTCAGTGCTGAGGGAGCGCCGCACTGTCGGAGGGTCAGGGCTGAGAGAATGACGCACTGTTGGCGGGTCGGTGCTGAGGGAGTGCCGCGCTGTCGGAGGGTCAGTGCTGAGGGAA
>NC_063365.1:23986110-24006770 GCF_021869965.1 Rhincodon typus
GTGGGGGAGTGCCTGATCCCATTCTGCCTGCTGTTTGACCCAAGGGCAGGCGATGCTCATTCCAAGCACAAAGGTTACTTTTAATCAGGGAGCTCGTCAACCAAGCTGTTGAAGGGACCCCACGTGGCAGCCCCCAGTCCTCATTGGAGGAATTGCCATCACCTCCCTCTCTCAAGAAGGTACAACAATGCCTCTTCTTCCTCAGGCGGCTCAGGAAATTTGGCATTTCCATAAGAACCCTCACCAACTTCTACAGATACACCATTGAAAGCACACTGTCCGGGTGCATAACAGCCTGGTATGGCAACTGCTCTACCCAGGGCCGTAAGAAACTACAGAATGTGGTGTGCACAGCCCAGACCATCACAGAAGTCAACCTTCCATCCATGGACTCCATTTACACGGCTCACTGCTGCGGAAAGGTGGCCAAAATCAAAGACCCATCACACCCCAGTAATGACATCCTACAACCTCTTCCATCAGGCAGAAGACATGGAAGCTTGAACACACACACCAGCAGGTTCAGGAACAGCTTCTTTCTGGCCGTTATCAGAACGTTGAATGGACTCTAACTTCAAATAATATAACCTGCAATGTAACCTGTATGTCTCCAAGTCTTTCTGATCTGTACATCCTTTGCTTGCTGTGATCTGCCTGTACTGCTCGTAAACAAAGCTTTTCACTGAATTTCAGCGCACGTGACAATAAAATCAATCAATCAAATGTCATACTCCACCTTTACCAACAACCCCCCCCCATCCCACTCTCCCACACCCCTGGCATATTAAGCCTGGCCCCTCACCTCTCCGTAGGATCTACTAGCCCTGTCCTTCCAATAGCCCGACACCATCTCTGAAATCCGTCCTCTGTATTCTCCTCTTGTTTGGAGAACAGCTGCAGTCCCAGCGGTGGCCACTGCTTAAGTGTGGCACTGTTGAGACTGCAGAGTGGCCAACCAATCAGAGTGCGACTTGCTTCCTAGACAGGGGTAGGAATCTCACCCTGAGCCAGTTAATGCCCATGGTGACATGTTAAAAGGCTGCTTCTGGTGGGTTTAGGAAGGTGGTGGCATCGTGGTTATGCCATTGGTAATCTGGACCACCCTGGATAATGTTCTGGCAACCAGGATTTGAATCCCACTGTGGCAGATGGTGACATTTTAACATCAATAAAATGTTGAAATAAGAATGCTAGTCTAATGGTAATTGTTGCTGATACAAAAAAAAATCTGTAGGGAAGAAAATCTGCCATCTTTGTCCTTTGTGACCTCCATGTGACTCCAGACCCACAGCAATATGGTTGACCTTTAACTACCCTCTGAGAAATTAGAGATGGGTAATAAATGCCGGCCTGGCCAGTGACACTCACATCTTGTGAACGAGTATTCTAAAAGTCAGGACAGTGTGGAAAATGGCACCCCACAATGTCCAACGAATGGGTAACTTCCATTTGCCTTTTCTTGATCAATACTAACTCCACATCCAAGTTTTAAAATATCAGTGAGGTTTTCATTTAGTTGTCCCACTCCGTGTCACTTGCAGTTTCTGGGCTTTGTCAATGTCCAACCTGTACAATGACTGATTGAAAGCTGGACAGTTTAAATCTGAAAAAGAAATACATTGCTAAAACATATCAAAGCACAAGGGAACTAAAATCAATTTACAAATTGAATGTGTTCCACATTCTATATCATTCCAGTGAAATTGCTTGGATGGCCACCAAGAGTTAAATTATTTAAAAGCTTACCCAGGTTCCAGCTTACGTGCAGATTGCTGGCAAGTGTATAATGGTGATGTAAATCTCTCTCTGCGGAATCTCGGTGAACTGGTGTCTGAGGGAGAATGAAAGGTAAATAGTCGGGTGTGACACTGCATGTGGCTTTGTCTTCAATCATGTGGTGTAGGCTGACAGAATGGGGTCTGTTCTTCAGTGAATGCTGGATTGCAAGGGAATGCAGGGGAGGCTCTCACTGAAACACACAGCGGAGATAAAAACTGCTGTTTATCTTCTCTTGATCTCACTAAACATGCACAACATCCCTTTGGACACAATCAAGCAAAAAGTAATTGTGAAAGGCTCTTTTATAAAATTTTATCCCTCTCCTTGCAGCACAGGAAACTTGCTATAAGCAGCATATGGTTTCCAAATCCTATGTAATGGACTAAAATTGACCACTTTCAGTGATGCAGCTTAACTCTGATGATTCAGTCCCTGGAGAAACATGTTCAGTGCTTCATATAGAGGCCCATCATTTTGGGTTGAACAACAGCTGATAAAAAGGCCTCTTAGCTATTGGCAGAGATGATGATTTGAATTAGTGAGCTGTGTCCATCCCTTCACCACACCCATCCAACAGTCTACCCCCTCCCCTGACACATGACCTTTAGCTTGCAGAGACGGATTCCACACAACACACAAATAGCTTAGCTTTAGGGTGTCCCGTCAATACATGTATTTGTCACTGACCGCCCTCTTTCCATCCTCACTGTCATGTTTTGATTTATCAGCACTTTTCCAACAATGTCGAGCTGTTTGATCAGCCAACAGTGAGTTACAAACAAACTAGAGCTCATATGACCATGTCGCAGTGAGCAAAGCTAACAGACATCTTGCCGATACTGTCTGTGCACATAACTAACTCATTCCTCAGCCACCAGTCAGGAGTTTTATCCTCTTGAATGAGCAGAGAGATGCACAGTGATGAATAACGTTACCCTTTCATATGACAAGCTCTTTCACTATGGGTTGGATAGTATGATGTTTGAGTTAGGCAGCATTGGTCCTGATTGGTTTGCTACATTGACTTTTTGGTATGGTTTGCAGAGCTTTAGGATGGAGATACCTCCTGCTTCTTAACTAGTATCGGTGAGTATTCCATTGGCTGTTTACTGCGGTTTCTTTGCTCCCCCTTTCTTACCCATGTTCCAGTGATATTTTGGCAGTCCTTGGAGAAAGCTGGGGATGTGGGAGAAATTTTGTTCATTCCAACTGGAGCTTCTCACTGACACCTCCCTGAGGAATCTCAAACTGTTCGAGACCTTCCCATTCACCCATCGGTGATTTTCTCGCTGCCTTACACTGGCTCTCATTCGAGCAAGACCTTCAACTACAAAATTCTCATCCTTTTATCTTCAGACTCTTCCATCTCATTGACCATAACCTTCTCCAGCCCTATAACCCTCTCAGATACCTGCACCCTCCAATTTTGGCCCTTGTACATATCCAATGCTAATTGCTCCACCACTGGTGGCAGTTCCCACAGCTGCGTAGGCCCCAAGGTCTGAAATTCTCAACCTAAACCTCTCCATTTCTCTCTTCTACTTCAATATCGTCTTTAAAGCTAACCTCCTTGGCTAAGAATTTGACCACCTGCCATATTAACTCCTTAGGTAGCACAAGGTATTTGCTCCTTTGAAGAATCTTGAGTGTATTATTACATTGAGGGTTTATATATAAATGAAAATTGTCATTGAATTTAATTTATGTAGATTTAGCTAATCTGAGTTATTACTATTCTCACAATTTATTGGGTATCCAGCAAACATACCTTAGAGAGCCTTTTGCCCTAACAGTGTCTGCTTCATGAAAGAATTGTACAAAATATAATTATGTGTACAAGATGCACTGCAGAAATTCACCAAACCATCTTAGATATCATCTTCCAGACCCATTACCACTTCTATCTAGAAGGACAAGGGCGACAGATTGATGGGAACAACACCCGCTGCGAGTTCCTCTCCACGCCATTCACCATACTGACTTGGAAATATATTGCTGTTCCTTCACTGTCACTGAGTCACAATCCTGGGACTCCCTCCTTAAGGGCATTGTAGGTCAACCCACAGCACATGAACTGCAGCAGTTCAAGAAGGCAGCTCACCCTGCCCTTCTCAAAGTTTAAAATCCCTTTGTTTGTAAATCTGCTTCTATGGCTCTTACACTGTCCATTCCAGATTGTAACAGTTTGCCTTGTGAGAAACATTCCTGTCATCTCCATCTTGTTTGAATGCTGTTGACCGTTAGATGATGACATGGAGATGATACTGATGTTCAATATTAAATATCAACCATCTGAGGAAATTTCAATTCCAGGAACCTGGAAATTGGAGTGTGAGCAGCTTGGATCACCCAATGTTCACCTGAAGCTGGTATTCACTTGGTGTTGTGACTGGGTGACAAGGGCCTGAAGCTGTGGATAGATTACAGCCACTGAGTGGGAACTGGCAATGAAGCTTACCCAGCAGAGGTGAAGGCATATAAGGCTATGGGCTGTGTGCTGGTAAATGGGATTAGAATAATTAGGGTGCTTGTTTTTGTCTTTGATTGGCACAAGACTTGATGGGCCAAAGGGCCTTTTCCTGTGCTGTAGACTATATCAGAGGAACCAGGCCACTCTTGAGGCTCAAATGCATTGAAGTTTTGAGTCGAGGAGCAGCAGGCCTTTCTTCTTCCTCCTCCGCAAGGAGACTTCAGACATACCCTGTGTTCCAAATACAACCCCCTGACTCTCAGTCATGTCCAATCGTGAGAGCCCATGGCATTGCCCGTTATACCACTGTCTGGACTGGGTGGGAGCCTGCAAATGGAATCAGGCCAGGGTTTATCATTGTATTGTGGGCAACAGGGAAATAACTCACTAGCAAAGATCCCCAAAGTGAAAGTCCAGGCCACAGTTTCGGGTAGAATATGTCAGGAAGAAAGAGGAAAGCTGAGCTTCTTAGATAAGTGTTTTTTCTAAAGAATATCCTTTTCCTCTTATCTCGTACTTCTGCTCAAATCCTACATGGGAATTCCTCTGGTCCGCACAGACCAAAGTAAATTGGTTGCTCATACCCGCTGCAGTCCTTGGGAATTTCCCCGGTGTCCTGATTATTTCATCCACTTTTGACCCACTGAAATGTGTTAACCATCAAACTGGACAAAAGAGGGTCTGTACGCTTGCAAATGTCACGAGACAGATAACTGCAACATGTCTTTTAGCGTTAGCACTTACACAGGGGTTAGGTTACTAGTGCTGAGGAATCCGATGGATCTTTGTAAAAGAGTCTCTTGGTATGGCCAGTCACAATATCCAGCCATCAAGCTGCAATGGACATAATTGAGCAAAAGGCTGTTATGAATACCGATTGCTACGAAGATGTAAACTTCGGTGCGGTTTTCCAGTAGACTATCTGAGAACTCGCTGCACAGCTTGCTGCTGAAATGTTCAATGTAATATGTACACTTAAAAAAAAAAGTGAAAATTCCAACTTTTTTATTAAATTGTGTAACTGACACTGCAAAGTGAAAATGTAGCACTAGGAAAGTTAGATTGTTTGTTTGCTTGAACTTAACTGTTTTGATTGAAGGAGATTTGATTGTATGGTGAGGAGGGATTTCATGGTTCATAACCTAATGAACGCTGTTACACATTCATACTTTAAGCAAGTGACTACTACAAATTAACTTTACGACCACAAAACAAAGGATCAAAAAGAGGCCATTCAACCCATCAAGCCTGCTCTGCTGTTCAATGAGATCATGGCTGCCATGGTAAACTGGTTAAACTGCTGCCTATCTCAACCTCGAATATTAGAGACAGAGAGCTTTTACAGCACAAAATGAGGCTCTTCTGCCCATCATGTCTGTACCAGTCATCAAGCATCTATGTATTCTAATCACATTTCCCAGCACCTGGCCCAAAGCCTTGTATGTTATGGCATTTCAAGTACTCCTCCAAATACCTCTTAATTGTCATGAGGATTCCTGCTTCTATCTTTTTAGGCAATGAGTTCCAGATACAACCACCCTCTAGATGAAAAAGATCTTTCCTCAAATTCCCTTTAAACTTCCTGCTTCGTACCTTAAAACTGTGCCCCTAATTTCTCCCTATATTCTCTATATAAATCCTTCATAACTTTTGCACACCTCAATATCCTTAACGACCCAGCATCGACAGCCCTCTGCAGCAAAGAGCTCCACAGATTCACTCACCCTCTTAGAAAAGAAGTTCCTTCTCGTCTTTGTCCCAAATGCGAAACCCTTTACTCTGATGCCTCCTGTCCTACACTCTCCCAGAAGGGAGAAAGAAAAAACTCTCCAATATCTACCAACATCCCACCCAAGAATCTTGTATGATTCAATAAGGTCTCCTCTCATTCTTCTAAACTCCAATGTGTACAAACCTAACATACTCAACCTGTCCTCATAAGACAATCCCTCCATATCTGGGATCAAGCAAATGAACATTCTCTGGACGCCTCCAATACCGGTCCATCTTTCCTTTTGTTAAGGGGCCCATAACTGTTCACACTATTCTAGATATACACTGCTCTCGTACCAGACTCACACTTGGGGAATCCTTTGTGTATTGCAAAATGAGACTGCAGTTATACTGGAATGTTTGCTTTGCTATAAATTGGGTTCCACTGAGGGCATTGGTAAAAATATCAGCATCGCTTAAAGCCTGCAGGTTATTGAAGTTGAAATGAGATATCTTGTGTTCAAAGCTACAGTTCTGTGTTGCCTTGGATAATGTCTTGGCAGAAGGTTTGTGCCTTGTCAGGGTTAAGCCATAGTGTCAGTACCTCTGAAAACACCATCCAGTAAAGTAGTATTGGATACTTCCCTCACACCCTGGCAGTGTTCATAAGTCTATGAACTCCAGAATCTCAAAGTTGAATCCAGCTTGTTACAGGACTGAGAGTTATTACAGCTCCACTCTGTACAGCCAGAGAGAATTTGAGATGATCTGCTCTGTCAATGCAATACAACTGCACCCTCACTTTAAGAAAATTACAGATTTGGTCAATATTTATAAGTTCAAAAAACAGTTTCATTCAAAGTGTTACTGAAAAACACTTTTATTTTAAACATCAAAGATCAAATATTTGGCTGTTCAAAACTTGGTGCCTAATTAAATATCACATTCTGTGTCTAACATATATTTTGCTAATTTGGAGCAGGTAGGTGGGGTTACTGCAGAAAGAAGACCCATCGAATAGAGTCCAAAACCCAACCCAATCTGGTGTGAGCTTAGGAGAGGGTGCTGTGACACTTTTTTTAGAAATTTGGGTGGTGGGAGGTGTGCAGGAATTGGTCATGGGCAACTGCAAAAAGTGAGTGATCATGAGTCAGTGGTCCCTTAACAAAATGATCTCATATGGTGCTAGACAACATATCTCTTAATTCTCAGTGTAAGAGTGATCAACAGCAATGTCAGCACTTGTTGTTATAGGGAGCACGGAGCAGAAATTTCCAAAGAGTATGACCTGCTCCGTGGAGTTGGTGGAGCTGTATGAAATTATTTCATCTTCTGGCAGTTTCCTTTTATTTCTTTATTGTTGACAGTTCTTAGAGAATGGTCAATTTATTCCAGACTATTGCTATTGGCAAATCAAACGTTCTGTTCTTAATATAAGTGTATCCATTTCTGTTCCATGGGAACTGAGACACATCCGTGATAGATTGAAGAAAATAAATTTTGAATGTGGACCTTTGCTAAGAGGTTTATTACTGAAATATAGTCACAGATAAATAATTTGTGGTCTCCCTGTTTGTGCAGCTTGTCAAGCTGTAGAAAACTTTTGTGCTAAAATGCTTATTGGAATGATATTCATTAGTTAAATAGAAGGGTTGCTAACAGTGTTACTGTTTGTGTTTTGAAAATTTGCCTGGCATTGTAACTGCAATTTGAGACATTGATATATAACTTACTTACCTCCTTTTTATTTCCAGACAATGTGTGCTTTTTTTTCTCACCCTCTATATTGTTTGTTGGGAAATGGGCTGAAAGTTCTCAGCAATGAGACTAGGTCTCACCTGTAACTAAAGTAACAGCAGTTTATGAGTTGCTACTAAAGTTAAAATGGAAGTCTGAAGGCAACACAGAGGTCAGGATTGGAATTCTAGTCCATAAGGAATAAGAGCAGGTTTAAGCTACACAGGCCCTCAAGCCTGCTGTCCCCTTCAGAAAGATGGTGGCTAATTTTCTGCATCAATTCCAGCTTCCTCATCCTCACCCTATTTCCACTGATTCGCTTCAAGTTCAGTAATCTATCAATTTCAGTCTTCAGTACACTCTGGCTGAGCATTCACAGCTCTCTGAGTTTTATAGCCCTCTGGGTGATGAATTTTCTCCTCATTTCTGGCCTTACTGACTGACCCCTTCTCCTGAGATCACATCCTGGAGATTGACACTCTCCAGCCAGTGGAGACAGACATTTCCCAAATGTTAGACCAATCGGTGCCCAAATTTAAAGGTCATGACTGCTCAAGTGGGTAAGCTGCGGCTTGTGCATGCATCACTGCTCACGCTCTCAAACTCGGCTCACAACGTCAGGTAGCCGAGTTCCAGAGAACCAGCAGCAAACAAACCACTCCCTTTCCAACAGATCCTTAAACCATAAATACAGTGGGAACTGAAGAAACCAGAACAAATTCTAACGCTGCCAAACATTCCAGGATATTGGCAACATGTGAACTGTGTATGTTTTCTAATCCCCGTGCTCAGACATGTTTTGACATATCTCTGGAGCAGGCAGGACTTGAATCCAAGGCTCCTGGGCCAGAGATAGAGACGCTGCCACTGCCCCACAAGCATCCTCAGGGGCAAAATGTACACCTGTAAATGTTAAAGGGTAGATGATTTGTTTCTATTTGGTCATGGCTGCAGGCCCAAGGCTGTGACTGTTTTTTTGCTCCATCTGTCCTTCTTCACATTGAAGCTTGCTCTTTCCTTCCCTGCTCCATCCTGTTGCTCTGTTCTGCCATTTTGCATTTTGGCACTTTTAACCCCTCCCCTTCACCTACTCCTAAAATGAAAGAATGACCCAAACCCACCCCTATCCTCCTACCAGAGCGGATCCTTTCTAAATAAATCCTTTCAGGACAGAGAGGAAGGGAAATACATTCTCTCTCTTGGAATTGTGTGACATCAGACCTCGCCGCCTCTGGAGATGGGGTCATTGAATACTTTTAGGGAGAGCGTAGATAGATTCTTGTTCGGCAGGGAATCAGGAGTCGTCCAGGGTAGATGGGAATTTGGAATATGAGAAGATCAGGCAAGGTTTTACTGAATGGCGGAGCTGGCTGGAGGGCTGAATGGCCTACTTTTGGTCCTCCTGATTCATGCAGTTGCCTGTAAGTATCGCCATGTCAGCAAATCTCCATTAGGTCCATGGAAGGGCTCAGTGCTGCCCCCTGGTAAGGCACTCACACAACTGGCCATACACCCAGCCCTGCTGCCAATGTTTTCTGAACTTCTCACCCAGCACACCTTCTCAGGACTAACCAAAAGAGATTCCTTCCCCTTGCCTCACTCCATGCACAACTTCCTCTTAAACTCTGCCAGTGGCTAACCATCCCCTCTCCACATTTCCCTTCAAAAATAAAGATGCTTTAACCTAACTGTGAGATTTTTATGGGTGTTTGCTCAGACATTAGCTATTATAACTGAAGATGGAAAATATACTCCCATTAGTCAAACGCCTCCCATCCACACTGACTATACCACTCACCATTCTCCTCTAGCCCCATCCAAACTGCACGTTACACCTTTGTCTCTCTGCCCACTTCTCCCCTGGCTCGTTCCTCTCTCTTGAGTATCCTATCTTGTTTCACCTGTCTGATCTATCTTTTAAAACCCTCATTGTCTACCTCCCCCAAACACTATCTCCATCGAGAGATTCTCAGCCTTCCTTCAATCCCTTGACCTTGGAAATGAGTGACATAGTCACCTTCTTCACCTCATTTCAGCTCCTCTCACTCGTTTTCCTCTGAACACATTGTCTTCCCTCTAGGCTTTATAAGCCTGGAGGGCTTTCAGAGGAAGGTGGAGGTTTCAGTATATCAGAGACTGTGAGTTGTTGTTCTGACTTCTACATTGCTTAGCGGCTTTGGACAGTCATATCATGAATTGCATTGCAGGACTTTGTGTGAACTCATGTGATGATGGAGCTGACACAGCAGATGCTGCCACCTTAGAGTTTTAAATTCAGAGCCTCACCATTTGGAATCTTCTGTTGTGTTTATAACTCTGTCAGCAAGAACACCATGTGGAAATCTTATTACAGCAGGTGCAGAAGCAGCATTCAAATACCAGTGAAGCAACAAGTGCATTGTCATGCCCCAGTACATCTGGACTTCAAATTAATTTTTATATTTTAAAACTGGACGGAAAGACTGCGAAAATCATGGCTGCCCAAGGACACCTGACCTCTTTTGTGGATTGAAACCGCTCCCTTTTTTCAAGGGGGAACAAAAGGAACATTCTGGACTGACATGAATCAGGGCCTTTCTCTGGTCAATCCAAATGGTATTATTGTCGAATTGGATGGCTCATTCAAAGACAAAGACCACAACCTTCCAGGTCTGAAGGTAGATAGGGAATTTAATCAGGTGAGATGATCGCAGACCAGAGCCCTGCCAGCTTCTCTGTTTAATTTCTGGGCACTATTACAACCAGACCCTGGGCAAGTTATTCTGGTTCAAGGCACAACACACTGAATCATTCAGCTTCTCGATGATGAGGAACCAACTGCTTCTCCCTCTTCTTTCTTCACCTGTCCCCATCATTTCATCGCAACAATTTACAAAGGATCTTGTTCCTTGTGGATACCTTTCTCTCAGCCCCAAATGAATTGGTGTTTTAAAAGGAGCCAATATAACCAGGCTTTCTTCAGTTAACAAAGAGTGAGCTAATTAGTCTCCAAAGGTACAAAGAAATAATAATGTGACACACATAAACATGGACTCGAAATAAGAAGTGAGTTCAAGAAAGATATAAGTTAAAGGATTTACAGATCAGAGTCTCTGGGCCCTTCATAAAGAGTGGGTAGAGGACCACTGATAGTCAATCAGTCAATTTCACGTCCATGCTTTTCAGATTATTTGAAATCCTTTAGATGGTGGTTGGCTGGCAGCACTTTGAGCCACAGATTCTTTATTTTGACCTGTTTTCTATTGGCTGACTAACTGGCTTCTAGCACTCAGTGCAAGAGCTTTATTTACCTGCAATGCAGGTGTGACCAGTGGATGGTTCTTCAACTGTGACCTTCATAGCAATCCAGCTGTCAAACCCAGGTTAGTACACATGAATACCTCATACTCCTTCTTCCACTAGCACACACAGACCAGGGTTCAACTGGGTCTTAAACCTTTTCTTATGCTTTGTATCTTCTCCTTTCAAAAATACTTATCTATCACCCAGAATGCTATGTTTTCCTCATTCTATTCACATGCATTTCCCTTGTAATGCATTTCCTCCTTTTTAACTCTGTCCTTTTTAAATTCCTTGACAGCTTGTTAAGCCACTGCCATTCCTAGCCACTGAATTTACATCCATTCTGGATGTATGTCCTTTTGCAGTCTCCTCTGAATCCTGAAGCTGCTGGCCTCTTATTGATCAGCAATCCTAGGCAGCCATATCCTAAATCCTCATGGTCGAAAGTTACCAACGAAACAGCAACCAATCAGTTACCATTTTGCTGAAAAATCCAGGGGCATTTGACATCATGACAGGCCATAGATTTCTCTCCTCCAATCTCTCCCACTTTTGGATTTAGTCTGAAAACGGGATGATACTGCCCAAAGATAACAAACTGTCTCAAGCATTCAAAGTGACAATGCAGGATGTACAACCAACGTGTCCACCAAGCCAATATGGAAAAGAACTTTGGATTGAATTACAACATTTAAAAAAAACATTTGGACAGGTACATGGATAGGAAAGCTTTGGAGGGATATGGGCCAAATGCAGGCAAATGAGACTAGTTTAATTTAGGAAACCTGGTTGACATGGCTATAGGGCCTGTTTTCATGCTGTTTGACTCTATGACTCTATAAGATGATTTGATGAGACAGCATTTCTTCCAGTCTACTTGTACATTCAATGAGAAATCTCTTGTGGACACAGTTTTACTAAAATGTCATAGAGTCATAGAGCTGTGCAGTGTGGAAATAAACCCTTTGGTCCTTGTCCATGCGGATCAGATATCCTTCATTAATACAGTCCCATTTGCCAGCTTTTGATCCGTATCCCTCCAAACCTTTCCTATTCATATACCCATCCAGACGCCTTTTAAATGCTGTAATTGTACCAGCCTCCTCCACTTCCTGTGGCAGCTCATTCTATACATGCACCACCGTCTACAAGAAAAAGTTGCCCTTTAGGTCCCTTTTAAATCTTTCCCCTCTCACGTTAAACCCATGCCCTCTAGTTTTGGACTCTGCTAACCTGGAGAAAAGACCTTGGCTATTTACCCTATCCATGCCCCTCGTGATTTTGTAAACCTCTATAAGGTCACCCCTCAGCCTCCGATGGTCCAGGGAAAATAGCCCAGTCTATTCAGTCTCTCCCTGTAGCTCAAACCCTCCAACCCTGGTGACATCCTTGTAAATCTTTTCTGAATGCTCTCAAGTTTCACAACATCCTTCCTACAGCAGGGAGACTAGAACAATGAAACAACTGCAGGTCATTCAGCACCCAAGGAGTTGACAGTGGATCCTTGTACATAGGAGACCCCATCATAGAAAAGGTCACTCTAGCCTGTTCTAACTTTACCTGAGATCTAACCTCTGAGGAATCGACTACGGCAACCCTCACAACTCTTTTGCTTTACAAGATCCTGACTTCAGATTTAAAGCACCCACTTTATTCAAGGAGCCAGGCCTGCTCTATGGGAGACAGAATTAACCATGAACAGTTTTTCTATCTTTACCTGTCACCAGTTTTTGTGCCTGTGTGTGTCTGTAGGAATGAGTGTGTGAGACACATTGTACTTTAAATTCAGGAGAAATGTGTGAGTAATAAGCAGCCTTATTGAAGCTTACTGCTGGAAGCAGTTAACTGAGACACGTAGACCAAAGATAAGAAAATTCAAACCTTCTCCATACAACAGATCCCTGTCATAGGCAGGAATGGGAATGCACAAGTGTGGAGCTGGAGGAACACAGCAGGCCAGGCAGAAACAGAGGAGCAGGAAAGTTGGATGTTTCGGGTCGGGACTCTTCTTCTGAAAAAGCTAAAATCAGTCATAGAGTCATGCAGCATGGAAGCAGACCCATCTGTCTAACCAGTCCATGCTGACCATAATCCCAAACTAAACTAGTCCCACCTGCCTGTGTTTGGCTCATATCCGTCCAAACCTTCCTCTGGAAGTCCTGTCATTAAGACTAAGGCACTTTTCATTGGAAGGTGTAGTGAGCCATGGACTTAAACTGTGGGTTTACTGATGAGTAAATCTCTTGTGTAGTGGAGAGTTGTGTCAAAAACCTAAAGACTTTTCCCTCATTTCTTCTGCAGAGTTATGGCTAACTAGATATGCCTTTTAATCACTGGCAAGTCTGTTTTGTTGAAGTGATTCTATTGTGTCAGTGACATTCAGATGCATTTCCCTCACATTTTTATTGAGGGGAGAAAAGCATTATTATTTTATTTTACTCGGTTATCTCTTGCAGTTACTGCTGACATTCCTCTTCCCTCAACCATAGGTAACATGGGCAGTCTTTACATCGACCTGCAATCCTTTGATTTATGCTATCCTTCCTTGTCCCCCTGAACTATCAGTCTTGCTATTCCTCCATCCCCGTCTATCCCCAGCTCACGTTGATACCTGCCTTTCCAAATTCTTCCCCACCCTTGATGTGCATAGCACTGTTTAATTTTGAAGATCACTGCATCAAGGTGAGGAGAGAATTGGGAGACAATTCTGTTTCTCATCCATAAACAGGTGGGGGACAGGCATGTCTGGATCTGCAGAGTTGTCTTTGTTCTTGGGACTGAAACATGTTATGACACATTTCATGACACCAATAAGCTTTATTGAAATGCTGTTGATTTGTTGGAATTAATTATAGTACCATTTTTCAATACACATGAAACTTACATTATTCTTAAAGTATTTCTCTCTATATCTTCTTGTTTTATACGAGTGTGCTGTCTACTTATCTTGCAAAGGCAAGTGCCTGTCTTTCATATAAGTTGAAGAGACAGAAACCACATTGTTTCTTTTGGGTTGGAAAAGTCTTTAAGATCTGATTTTTCAATCAATTGAGTGTTCCGTGTCAGAGGTTTGAGTGGCAGGATGACAGACTAAGCTTCCAATTCACTTTTTATTTGTAATTCTGGTCTGTGCAAACCATAAGACATTTTGGAGGTAGGAAGACCTATTGATGTAAGTTATTTTAGTAATGTTCGGGGAGGGTGCATTGAAAAGGATTAACATAGAGAAACAGAGTCATAATCCCGGGTCTAAGTCAGCAGATGTTAACTCAGCTCCTTGACATTGTCAGCTACAGTAATATTTGCTATCAGCACTTGCTGATTAAGGCATTTTTTTGTGTGGGGGGTGTGATGGAACGGAACAGGTCAGAAGGAGATTGATGTTGACTATACATCAGTGTACCTTCTTATTGTGGCTCTCAATTTCTCCAAAAATCTCTTCAAACTAGCTATGGTAAAGTAACTAATTCTGGCTGGCTGTTTCCTCAGTCTCTAGAGTATAGCCTAGATAATCTAAGGTGTTCATAGAGCATTTTTTATCGCCTATTTCAGCTCAGCAGCTTGTTTAAATTGAGTTAGTGCCTCTGCTCAAATAGTACTTTGAACCCCATCTCAGAACTCTGTTCTCCTAGCAATGTCAAGGGTTATAATTCTTCATGCTATATGAAGGAAGACTGAGAACACTGGTCTTCAATGGTGATATAGCAAGCAGCCCCCTAGATGACATTTTAATTGAACATTTAACTTTTATGCTGTGCCCCTTTAATTTGCTGTCATTTTCTTTAAAGTTTCTTTGAAAAAAAACAGTTCATACCATCCATGGGACTGGACTCTATTGTTACCCCTGAAAGCCACATTGCAATTTCATAATTTTAATAATAATTATGCTTTATTTCTGATGCAGCATCCCTTTAGGACTTTGGTACCCCTTAATTGGTTTAATTTTGGTTTCAAATTTGCCAGTATGGCAAGTAGATCTTCCTCTGAGGAAGGGTCATTGGACCCAAAGCATTAACTGTGGTTTTTCTCCACAGATGCTGCCAGACCTGCTGAGCTTTTCCAGCAATTTCTGTTTTTGTTCTGTAGCCCATCTGATAAGGCTATGATTGACGGGTTAGTGAACTCCATTGCAAATTCATACCTATTAACCTGGCTGATGTTTCAGTGATGCACTGAAAAAACTGTGTTGTCAGAGGTGCTGTGTTTTGGAAGAACAGTCAAACTGTTCAAACGGCTGTTCAGACTTTCAGTTCTGTGGAAGGGTCACTGGACCCGAAACATTAACTCTGCTTTCTCTCCATAGATGCTGCCAAGTTTTTGCAACAAGTTCTGTTTTTGGTTCAAACTGGGGCACTGTCTGCCTATTCTGAGGGCTGTAAAATATCCCTCAAACACTTGAAGACAAGTAGTGACCAGACCAGCATTCTTTTCCTCAATGTATATCATCAAAAACACTCAGCAATTGGTTATTCTCCATGTCTGTCAGTGCCATGAGGCTATCCTGTGAAGCTGTGCCTGCTTTCCTCCCTTTGGAAGTGACTGGGGAGGGTTGGTACTTGAGCTATTTTGTTTAAGGAGGGTACATACCTCTACTTAGTACAGGCAGCAAACTGAGATTTTTGTGACTGTGTTTTGGTTGTGCGTTTTCAATCTTTGCCTGCAGACTGCGTTCCCTCTCATTTCTGCTCCCATGGCAGGGACCCCCAAAGTCCATCAGTAGCATCTACTTCTGGAGTCGAAGGTCAGTGTGTCTGTGCACCAGCTGGGGTACACAGACACTCTGAGCAGCTTAGAGCAAACATTACCTGCATGTCCGATTTCTACTCTTTGTTTTTATTTGGTCATATGATGTGGGTGCCACAGGCAAGACCAGCATTTATTGTCCAAAGGGCAGTTAAGAGTCACCCACATTGCTGTGGGTTTCGTGTCACGTGTAGATCAGATGAGATAAGGACAGTACTTTTCCTTCCTTAAAGGGATTGCTGAACCAGATGGGTTTTTACAACAATGGTCACATTCCAGATATTTATTTGTTCCAAGCTTCACCATCTGCCCAGGTACAATTTGGATCGCTGTCCCAGGTTTCCTGATTACTAGTCCAGTGGTAATACCAATATACCACACTTAGCAGTGTTATATTTGGGTGTCAGAAGGAACGGTAGCTCCTTTTCCATATGAAGATGTATTTTTTTGGTCAGGGTTAGGGGGACAGACAGGAGCTGGTCTTACTTATCCGTTATAGACAAGGGACCATAGTAAGAGGAAAGTAAAAATGATACTCCACCACAAGACCCTTAGTGGGTATCAGTGCGTCTTGATTTGGAAATTTTAACTCGACACTTTGCGCATAATTTTGCATTAATTTTAGTATGGGACTTCAGAATCTTTTCAGCATTTATTGGTCCACAGTTCAGATATTTTGATGCCTGTCTTCCATTTCCTTTTTCTGTGATGTGAGAACACTTTAGGGACACGTAGCCTCTTGTGTTGCAACAAAGCTACAGCACGAGGGTCAGAGGAATGTTTCAAAGTTATTTTGGTTCGCCTGGTCATGCCAAATACATTTTCACTGGAGGCAGTGTGCAGTTGAACCACACTGAATGATGAACTGAAATATCTCAAGGGCAGGAAGTATTTTGGGTAAAGATGTGAGCCTCTGCATCTATGGTCTTGGTTTGAGAGGAAAGTGGATGTGAAAGTGTGGGGTTTTTTGGCCAGGTCGCAAATAAGTGCTCACCTTCCCAAGAGTTTCAGGAAACACTGACAACGTTTGATGAGGGCAGTGAGACTTGAGCTAAAGTAGGTGAAAGTTCACAAAGTGAAGAAGATTCAAAGCAAAAAGCAGCAAGTGTGTTGGAGCTACTATCAGAGCTTACATGTTCCCAAAGATTACTTTCCAGAAAAAGGTCATAAGGTGTAGGAGCAGACGTAGGTCGCTCAGCCCATTGAGTCTACTCTACCTTTCAATGAGATGGTGGCTGATCTGATCAAACTCAATTCTGCATTTCCCATAACTCTTGGTTCCCTTCCATATTTAAAAATCTATCTCAGCCTTGAATATCCTGAACAACTCTGCCTCCACTGCCCACTGTGCTGAAGAATTCCACAGAATGACTACCCTCTGTGAGAAGAAATTCCTCCTCTTCTCTGCCTTAAGTGGGTGACGCCCTTACTCTGAGATGATGCCCTCTGATCCTAGACTGTCCACAGGGGAAACAACCTCTCCGCATCGAACCTGTCAAGTGCTCCAAGAATCTTGCATATTTCATTATAGACACCTCTCATTTTTCCAGTGCCACCAAGTATGTATTCTGTCTGCTCAACCTGTCCACAGAGTCCCTCTGTACCCCAGGATCAGCCGAGTGAACCTTCTCTTGTCTGCCTCTAATGCCAGTATATCTTTCATTAGATAACGGACCCAAACTGTTCACATATTCCAGCTGTGATCTGACTAGTGCCTTGTATATCTTTAGTAAAATCTCTCTACTTTTATACTCCAACCCCTTTGAAATAAAGGCCAATATTCCACTTTACTCCCATAGTACCTGCCGAATTTGAATGCTAGCTTTTTGAGATTCATACCCACAGACACCCAAATCTTTTTGCTCAGTAGCTTTCTGCAGTCTTTCCCCATGTAAATGATATTCAGCATCTCTATTCCAGCCAAAGTGTAGAACCTCACATTTTGCCAAATTCCATCTGTCACGTTTTTATCCCTCGACTAACATCTTGATTATTTGGTGGTGGGTTGCTATTTTTGGAACCTAGCTAAGCAAAAATTAGCTACTGTACTTGCCCTATATTACAGCCATGACAAAACGTCAAAAATACATAATTGGCAGAATAAAGCAATTTGTGCCCCCTTTATTTCTGTTTACTCCACTCTATCATGTTCTGTACACAACCTTCATTGTCTTCGCTTAAATACCTATTTAGAGAGTACAGACCTCCCAGAAACAGCATCTATTGTCATGGCGATCCCAGTTCCGTGATTTGACAAGTATCAGTTAACTCCTCAATTGAATGAAATTAGCAGGTGTAGAGGATAAAAATATATCTGAGTTGCAATGTTATGATTCAAATTGGAGATTTAAATGAGCAAATGATTAATTTCATCCTGAGATTTGAGGTTTCTTGATATTGTTTCACCCCTTTCCTGTTACTTCAGTGTACGAACATTTGTTGGTCATTGTGTGTGTTAAGTATGTGACAAATTGGTGTAATGAGATCAGGCTTCTCGGTGAAGGGAAAATCTTTGACTCTAGAGCCCTGTTTCATCCTGCACTGAGGTTATAAGAAACAATTTCACAGCAATCACATTGGGGTCTGTGTAATGAAGCAGTAAGAGTATATGACATGAAGATAGAGTAAGTGGGAATAGTGGCTATAATCTAATTAGCTTCACATTGGAAGCAGATAAAGGAGAAAGAGGATTTCAAGATAAAGGATTGGAAATGAGCCAGTTTCAGGGGGATGAAAGGGAAACTTGCACACATTAATTGGCAGGGAGAAAAGAGAGTTGACGCTGCAGGCACACATTTAAACACAATATGAGTACGTTAAAGCTTGAGCCCATTTCTTCTCAATAAATGAGATTTGACAAATGTAGAAGCTCCAATAATCAAAAAGGTTATGTAAAAAGTTAAACTAAGCAACATTTCCACTGCTTATTGCATTGTACTGAAGACATACAGACTCCAAATGACTACCAGAATGAAATTTGGTGAAGTTGTGTCATACACTGTTATTCAAACATGGACTAGCTAGTGCCACCAACAGCTGCTAGGGTAAATAGCTACTCATTACAAGGATAAGTATTTTATATGCAAAGAATAAAGTGATAGCACAGGAAAATGGATACGAATGGACAGTACTTCAAGCCGAATGGCCTCTCAATGCCCCGTACATTTCTGATACTTCCTGTGATTTCTGTCAGAATGCTACATTTCAAAGCAGCTGAGACGTACCTTGTTGGGCCTTTGTGCTGGAGGACGGACCATGTGTGACACTCTGGCCATCCACTGTGGCAGCTGTCTTTGTTTTGAGTGGGGATTAGCAACTAGGAATGAGAAAGATGCCATTGCTTTCTCAAAGAGAGCAACTGTCCACAGGCAGCCCATCACATGTGTTAGCAGAGATGTGTAAACAGCGAGGAAGTTACTGCTCTGAATGAACACCACAGCGATCACACAACGGGCTGCTGAAGCCAATTTCTAATTTATCACGGGATGTGGGTGCTGCTGGCTGGGCCCAGCATTTATTGCCCATCCCTAGTTGCCCTGGAGAAGGTGGTGATGAGCTGCCTTCCTGAGCTGCAGTCCCTGTGATGTAGGTGATCACACATTAGGAAAGCATTTAAACCCAATGACACTGAAGAAGTGGCAATGTAATTTGAAGTCAGGAGGATAGGTAGTTTGGAGGGGAACTTGCAGCTGGTGGTGTTCCCAAGTATCTGTCATCCTTGTCCTTTGAAATGGTGACGTTCATGGGTCTCACTGAGTGTCGGTGGTGGAGGGAATGGATACTTGTGGATGTGGTGCCAATCAAACACTGCTTTGTCCTGGATGGTGTCGAGCTTCTTGAGTGTTGTTGAAGCTGCACTCATCCAGGCAAGTGGGGAGTATGCCATCACACTCCTGACTTGTACTTTATGGACAGGCTGTGGGGAGTGAGGAGAAGAGTTACCTTCCACAAGCTTTTTACCCTTTAACCTCCTCTTGTATTTAAATGACGAGGTCCAGTTCAGTTTTTGAACAATGATAACATCCAGGATATTGATAATGGGAGATTCACTGATGGCGAAGCCAAGAAATCTCCAGGAACAATGGTTAGATTCTCTCTTGTTGGAGACAGATATTTTCTGGCATTTGCGTGGCACACATATTACAGTAACAAATATTGTCAAATTCCATATCAAAGAACTTTCAATACTAATGTTCTAGAATTCAAGTATACTGACAGCTAAAACCTGAAGCAAAATTGAACGTTTCCAATTAGCTATGTGTATGGGTTATGCTGCTGCAGTACACTTCAGCTAGCTTGGTTTATTTTCATTCATTGAGGACTTGTAGGAATCACTGGCAAGGCTAGCATTTACTGCCCATCCCTAACTGCCCAAGGGGCATTTCAAAGTCAATCACATTCCTGCAGAACAGAAGTCACATGCAGGCCAGACCAGATACGGATGGCAGATTTGCTTCTCAAAAAAGGGCATTAGTGACTCAAGACAACAAGGTGCAGGGCTGGATGAACACAGCAGGCCAAGCAGCATCATAGGAGCAGAAAGGCTGACGTTTCGGGCCTAGACCCTTCATCAGAAAAGGGGGAGGGGAAGGGGGTTCTGAAATAAATAGGGAGAGAGTGGGAGGCGGATAGAAGATGGATAGAGGAGAAGATAGGTGGAGAGGAAACAAACAGGTCGAAGAGGCGGGGATGGAGCCAGGAAAGGTGAGTGTAGGTAGGGAGTTAGGAAGGGGATAGGTCAGTCCTGGGAGGACGGACAGGTCAAGGGGGCGGGATGAGGTTGGTCGGTAGGAGATGGAGGTGCGGCTTGAGGTGGGAGGAGGTGATAGGTGGGAGGAAGAACAGGTTAGGGAGGCAGGGACGAGCTGGACTGGTTTTGGGATGCGGTAGGGGGAGGGGAGATTTTGAAACTTGTGAAATCCACATTGATACCATT
>NC_063365.1:24006780-24010162 GCF_021869965.1 Rhincodon typus
AGATAGTTGGAGATCAGTTCGGTGGGGCAGGAGCAGGCGGAGACAATGGGTCGACCAGGGCATTCAGGTTTGTGGATTTTGGGAAGGAGATAGAAGCGGGCAGTGCGAGGTTGGGGAACGATGAGGTTGGAGGCCGTGGGTGGGAGATGACCTGAGGTGATGAGGTTGTGGATGGTTTGCGAGATGATGGTTTGGTGCTCAGGGGTGGGGTCTTATGTCCAACAGGTTTATTTGAAATCTCAAGCTTTCAAACCTGTATTACTATACCTTGGTGTTGTGTGATTTCTGATTTGGTTCTGTGATGCACTCTAATGGCAATTAAAGTAGAAATTAGTTGATGTTCTGAAGCTGTAATAAATGAGCAATATTTTCTCTGATGTTTATAGTTGCCATCTCTGCATGTGGGTTATGTTTGTGTATTTTTTTATATATACAATCACTTCAAGTCCTATTTGAACCTAAGCATATCATTTACTTTACAGCTTACACCTGTGTATTTGAAGGGCTCACATGGATCATCAAGAGAGTATTTTTCTTTCTAATTGTGTGACATTTGTATTTGATGAAACAACTACATTAACCTGTAAAAGTTAATTACATTTTTAATAATTGAGTACTTGGATCACAGTTAAATGAAATGGCTTTAAATTCTCAACACTGTTGGCTTAAGCACACTGGAGGGATTGTGTAACCAATAATAAAAACCGTAGGAAAGTCATTTGTTTTCACAGCATGAGCAATGAGACACTGGCAAAGGCATGTTTATTGTCTGACCATTGTTATGGCTCTGGAGAGAGAAGATTGACCATGAACCATGAAGTGTGAGCTCGGAGTTAAGCTCAGAGGCACACAAGGTAGTGGTGGCAAGTTTCCTTCTTAGAGGATATGAGTCAACCTGTTGGCTTTTACAGTAATCCAGCAGTTTTCATGGTGGTTTCTTTTTCCTCAGTCCCAGACTATTAATTACCAGATTTGTCAAATTCAATTTCACAGTAGTAGCATTTGAACTCTTGCCCTCTGAATTGTTAGTCCAGATTTATAATCCTGATGCTACTGTGCTGTGTTTGGACAGCGATATACTTAAGGATCTCTACTTGACACTTGGCTTAGAATGAAAGCCCAAAGCATGCTGGACCTGACAATTAGCTCTCATTTTGGACTCAGTTGTATTTGGAGACAGTATTGCTGTGAGGAAATACCTTGAACAGCTAATACTTTGCAACTTGTAAACATTTAGATTTTGCTTTAAAATAAACAGAAGATACAGTGGAGCAATGGAGTCAAGTGTTATGGCAACAAATCAGATGTGGGATAAAATGTATATCCAGCCTATCAGCCAGACCTTTCACCTTTTAGACACTTAGAAAGGAGCATTTTCCATTTTTTGTTCAGGTTTTCAGCAATGTTTTCTGTATAATCTCAAGATTTCCTTTCTAGTTGAGAGCCATGCTGTTCCCCAGCACTGCGGAATTTATAAATTCAGTTCCTGTGCTGAAATAGTAAGTTTAGGAGGTATTTTCAGATGCACTCTATTTAAATCCTTTACCCGCTGTCTGTGCTGGCACATGTTATCACAGCAAGTAGTGGCATTTCTTATATGGCAAGTTTTAGAATTAGAATCAACTTTATTGTCACATGTACTCACAGGAGTACAGTGAAAATTTTTCAAGTCGCTGCTTACGGCTGCTTAGATACCAAGGTACCTAGGTACCGATTCTTAAGTACAAATTCTTGGTGAAATAAGGTAGAAAAATAAAGAAATGTGAAGTCCACAATAAATTATAAAAATTGAGAAATAAGAGTTCAGAATAACAGTCCTTCCAACCCCAACCGCGCCAGACTTCACCGAGGCCGGGAGTTCGAGTCCACGCTGAAGCCGGGAGTTCAAGTCATCAGGCCAATGTGACTAGTGCTAGTATCTACTATGCTGGAATTGTGTAAATCTCCTCAACAGCCAAGAAGTGAATGTGAAAAAAAAAGCTCTGCTGCTTAGAGTGACATTGCCACTGTTTAAATGGGCGCACACTACCTCTGGCACTCTGGCACATTCAACGTTGAAATGAATTTCAGTATGTGTAAGAATTATTTCAGGTAGCGAGTGTGGGTGTAGAGGAGCAATGTGAGTGGTCCTGTCATCTTATAAACTCAGTTAAATATCACACTCAAACTCCATTCCCAATAATATTAGCCCATTGTGAGGTTAGGCTGACTCATGAGGTTCAGACTGTTTTGCTGTTGAAGTTAGTTTTGCCCAATGACTCAGCAGGTCCAGCTGCATTTGTGGAGAGAAGTCAGTTAACATTTCGGGTCCACTGACACTTCTTCCAGCAATTTATGTTTTTGTTATCGATTTTCAGCGTTTGCAATTCTTTCAGTTTTTTGTCTAATTCCTGATTGACACAATGCTTTCAGTTTTTTAAGATAAACATTGATGGGATACGGGTGCCTCTGGGTAGGCCAGCATTTATTACCCAGAGGGCATTTACGAATCAGCCACATTAGCTGTGGGTCTGGAGTCACAAGGTAGGTGATGGTACGGTGGCAATATCACGAGACTGTAATCCAGAACCCTTGTCTGATGTTCTGTAAACATGGCTTCAAATCCCAGCATGGGAGATGGTGAAAGTTTGAATTCAATAAAATCTGGATTTAAAGGCTACAGTAATGGCAACCATGTAACAAAACTGAGTCACTAATCTAAATCTGCCAGACCCTTATCTGGTCTGACCTACATGTGACTCCAACCCCACAGCAATGGGGTTAACCTATAATTGCCCATTTTTTAAAATTCATTCCCGGGATGTGATTGTCACTGGCCAGGTCAGCACTATTGCCGGCCCGTAATTGCTGTGGGTCGGGAGTCACATATAGGGCAGGCCAGAAAAGGCCAGCAGTTTCTTTCCCTAAAGACATTAGTGAACCAGCTGGATTTTCCCCAACAATTAACAATAGTTTCAAGGCCATCATTAGACTCTTAATTCCACATCTATGTTGACTTCCAATTTCACCATTAGCCATGGTGGGATTCAAACCCCGGTCGTCAGAACATGAGGTTAAAATTGAATCAGAGATAGTAGGAACTGCAGGTGCTGGAGAATCCGAGACAACAAGGTGTAGAGCTGGATGAACACAGCAGGCCCAGCAGCATCATAGGAGCAGAGAGGCTGACGTTTCGGGCCTAGACCCTTCATCAGAAAAGGGAGAGGGGAAGGGTGTTCCAAAATAAATAGGAGGACAGTGGGAGACGGATAGAAGAGGGATAGAGGAGAGGATAGGTGGAGAGGAAACAAACAGGTCGAAGAGGCGGGGATGGAGCCAGTAAAGGTGAGTGTAGGTAGGGAGTTAGGAAGGGGATAGGTCAGTCCAGGGAGGACGGACAGGT
>NC_063365.1:24025162-24075878 GCF_021869965.1 Rhincodon typus
TTTCTGAAGAAGGGTCTAGGCCCGAAACGTCAGCCTTCCTGCTCCTCTGATGCTGCTTGGCCTGCTGTGTTCATCCAGCTCTACACCTTGTTAACCCAACCACTGTCTCGGATTTTGCTTCCCTCAGCCCTAATGTTGAATTGCCATTCCAGGGTAAGTGTATGGCAGCTTTGTTTCTGTGTGGAGGCAGTAGAGTCACAGATTTGTTCCATGTCACATGGTGGTTTGTTCATTTTTACTTCACAAGCATTGGGCACTGACTGGCCAGAGTGTAGAAGGGCGAATTTGCTGGGGAGAATCGAATAACTAAAGGGAATCCCTGAGAATGTCTCCTCATCCTTCCTAAAGCCAAGGCACAATACTTTCCTCCAAAAAAAGTCTTTGTTAAATATTTCCCAACTAATTAATATATTTGATCACACTCTCTTCCCTAATTATTGAGTGGAAAATTAACTCCACCTTGCTGCAAAGCTGTGCCAAATAAAGTATAAGAACGAGCTGACAGTGGAGAATCTTAAAAATTATTATTGACAGTTTCAAATGTTTAAATATAATCCAGGAGACAGAGCCTTTCATACACAATACTGGTCTGCAGAAGAAGTGTTCAGCTCCTGTTATTTATCCTCAATTGTGACTATCCCTGTTCCTGGAGTTTGCAATACAAGGATCTTCATTTTGACAGATGCAGTGTAATAATGATGGAATATCTTGAAATACCTTGTGAAAATATTTGTATCCAACAGTTGAGCCTTGTGAAAACACTTTTGCTCCATCCAGAAATGGGACGGATCAGTACATCAGTTGTTACATTCCAGCAGTAAGTCCAGGCTGATTGAACTATTACACGCTCTGAAAGCCGTGAATGAACTGTTCATTATGTAGCCGAGTCATGGTTCATTCAACATGCAATTCATACTTAGGCCATGTCAAAATGTGACCACATTAAAATTGCTAGCATTTAACTGAAACTGAAAGGAACCTTTTGATTACTGTAGACACCTAATGCTGTGAATGGTGATTTATTCCATACGAATAATAGAAGTCTATAAAATAAATAGTACTTTTCCAAAGTAAGCATTTGCTTAGCACCTCAAATACAGTAATGCTGACATTGTTCTGTGAATTATATGCAATTACACATTTTAGATTATAGCAATCTTTATCACTGATAGGTTCTGCATCCAAGTCAGTGTTTTGTTTTATCACAGGTTTTTGTAACAATTGATGCACATGATTTACATCAGGAGAGTTTGTACGTATTTAATTAAGTGCTTTTATAATTAGACTACGACGCTCTATCCACTTTAAATGCTGCTTTTGTTTGCACTCTTTTGGAAAAGCTATTAGACACTCTTAATGATTGTTTGATGTGCTTGGGGAAATTTATGTGTCATGTAGGAAGATGTGGATTTTAAAGCCTCAAGATCTTTGGAAATATTTGTTTCTTTTTCAAAATCTCAAGTATTTCTAAAGCACATGTTATTAGATATCTTTTGTTTGAGAACAGACCATCAACCAGGCAGGTTAATCAATAACCCAAAGCAGCATAGTATTGCTGAGTGTAGTGAACCCCTGGCATTCGGAACTGTGAATGATACGTATATCCTTTGCTGGTATTGCTAGCTCTAGGGAAGGGCTGCATATATCTGCACTTAAACTGGTGAGCTGCATCAGTATTGAAGATCAGAGGTGGTGCAAGCCAAGTGACAAACAAGAAGATTTTTAAATGGAGTGGATGGTCACATTTTTAAAATTTGACAACAATTTGTGTTTTAATTGTCACTTTAGTAAATAGGATGTGGTACTTGCACACGCAAGTAAATGTATTTATATTCCCCACTTGCTAACAGTCTGCCTACTGTTTCCATTCTAGGACCACCAGGAGAAAAGGGAAGACATGGTCGCAGAGGTATTCCAGGTACGTGACACTGAAGGAACATTTCCCCTGACGGAGGAGCAGCGCTCCGAAAGCTTGTGATTTCAAATAAACCTGTTGGACTATAACCTGGTGTCATGTGACTTCTGACTTTGTCCCACCCCAGTCCAACACCGGCTCCTCCACATCTTAGAGAAAGGGAACTCAGAAACAAGTGAATTATAGAATGCTACTTTGATGTATTTGGTGCCAGATTCTCTGGGCAATACCTTAATGATTGAGGTGGTACGGTTCTGGCCAGCTGGTTGGAGGGATGATCAGAGACCCCTGGTGCCTCTCCCAGGGAAGGCCCTGCCAAGTGACATGGCCTGTGTCCAATCCCACCCATACGGTAACAGCTTCCTACACAGGCTGACCCACAGGCACACCAGTTAACAACAGGCCTACTCACCACTTGGTTAAACCAAGTCGTGGCAGGCTGATCGCTTCAAAGGATCCTTAAAAAAACTACTTAAAGACCACAACTGGCAGTTGGACAGGAAGGTTGACCTGGGCCTCCCCATCCAGAATCTAATTCGAGTGGAGGCAGGAGGACTGTGGGGTTTGGGGACACCAACCTTATTAAATCCCCTTCCTCGCTCCAAACTCACTCACTAGGAGCTACAGATTCAGCCCTACACAGAATATGTTCCTTTCAGATAGATTATTCACGCAACCCACTTAGTAAGGCAACATTGTGACAAAGCAACAAAGTTCTAGCTAGGAAATAATAGGAACTGCCGATGCTGGAGTCTGAGATAACAAGGTGTAGAATACAGGCATAGTGTTTCAGCTCTGACTCTCCATAAACCAGCAACATCCAAAAACTAGACCTTGTTTTTTAAACCAGTACACGTGAAGTTTAATTACTCCAAGATGAGTACAATAACTTTCCCAGTGCTGTATTGGTGCCATGCTGTGCTGACTGGTTATTGGTTTTGTGTGCCTGTCTTTTCCCACATTCCGAGTGGGTTTGAACAATCCTTGACCCAGGCCACCCGACCCGGAAACCGGGAAGCTCCCAAACCCGGAACAGCCTCGGTCCTGAGGTTACCGGTTTCGAGATGCTGTACTTGTCAATCATTCAGTTGTAGAAGTATAGGAGTGTGGATAAATATCACTGTATGGTTAAGGCTCCCAAACTTCCCATATCTACCAAGTCCAAAACTGACTTCTTGAGTAGGATTTTGAAAGGTGCAAATTATGCTTTTTAGTATTAATTCAGTTCAGCTGTTGTTTCTAGAAGGTGTGTGAAGAAATCAGCACAGGAGTTGTTAATGTGAATCTGTTACCAATTACATTCAGTTAAGTTACTGAAATGTGATGGATGCCCTTTGCAAGGTGTGAGCTAGTTTGTTGAAATTGCACAAATTGGCTGTTTATTTTCGCAATGATTTTATGAATAAAGCAGGTAAAAGGCTGGAACTCATTCCCCATTCCCGAGGGGAGCTAACTCCCAGGATTTATGTGTGTCTTTGTTAACAGTGGACACCAGACTGTATTCACTCAGTCTTGAGATGTTTACCTCTTAAATAGATTCAGCCAAATGCTTTTCAATCTTCCCTATTTTTCCCTCCTTGATTTTCAATGGCATATTTGGAGGATAAAGGGTAATTTCCTTGTTTTTTCCCACCTCCATGATCACATAGCGTTGGACCCAGAGTCGAGCACCTTAATTCATGGAAGAAGAATCACTTGTATTACTTTAATTTGGCTGTTTCACTTAGTACTGTTTCAGCAACAATACAGACAATCTAAGTCATGGGGTTTTACCACATGAACAAGGTTGCTTGCTGGAAAGGACAATTGAACGATTTAAATGGGAAATGTTCATAGTGATTTTGATTCTTATCGATGTGCTACAAATAATAGAATAATAATCGTAGTTCCTGCTACAAATACTTGTATGTAGTGTAGATATTTTGTAGCCTATTGCCACAAGACATGGTTTCCAGAAATTTTCACAATGCGAAAAGACTCAAATGTCGACTCTTTTTATATTTGTCCACCTGTAATGATCTGTCAAGGGGCCCTGAATGACAGTGGTTTGAGTTGGTGTCAATCTGGTGCTGGGCATATGGCACTAATTGGTGGAGTGTGTTAACCTCCCTGGAGAGAGGCAGAGTGTGTGCCAGTTGGCTTGAAGTGCCAACAATGGGCTGGGCATTGGACTGCCCCATTGGCAGCATCTTAAAGGGAATCTTCTCTGTTCCAAATGAACCAAAGTGTGCAACATCCTAAAATGCTGGCAGTGTCATGAAATCCAAAAGATGATCCCAGTTCTGTTTCTGTCTGACTTGTACAAATACTTTTACAGTTATTGGTCTGAATTGTCATTCAACAATTTTTTTAAAATATGCAATTAGTTAATTAAGTCTGGGTCAATACTTGTATTAATTCCATGAAGAATATTTCAGGAGTATAACACGTTCTCCTCTCTGTTCTTATGTTTACAGGGGCTGCTGTAAGTATACAATTGGCCAGTATTGCCTATGGGAACAGGTTGGGTAAAGAAAAATACATTTTGTCTAAATAGTGTATTGTATTTTAGATATTAATCCGTTGCTGCTAAATCTTTCCAGTACCATCATAACCTTTTCTTAGTCCTTTCATTTAATATTATTCTTGTTAATTAATTGTGATAATGGATGAACACTATCTTTTGCATCTTAGTGTACATTTTAACTTCGTACTTACTTAAGCAAAAGAGTAATAACCTTAACATTAATCCTTTGGCTTATAGTGCTATGTATGTACTGTGTTAATTTCTTTCCTCCTTTCTACTGATTTTTGTTCTTTACAGGGACCTCCAGGAAGAGATGGCTTTCCGGTAATTAGCTTTTAACTGCACCATTCTCTCCTCTCTTGTTCAAAAGCTATGTTTGCACTTTCTTTTCTTTTTTTTTAATATTCTTTCTCTGTTCTCTGCTGCTTTGTGGATTGTTGCCTCTCATTAACTTGCAATCCAGTTCTGCTTAGTCTCATTAATTAATTCATATACTTCATTTTTAATTTTACCAAAATAGAGGGAAATAAAAGACCTTCCTTAGGATGACCAATCTCAAGGACTGATGTCTCAGATATTTAAACATAAATATTAGCCATTCCCTTCATCGTTCTAATCCAAATGTTTTGCCAACACTGCTCCGCAAAAGTATTACCTTTGCTCTTGCTACGTTTGTTTCTAGGCTGTGGGTGGAAACTTATTTAACTGGTGGTGTGGTCTTAGCAAACAGCCATCATATTTCCAGCTTTATGTTTCGGGCTAAGGGCTTTTTCTCCCTGAGAGTTAACTCTTGGCCTCACCATCTGGTAGTTTGGTGTGTAAAGCATTAATTCCCAGCATCTAATGGGAAGCCTTTCATGCTGTTTGTAAGCGAACAATAAATACTGGAATGCTTGCTCTGTGATTTGGGGGCATTGACTTTGCTGGACATCCGAGTGTGCAGGTGACCATCTTTTTTTTGGGTGAAATCGCAAAAAAACTCTTCCTTTGCAGTTCTGACTGTACATTGATTATTAGGGAAACAAAGGATCCATGGGCCTACCAGGGAGAAGGGTGAGTTTTACTTTTGCATCTAATTTTAGCCTTGTCATTACATAATCGTGATGCTTTGCATTGCTGCTGAGGTACAATAGATGCTGATTTCAGCTGTTCATTCTGTCAAAGAAAATAATTTTGAAGCTGCAATATCCTTCGTACTGGGCACATCGCAACTAAAATTCAGTTGCGATATTTTATCTGCATTAACAAGCACAGAGTTATTGTGTGTGTGTCTAACCTTTGAAAAATAAATGGCACCATTTTTAGAAGTGTCATGTTCTCCCTGAAGAATCATTATGTAAACATTTATAAAAGGTCAGAACAACATCTGGTTTACAGAGATGGATGACTTTTGCTAAAGTGACATTGTGCAGCATTTTTAAAGAAAAAAAATTAATTTCAGATGCCAGGATAATGCAGCCTTAAACCATTTATTTGACAGTGCAGCACTTAACTGCACTTTTTCTTCAGAACGTTTTGCACATTTTTCTGGCTCCAGCTTGTCAACAGAGTTAGGGCTACAAACTGAAATGTATGCATTTTAAGACAAGTGTCATGTTGCCTTCGAGTGAGATTTTTATCTGGGTGAGGTTATTGTGAAATTTGTGAGGTTTTCTTGCTGTGACAACAGAGATTCTGATTTGCGAATTATCCTAAAACCTGCATTGCAACTGCTGCTTTTAAAGCATTAGTCAGTAAATGGGCTGTTTGGTGAACAGTTCTCCCCTCTAAGCAGAATCTTCAGCAAATCAGCTGCAACTGCAGAGAATCCAAAAGATAATGTATAAAATGCATTTTGTGGAGCTTTTACAGTTTACTGTTTGTCAACATAAAATCTTTGAGTTGTCTGATCAGAGTGTCACCGAAAAACTTTGTACCTCGTTTTTTATACATTTATAAACAAAGGCTCTAAATAATTTCCCATATTCCTTCGTAAATTCATTGGGTAAAATACATGTGTGAAGCATGTTGTTTTATCCATTACTTTAACTAACATTACCGAAACATCAAGGAGTAATGGGTGGGACCTCGGTATGTAATATTGTGGATATCCTCACTGTCCTAACACTGAACAGCCTCTTTAGAATTTTGATTCATTGCTGTGTAAATGCTGTGAATGCTAACCTGATTGCCATGCAGCTGGTTTGATTTATTTTAATATTGTATGTATTTAAGCAAAGGTGCTAGGAATACTTTAGTTCATAAGCACATTTATCACAGAGCTGGTATTTAGTAAAAATAAACAAAACCATTCCAACCCCCATTACTTTAAAAGGAAACAAGATCCAACTGTGTGTGGGCTGAAGGACTATTAATTGTTATTACTGTAACTCACTAAATGGGGAAATTCCAGGGGGACCAGCTCAGTTTATAAAGTCTGCCGTTGCTGTATCTCAGGTGCCGCAGGAGAGGGCAGATGCTGTTGCAAGCGTCCTTGCAATAAACAGCAAGCTTTTGTAATACTTAACCATTTCTGGCACCATCTCTTTGAAAGTCTCCGAGGTGCCACTTGTCTTGAATCTCAGAGTCAGTGCAGGGCAGAGCCTCCTGCTGTCACAGGCACACGCTCTCTTTCCCTTCTCTCCTTTAAGGAAAGTCCATAAACTATATTTAGGTTTTGGTGAGTGGACCTCAGAAGGGCAAGAACTGGTTACTGCACATAATAGGGAAGACAACGGCCTAGTGTATTATCACTGGACTATTAAACCAGAGACCTAGATAATGTTCTGGGGACTGTGATTCAAATCCTGCCTGGGTAGATGATAGAATTTGAATTCAATAAAAATCTGGAATTGAGAGTCTAATGATGACCAGGAATCCATTGCTGATTGTCAGGGAAAACCCATCGGGTTCACTAATATCTTTTAGGGAAGGAAATCTGCTATCGTACCTGGTCTAGCCTACATGTGACTCCAAACCCACAGCAATGTGAGTGACTCTTAACCGGCCTCTGGGCAATTAGGGACCAGCAATAAATGCTGGCCTAGCCAGCGACACCCTTATCCCATGAATGAAAAGAAAAAACTTGCAAAGAGCTTCGTCTATTGAAGTTTTCTAATTAATAAATCATTACAATGATCTCTCCAAACTTCCAGTTCAAAAGCTCAGTTACATTACAGTTCCAAGGGCAAACAGGCTTCAAATGTATGCATTCAGATATTTAAATAGTTAAAGAACAAAACCAACCACCCATGCAGACAGAAAATTAATGTACAAGCATTTTACTGAGATTGTGGAATAGGAAATGATCTTGGATTGACCTTGGAAGTCCCATTATGTGCAGCACTCTATTTTAAGTTAATTGACTTTAACAGAGTTGAATATCTGACAAGATGTACAATATGTAGTTAATATAGTGCAAACCACTCAATAATCTACCCTAAAGTTTGTGGCTAATTACCATGAGATTTTATTTTTGCTCATTGTCACTTAGTTCACCAATTTGTGCTACAACTAAAACTTGGCACATCAATTAGTTCCCCTGTTGTCCATAGGTTAGACTATGAAGTGCTGGATGGAGATACATGTGAAAGATTGTTAGGCCTGTTACACAACAACATTGGCCTGATCAATCACTCATCACTGCAACACAAGCCATTCCCCAAAATGATCCACTGATCTCTGCAGTTTGCCTCTTTATGGTGGAATCCAGCGTGATGTTTAGTATAAAATAAAAACAGAAAACACAGTATCAGCAGCCTCTGCAGAGAGAGACAGAGGAACAGCGTTAGCTTCTCAGATGGACAATTTCTCATTTTAAGTTTACATTCCGATGAAAGATCATTGACCTGAAAAGTGAACTCTGTTTCTGTCTCCACAGATACTAGTCAATCTACTGGGTATTTCTAGAATCTTCGAGTTGTTTATAAAATTTCTAATTTCAAGCATGTGCTATGTTGTTACATTAGTAGAGGAATAGAATCATAGAGGTCTACAGCACAGAAAAAGATCCTTCAGTCCATTGAATCTGTGCCAGTCAAAAACAAGCCCCTAGCTATTCTCATTAATATGACATTAATTTGCCACATTGCCAAAGTTGAATCTGAATCTTTCAATGCCCTCCAATTTATAATGTGATAAATGTGCTTTTAAAAGCATGAGTAGTGTAGCATTTGTTTGACACTCGTTATATTTAACTCACTGGCTTATGTTTAATATATTAGCATGACAATATAAAGCTGTAAGCAAGTTTAAATTTATCAGACTTTGAAAGATATTATGTAAATTCTAGCCCTACAACCAACTGAAATGATGAATGTCATATAACTCCCCTAACCTTATCAACAGCAACTTGCATTGATGAAGCACCTTTAACAAGGTCAAATGTCCTAAGGCACTTCAGAGGAAAGATAGAAAGCATGACAGTGGTATAGACATAATGTCACTGAGCAAGTAATCTTGCACTCCATCGGTTCACAACACAGGTTGTAAAATTTGAATTCAATTAAAAGCTGATTTAATGCCCTTTCACAAGGTAAGTCTGCTGTATATGCCCTACATGTGACACCAGACCACCTGCATTGTGGTTACTTTTAACTACCCTCTGAAATGTCCCCAGCAAGCTGCTCAGTTCCAGGGGAATTAGGGGTGAGCAATAAATATCAGCCTGACCAGTGACACCCCCAGCCAATGAGCAAATTTTATAAAGCAATGCAAATAATGAGATATGAGGTGAGCAAGTGGTAGGTTTTAAGGATAATCTTAGTAAAGGAGAGTCGTAGAAACATTTCAGGTGGAGCTTCTATATAACAGAATGGCCAACTGTCAGCACTGGCTACAATCAGCAAAAGAGGACCTGGGTTTGAATCTTTCTGTGCTTTGGCTGAAACTGGAATAAAAGTTCATCTGGGTAGATTGACAATTTAGATGAAGAGGATCTCTGGAGGTTAGTGGTCGGAATGTTGTACTCAGTTAGTTTGGCTGGTAGAAGGTGAAGCAATCATGTGGGAATATTTCAGTTAGACCCAGTCACCACTGGGTAAGGCTGGGAGAATCTGCAACTGAGCTGAGAAGCTGAATGTGCAGAGATCAAGTGAGGACCTGCTACTGGTTTCCATGGTTGAATAGTCTCCTGGCACTTGGTCGAGCTCACACATACCAGGTGTGACCACTTCAGCTGGAGAAGCTGTGAACTCAGCAGTAGGTGATTCCATTAAGAATGGAATGTTGTAAAATCACAGGTTAATGAAAAATGAAGAAACCCATATAATTGGTCTGCCTAGACCATGACTTCCCAAATAATTTCCAACTGTGACCCCCTCTCGAAGGTTGGTCATTGTTGTGAGCCCTCAAGTGAGAAATGAGAGTGCAGGGTCAGGGGGTTGAGAGAGAGGGGTTTGGGAGCTGAAAGAGGGATAAGGCCTGAGAGTGAGGGTGGTTGGGGGCTGAGACAGAGGGGTTGGAGGCTGGGAGAGTGGGGATTGGGGAGGAGTGGGGTCTGGGGGCTGAGAGACAGGAAATTGGGGACTGACAGAGTGGACCTGTTTAAGTAGGAGGACAGCTGTTATCACTCAGCCAGAGCTCCACAGTGACCATTGCAGTCTCAGAGCTCACGCTCACAAAATGTTAGAGTGTGACCAGGCAGGGGGTCCCAATCCCAATGTTGAGAAGCCTTGCCCTGAGAACACCCTATCGAACCCACCTCTCCCTCATTTCTATATCCACTCATTTCTTAAACGATTCCTTGGTTTTTCCATCTCAATTACTCATTCCACGAGACAGTTCCAAATACTCATGGGTGTCAGTGTGAAGAGAAAGACCCAAAGATAGCTGTGGTTTTCATCTAGTGTTGAGACAATAAAGGAATCCAGATACCTTTTGTTATTCATCTATGTGATGTGGCCATCACTGGCTGGGCAAGCATTTATTGCCCATGCTTAGTTGCCCTTGAGAAGGTGGTGGTAAGCTGCCTTCTTGAACTGCTGCAGTCCATGTGCTGTAGGTACACCCACCATGCTGTTAGGGAGGGAGTTCCTGGTTTTTGACCCAATGACACAAGAAACAGTGTTATATTTTCAAATCAGCATGGTGAGTGGCTTGGCACTGCTGCTAGTGAGCATTAGTGATGGGTTTAGTACCAATCAAGCGGGCTACTTTGTCCTGGATGGCATCAAGCTTCTTGAGTGTTGTTGGAGCTGCCCCCATCCAGGCAAGTGGGGAGTATTCCATCACACTCCCGACTTGTGCCTTGTAGATGGTGGACAGGAAGTGGGTCACTCAACACAGGATTCCTAGCTTGGGACCTGCTCCTGTAGCAATAGATTTATATGGTTAGTCCAGTTCAGTTTCTGGTAAGCTCCATGATGTTGATAATGGTAGCTTCAGTGGTTGTAATGCCACTGAATGTCAAGGGATCATGGTTAGATTCTGTCTTGTGGAAGATGGCCATTGACACTTTTCAACCCAATCCCAGATATTGTCTCGATCTTCCTGCATTTGGTCATGGATTGACTCATTATCTGAGGAGTCTCAAATGGTGCTGAACATTGTGCAATCATTAGTGAATATTCCCACTTTGGACCTTATGATGGAGGGAAGGTCATTGTGGAAGCAGCTGAATATGGTTGGGTCTAGGACACTCCCCTGAGGAACACCTGCAAGATGCCCTGGAGCTGAGATGACTGACCTCCAACAACCACCTTTCTTTGTGCTCGGTAAGATTGTAACCAGCTGAGAGCTTTCCCTCATCCCCTCAGACTCTAATTTTGCAGAGGCTCCAGAATTGCCCATGCTGCATGAGTTTGAATTTCCATTTGTTTTCCTGAGTTTCTCACGATTTCAAAGCCTCTTTTAGCAGGGAGATGCCTCCAACTATCATCCCCTGACAAAAATGTGGAGCTGGAAAAGAACAGCAGGTCGGATAGCATCCAAGGAGCAGGAAAGTCAACATTTCGTGTCAGAACTCTTCTTCAGGGCTCTCATTTTTTTTTTATTCTAGCTTGCAGGATCTGCAGTCCTTTCTGTCCTCAAGTAAGTATTGTCCCCTATTCCCTGGAGCCTCAGCAGTGACATTCTGTATCAGGTTGGTGTAGGATGCGTGAGGAGGCAGAGTGCAGATTCCTGTTGAGGTATAGGGGCACTCTTTGATGCCTCCTGGTCATTGACATGATTAAACAACTGTCCCTTTGCGAGCAAATGTTCCAGTTCACCATTTCCAAGGATGCTCAATGACTGAATGGCAAACCATTCTTGGTTACAGCTCTGAAGTGTCATGGGATGGTTTCACTACCTTTCTTAAATTAAAGGTGCCATTTTAATGCAGGCTGTTTTAGTTTTGTTCAGAATGAATTGTTACGATGGGTGTAACCTATTGCTGTGCTGCTTGCTTGAGGTTTGTTGCAGTACGATCTAATGCATAGTCATTGGCTGCAGATATCTTTTTGCAGGCTGCTTTAGACAGGAGCTGATAAGTATACTGTCTTTTATTTGATCTAATACTAATCCTCTATTTGTGTCTCTCCTTTACTTCTGCATGCTGTGTTTGCTGACCCTACCCAGGGTCTAAAGGGGGATCCTGGCGAAGAGGTGAGTCATGGACTTAAAAGGAAATGCCCTTAATTTGCGTTTCTAGCAGTATTTTGGGAGGACATCTAATACCCTTCCTTATCTGAGTACTGTCTATTCAAATTGCAAGTTCAAGCTGCCGATGTGTAAAAGGAAAGTGGGAAATAACTGAGAGGAAAGTTCTGGAATCAATTTCAAATTAAATTATGTATTCCCACGGGCAACAAATCTTTGTAATTTTTAACCTTTCATAAAGCAATGATTGGAAGCTTATTACATTTCATTCTTTATATTATTTATATTAGATAAACAAACCTGAAAGGAAATAAGTTTCTGTTTATGCTTTTTTTTCATGTGGGTTTCCCCCTAAGGGATCAGTGGATAATGGAAAGCAGTCTCCAACATAGTGAACTGTTAAACACGATTTTGCCACCAAAGATATTCCACCCAAGTGCTCTGTGCTATTTCACTTTCTCACTCATGGTTCCATCTCTTCTTTTATTTGCTCTGGGCATGTGGCCCAGCATTTCATGCCTGTCCCTAGTTGCCCTTGAGAAGGCGGTGGTGAGCTGCCTTCTTGAACCGCTGTAGTCCATGTGCTGTAGGTAAACCCACAATGCCCCTTAGGGAGGGAATTCCAGGCTTTGCTCCTGGCCTCAATGAAGGAACGGTGATATATTTTGAAGTCAGGCTGGGTGAGAGGCTTGGAGGGGAACTTGCAGGAGTTGGTGTTCCCATGTATCTGCTGTCCTCGTCCTTCTAGATTTGGAAGGAGCAGTTGAAGGAGCCTTAATGAGTTGCTGCAGTGCATCTTACAGATACTACACATGGCTGGCGGTGGGAGCAGTGAATATGTAAGATGTTGGATGCAGTTTTGATCAAGCGGGGTTGCTTTACTCTGTTTGGTGGTGGGTTTCTTCACTGTCATTGTGCGGGGAACAAAGGTCCATGTTGATTGTGAGATGGAGCTGTTTCTGTTGGAAACATGAATTTTATCACCTTACTCCCACACAAATTGTACGCAAAGTGCCTCTGAGCTTTCTGAGCCTTGTGCTGCAACCTGCAAATACTGTCCACACATGTCATTTTTCCTGAATTCTAGGTGTGTTGAAATTAAAACCATTCTGAGGTTTTTGTTTTGATAGGAAAGCCATTTGATTAGAGGTTCCTGGCACATGTAAGGTTTTTTCCCAGAGATCCTGGTGTGTGGCATGTTTATTTGAGATGTAGACAATCAGATGAGGCAGTAACACTTAAGGGGACTGTAGCTCCTTGTTGAGGGGGAGGTGTGAATGACTGAAAAAGCCAATTAATTATCCGCAATGGCCCAGTAATGTTCTGTGGACAGTACTGTGGATGTTGTCACAGAATGACTGGCAGCCCTGCTTCAGGAACATGTCCTTATTTTGGGCTGAAGTCCATATTTCCCTACCCACCTCTCCTGTTCAGGGGAGAGTTGTTTATTCCTTCTTATTTACTTATTCACGGGATATTACTCGCAAGACATTGTCCTGCATTTGGTGGAACTCTGTTGCAGTCACTTAGTAAAGAGACATGAACAAGACAAGCAGGTATATCACATTCCTTACACAGAGTTCCTTGGGTAGTGAAGGATGCAGAGAATATGTCCACACTTTATTTGTTGGCCACAAATTGCATTTAACTGAATCATGTGACAATCATTTAACTCCATCTTTACTTGGCATGCTAAATAGCATCTTGACAAAGTTTTGATTAAAAATGTGTCAGTCGGGGGCAAAAAAAACACGGAAAAGTATGCTTCAGGAACATCAACAATAAAGTGGAGCAAACTTGAACAGAAAACTCAGGAGACAATTACAACTTGTACCTTTCCTTTATGAACATAGTTTGAACAGCTCTGATCCTTGGACCTGCAATGAGCCCAGTTTCTGTGGCACGGTGTGTGTTACAAGTGAACACCATCCCAAAGTGAGAGATGCAACCAGGGCCCGTTGTCCATGAGATTCCAGAGATCAGCAGCACAGCTTCAGCATATTGGTTAATTGAATATTTGAGTCAATAAATATTTTACCTGATGGCTGGGAATGAGAAAATCAATATTTGACCGTTCTATCTGTCTTTACTTGGTAATTGTGTGGAGTGGCAGGAAAGAACTCAACCACATTGCCATATAGATGAGTCTGAATTAGAGAATCTTGGAGCATTGTTATCATCAAAGAGAGTGTGTGGTGTTTTGTTCATCCAAACTTTAGCAAATCTTGGCATGAGTCATATTCAAAGACTTGTCTTGACTTGATTATAGTGTCAGCTCTGATTAACTTCACGCAATTGGAAGTGTGTTCAGGATAAGGCTACCTCCCTGGCCCACTGTAATTGAAGTAAGGATGACACACACTTTATCTGTAAGCAATGGTGAAGGGTTTGGCCAAACCAGGAGTTTGAAGTAAACCACATTGGCATCAGTTCAAACCTGAATTCTAACATGTTACAGACTTGTTTTTATCTGTGGCTAGTTTGATTTATTCTTGAGCAAATAAAGTGGTGAAGAGCAAATCCCTTCAAGAACCAGGCTTGAAAGTGAGCTCATTGTTACATGGAATTGCAGTGCAACCTGAAAGATTTTCTTTCTGAGGCTTGACAGCCAGAAAGATTATTAATTGTATGACCAAGAGAATAATGAGCAAAAATTTCAAAGAGGAGTCCTGATGGTCTTGTGCATAACACACTCAAAACACATCTTTGAAATATTCCAACACACTAATCAGTGATTGTTAATGTATTTGCCAAAATGTACAAGTTTCCAAATGCACATTGTGAACAGTAACTGGTCACACCTCAGTGTAAATTCAGGGCTTAAATATTCCTACTCCTGAAACCATAGCCATCATAAAGCTGGGAAAAGAGGCAGCTGATGAAGGATACATGCCTCAATCTTTTGTGAGGTGCACAATTCCAGAATTGTGAAGGGAGCTCTTTGTTGGTATTTGCTTCTGTTTCTTCAATCATCGTTTTGTACGATCATTGCTCAATCTCTCTAAGCTTCCAGCTGCTGCAGACTAATGAAGCTCAAACCTGTAAGGTCCCATCTCTCTTAAAAACTACAATATGAAAGAAACATGTTTTAAAATATCGTCAGCACCGGTGAGTATTTTCAGTACAGCCAAGGTTGTGTTTGTTTATTCCATGTTGAAATTGCAGCAAGATGTCACCCAGGGGTTGTACAGAGAGTTGTGACATGTGGTTCCCTTATCATTGACTCTGGATTATTCCCGGATCTATGTGATGTCAGTTATTTTAAGCAACCTTGGAAATAAAGGACATGAAATCCTTTAAAAGTACCATGGTGACTGACTGACTGATTGTTCGAGACACCTTTAAAACTAGCTATAATTGAATAAAAACACATGCTAGCTGAAAGTAATATTTTTGCTATGCTTCAGAGATAAATTATTTTATGACTTGACGAAGCTTATTCTCAGCCTGTGTAAAGTAATCTGAATTCTACATTTGAAATGCTTCATTTTATTTATTTTCAATGTGGAACTTAACAAATGATTATCAGATCTGAGGAACTTCACCAGTCTTGAAATATTCCAGATGCATAACCCATGACCGGATTGTTTATATAAATGATGCTGCAGGTTAGAAACTATGACACTTAGGTCCTGGTTTGTTCAAGTTAAATGAAGAGGGGATCATGAGGGTCATGACTGGGCTATGGGGATAAGGAATGTTGTTCAGCCATGATCCTATTGAATGGTGGTGTAGGTTTGAGGGGCTGAATGGCCTACTCCTATTTTTTATGCCCTTATGGACTGCCTTGGTTTCCAGATTTGTGTTACTGTGTAAAATAATCAACAGCGCAGACTGATAACCGTGAGTAAACACCATGTGATAACTCAAGATTCTTGAAGTTATTTCAACTGGGTTTAATACGAGAAAACTGCAGTTATTCTACAGCAAATTCTAACATTGGATAATTTTGTTCTGTCACTTGCTTCAAGGGATATTTAGATGAGGATTGTATTACAAAGCAAGTTGATTCAGACCCATATTTGCATGTCATCTTGTTCCAATGCTGCAATGAGATGTGAACCTGGAGTCTGAGGAGGATTTCCTTCTTGAGAACGTAAATTATGTTTTTCAGTTGGTCCAAGTTTCTAAAAATGCTGGAGAAACTCAACAGGTCTGGCAGTGTTTGAGGAGACAGAAACAGAGTTAACATTTTGAGCGTGGGTATGACTCTTCTTCTGAACTGTTCTAGTCCTGAGCAAGGGTCAGCACTTCAAATACTCCAGACGACAGCTTATGCCATGGTAGAAATCTGCAAGGTTGCAATGAAAACCTCAAAGGATCACCATTGAAACAGTTCTTGACCAAATTAGGGTAACATTTAGGTGTTAACGAGTCATCAATGCAAAAGAGTTCTTGTGAGCAGAAACTATTTCACTTCTCATTCTAAATACAACTGCCTAAGGAGGAACAGGTGTCATTTGCAGTTCAACTGCTAACTATTTAAGACAACATTTGTTCACCATAGCTTCCCAGCTGCCAGAAGTATGAGAAATAAGCCATCACAGAGCAAAGTTTACACACGTTATCTAGTTTATGTTAAAAAGCATCAAATGTTGCAGTTTAGGCCTTAGACTCTGGATTTACACAATAATTCAACATTGGTGCAAAGCCAGACAATTTTGTACCAACTTGATGTTTTTTTGTGTAAATGCGGCATTATTTTAATGTGTATGCTTACAATTTCAAAATTGTAGCTTAGGTGTTGAGAGAGAAACCTCCTTTTGAACTGTGTTCTTACCAATACTGCTGCCTTAGAGCACCAGTGACCCGGGTTCAATTCCAGCCTCGGGCGACTGTCTGTGTGCAGTTTGCACATTCTCCCTGTGCCTGCGTGAGTTTCCTCCGGGTGCTCCGGTCTCCTCCCACAGTCCAAAGATGTGCAGGTTAGGTGGATTGGCCATGCTAAATTGCCCATAGTGTCGAGGGTAGAAAATTCAGGGATGGGGTAGGGGGTGGGCCTGGGTGGGATGCTCTTTGGACGGTCAGTGTGGACTCAATGAGCCGAATGGCCTGTTCCCACACTGTAGGGATTCTATGGTAGTGTCTGTGGAATTGTTAAGAACGGAATCTGCTTTGTTTAAAACCTGAATCTACAGTAGTCCTAGAGTACATATGGAGCATCGATGGGTTTTGCGATTCGTACAACATGCTACCAGTATAAAAATTAATTTCTTGGCCACCTAGTGGTAATAAGGTATAAAAATACAGTAATTTCTCCAGATCTGGAAATAAAATGAAGTGAAATGTCCGAATAGATTGAATTTCAGAATTAATGGTGAATCGTCTACAGAATTTCAGTTCACAAATTCACATTTATTTGCACAATGTAAAGAGTCCCTGTAGTTACAAAGTTGGATTGATGCATTTTTAATGATCTTGTGTCTCAAGCTGTAATAGAAATCTTAATTTACAAGATCTTCAAATAGTTGAAATGGGTATGTATGACGTTGTGTGACACACAGTAATACTTAATAATGAGAAGTTGATACAAGTTGCTAGTTCTGATTCCTGGTTTATGCTGACTTAGATTCATCCATTACATAGGAGAGGTGATGTAAGTACAAGTGACAATGTTCACATTGGAAATGGTCTCAGTTGAGAAGGTGAAAGAGATTTTCTGAGTATGAGTCTCCAATTGCTGAACACGCCCATGTGAGGATAAGGACATTAAGGATCCATGGTTCCTGCTGACTTCCAAAGAGCTAACACAGCTATAGCAGGCTGAATGGCCACCATCTGTGCTGTAAAATTCTAATTAGTGAGAACGTACAGAGTGAAAATTGGTAATTTGCCACAGCAAAAAGAGAAAGGAGCACAGCAATTGAGGGCCCATTAAAACAGGCTCTTACATGCACTTTACAAGTAGTCCCTGAGTGATACAAACCACATACTAATCATAAATTACCAGCCAACAATCGTCCAGGGTAGTAGACCGTGCTGGTAAGTGTTGTAAGTGATCATAGGGAAGGCGATCAAAAGAAGCAATTAAAAGATTTTAGAAGGTTTTTTTTAAGAAAAGCTGTCAAATACATCCTGCTTTGTGACCAGTTTAAAAATAAGTACTTGAGCTGTATCTATTTTCTGTAAATTACAATATTGTGTACCTTGAGAGCTGGTTATGGAAGATAAGGGGTTTGAAAAGGTGCCTACTAGAATGAATGTAACACCTAATACAGATCAGAGGTGCTCGCAGCTAAATTCACCGTTCAGCTGAGATGCTTTTGTGCATTTTAAAGTTTACCAACATTGATGTTTTATCCTCTGTAGAGAGATAAGAAACCAAATCTATTTGGGGCATATAGTCAAAATATTCAAAATCCTGGCTAAGAAATGTCACTGATAAATCCAAGCATCAGCTGGTTGATTCTGACAGACGAGTGAGAGGGGATTCACAATAAGACATAAATTGTTTGTGTGGATTGTAATGCGAGCTCTTTCTGATGACTGTTTCCCCTTCTACTGCAGGGAGCTCCAGGAGATCCCGGCATCTCAATCATTGGACCCCGTGGCCCTCCTGTGAGTCTGACTGTCTATCATTGATTGTGTTTTCACTGTGTGTTCAGGCATGATGTGATGGGGCAGGAAACAGTGGAATGTCTACCAGAGCAACCGTTGACTGTCAGTGGAAATTCAAACGTAGCCAATTCTTCCTGGCAGTAAAACCCTCTCATTGCATGCAATTGTGATTAAACTCTTTTCTTTTACTTATTCAATGGCTGTAACATAATTTCATTGAGTAAGAATTTTACTTTTACTTCCATGGGATTTGGGCATCTCTGGCTGGGCCAGCTTTTATTGCCCATCCCTTGCTGCCCCTTAAGATGGTGGGGGTGAGCTGCCTTCTTGAACCGCTGATGTCCATGTGCTGTAGATTGACCCCCAATGCCTTTAAGAAGTGAATCCCAGCATTTTTATCCAGCAACGCTAAAGGAATGGTGATATATTTCCAAATCAGGACGATGAGTGGTTGGAGGGGAACTTGCAGGGGACGGTGCTCCCATGTATCTGCTCTCCTTGTCCTTCGAGATAGAAGTGGCCTTGGGTATGCAAGGTGCTAGTGAATTGTTGCTGTGCATCTTATAGATGGCAGACTCTTCAGCTACTGTTCATTGGTGGAGGGAATGAACATTGAAGGTGGTGGATGGGATGTACATCAAACTGACTGCTTTGTCCTAGATAATGTCAAGCTTCATGTTAGAACAGCATTTATTCAGGCAAGTGGGGAGTGTTCCATCACATTCCTGATACATGTATTCTGGATAATGGACAGGTTTTGTGGAGTCAGGAGGTGAGTTACCTGCTGCAGGATTCCTAACCTCTGACCTGGTCTTGAGCCACAGTATTTATATGGCTGGTCCAGCTCAGATTTTGATCAATGGGCTTTTGGTAACCATTGCAGTCTGAAAGATTTCAGAATAATCAAGATGCCTACTGGTATGACAGAAACATCAAGATGTAATTGAGTCTAATCTTTTCAAATCCTCCTTAATTATTTTTCATTGTGCCTTCCTTAAAGGAACTTGGTTAAAATCCTGGAAACTCCTTCCTAACAAACAGCGGGTGTCCCAACATGACATGAACTGCAGTGGTTCAAGAAGACATCTCGCCAGCTTCTCATGGGTGGTCAGTGGTGGTCAATAAATGCTGGCCTAGTCTGTAAAATGCAATAGAAAATAGACAGAAAAGGTGTTTCTAGTTTAGAGGTTGGCCAGAACTAACAGCCAAAATAGAATGATAGTCACTAATAAATCCAATTGGGAATTTGTGAAAAACACTTTACTCAGCAAGTGAGGAGAATGGGAAAGTTGCTATCTCAACAAGTTGTTAAGGCAAATAGTCGAAATACGGTTACATGAATCCAGATGAATATGTGAGGGTGAAATGAGTAGAACAATGTACTTATAGGGTTAAATAAAGAAGGGTGGGGAAGAGGTCAAATGGAGCAGGCACCGACATGGATCAGATGGGCTGAATAGCCTGTTTCTGTTCTGTAAATTGCTCAGTTTGTTCCCCCGTCCCTAACTCTGTTAACCTCCTCCATCCTGACAACCCTTCCTGTTGCTGTAACCTCTGCAGCCCCTACAACCCTCTGAATCTCTGTGACCTCCTTCATCTCTACGATTACCTGAGAGTTCTGTGATCTTTCTTTCACCTCTTGCAATCTTTTACATCATTCAATTGTTAGCAACCATGCCTTCCAGTGCCCAATCCTTAAACCTCTTTTCCAATGTACCCCTTTCTCTTTCCTTGAGATGCTTCATAAATCTGTTACTTTGACCACTGCCCTAATGTGGCTATGTCAAATGTTGTTGGTAATTTTCATGAAAGACCTTGGTATGTTTTACAACATTAGTCACGCTATATAAATGCGAGTTATTGATGATGCAGAGAAGGAGAGAATATTACTCTTCAATAAATCCTGTCAAATCTCTTTTGATGAAAGTTTTTAACATTATTGTATATGGTCAGAGAAAGAATGCAGCGTTTTGTGCCATAGATTTCAAATGTTATACATTTGTCACGTGTAAAAATAAATTTAATTTGCTACCCTTGCTCAGAAGAACTATAAAAAATTAGATTGCATAAGCAAAACGATTTGGGAGTTTATTTGCTCCCAGAAATTAACTGCAGCAAACAAGGAGGTTAGTTTATAAAGTATTCATTGCTGTTTCATCCTCACCTATACTTATTTTATTAAAATTAATGGACAAAGGAATTTGTAGTTCTTAGCTCTTAGGCCTATAACTTGCACCACATCAAATGAAACCAACATTACTGGAAATCTTTATTTCAAGTTAACTTTTGAACCAACCTTTTGAAATTGCAAATGCTTGACAGTCATACTTAATTTCTTTGTGACAATACATTAGCCATCTGTCTGACTGGTGGATGTGAAATTCCACACACCCTCAAAGTTTCTACCTAATAACATTTGCACAAATATCTTGGTGGATTTTATTGCAAAGGAAGTACCTCAAACCTACACGGTTTGAAATGATTTACAGTTTATTTCCCCCTATTAGATACATGTGTATGTTATGTTGTGTATATATCTTTCTCATACTCCCATCAGCTTTTCCATTAAAAATGCCTTTGTCCACATTATCTGCGTAAACTTATCACAATGTGTCCTTCTGTCAGTGATGGCCCCATGAAGCTATAACCTTTCAGCCAATATCCCAGAACAACTCCTACATTGCAACTAAATCTACTTCCCAATTACCACAGATTTTGTTAAAAGTATTTTCTAATAATGAGAACAAATTTCAGAATGGGAGCTGAACTATCTCTGTATACTTTATTTCAATTATACCCTATCCTTCAATCCCCTTAACTTGTGCAACAAATCACAGGAGATACAACATATGAAAATATACATTGGAGAATAAATGTTTGCAATGCATTCAATATAAAATATATATAAATAGATTAGAGGCAAGATTAGAAAATTAAGGAATTACTTAGGTTCAAGTAAAAGAAAACGGTAAAAAGTGTATTTACAAAAATGGCGAGCGGTGTTCATTTAATTTTTTTTTCTTCTTTAAAATATGCAGATTTATCCAAAGTAATCAAATTTGGAGGAATTCAGTTAACCTGATCTTGAATATATGACAATTTATGAGATGAAAATGTACAGAATGAGTGTGTGATTGGGAACCCTTTTATTGTAAAGAAATGATGTGTAAATTGTAAATGCATTGCCACCTTTAATGAAGCAGTTGATAATAAAAAGCTGGACTGTACTTGATTTGTACTCAGGTTCTCCTTAAACCAAAAGAGCTCAGTGAATATTGCTGTGCTTTTGAAGTAATTGCTAAGAGTGGACATGTCAATGTGCCAGAAAAGGCATCATCCTTTTTACAGACGAGAGGAAAGGATTTCATTTCTTTGATGTGCTATTTCCGGTTTGAAAATGTCATAAAGAATTGATTTATTTGTGGTGTTTTTCATTCTTGTTGAGCTGAAGTCAGGACTGAAGAAATGTGACAACATAGTTTGACCATCTGGTTTTGCAGTTAGCCATCAGAGGCAGCGTGATAAACCCTTACTAATGAGGAACAGCTTGAAATCCAGTTACTTGCTCTTGCCTTTTGCATTTGACAAATAACAAACAAGTAACAGGAGCTCCAGTCTTCAAAGGAAAGTGTTTTTTACTTCAGCAGGTTTAATTATAATAAATTTAGTTGTCTTCAGATATCATGGTGTAGCTGGAAAGAGTTGGTTACACAGCAAACCAGTCATCTGCAGAAACCACTACTTGAAGAATGTGCCTGTCATACAATATCCCATCTTTAGGGCATTTTGAAAAACCACTTCAATATTTTTAATCCTATATGATTACTTGACATCCCAGTTAAAATGGGAGTAACTTATTAATCCGTGTAAATACTTCAAAAGCCAGGATTTGGCTCACTCTCTTGTTAGTAATTTGAAAACATGCTACAACGATTAGATTTCACAGGATTCTGAACAGTATGTCGCAATTATAATGCTATACATGCAGCAATGAACACCAGTAGTGAAACTGCAGCTTCACTTAATTATACTGTCACACTAATGCCTGCTGTGACTTTGTACGGATCAGCTTTTGAGCAGTAAGGAGCACAAAGGCTTTACTGAATGCTGGTGTGATGGCAAGACAGTGCCATTTTTTTATTTGTTCATAGGATCTGTGTGTGCTGCTGGCTAGGTCAGTATTTATTGCTGTTCCTGACTCTAGTTCAAAGATGTGTAGGTTAGGGTGGATTGGCTGTGCCAAATTGCCCCTAGTGTACAGGGACGTGCAGGTGTTGGGCTACCCATGGGAAATGTAAGGTTACAGGGATAGGGTAAGGAGGTGGGTTTGGGTGGGATGCTCTTTGGAAGGTCAGTGTGAGCTCGATGGGCTGAATGGCCTGCTTCCACACTGTAGGGATTCTATGAGAACAGTTAACAATCAAACCACCTCTGGAGCCACATGCAGATCAGACTGCAGGTGTCCTTCCCTAAAGGGTAATAGTGAACCAGAGTCTACGGTGGGCAATTGGTACATGGTCACCATTAGACTCACTTTCATGTCTCACCAAGTGCCATGGAGAGATTTGAACCTATGTCTCCAGAACATTAGCCTGTGGTTCTGGATTACTTGTCCAGTGATATTACCATTACACAACCATCTCGTACCTGGGGTTGCGAGCACAAATCCAGCCAATATTTCTAGTGCTGCTGGCTATAGGGCTGCCACCAGCACATGGCCTAGGCTGAACAGTGTAGTGATGCTGCTCCTCACTGAATCATTTGCCAATAGGCTGATCTATGCTTGTAGATTTAGGTCTCATTGATGAGAGGTGCAGATGTGATAGTTTGATGTGAAAAAAATAACACTTTGAGAATCACAAAGAATTTCTGTACATCTTCCGAATGTACTTGACTTCCTTTCCAGCTGATGATAGATCTCTGACATGTCTCTCTGCACATATGGAAATAATGTTAAGTTTTGAAAAAGACAACCAAAAAAAGGGAGAAATAAATTTTGAAGATAAACTTGCAAGTAATATCAAGTTGGACTGCAAGAGCTTCTTTAAATATACAAAAAGGAAAAGAAAAGCCAAAGCGAACATCGACCCCTTAGAGAACAAGGTTGGGGAAGTAATAAGGGAGAACCAGGAAATGACAGTGAAGTTGATTAAATACTTTGTATCAATCTTCATGGTAGAAAACATTAATTGTCTTTCAAAAGTGCTAAATAATCAAGGAGCAAAAGGAGGAGAGGAAATAAATACAATAGCTATCACTAGAGAAAAATTGCTAGAGAAACAAATAGAAACTATCAGACCTTGGACCTGATTTGATGCATCCTAGGATATTAAAGGATTAGCAGCAGAGACAGTGGATGCACTGGGTTGAAATCTTCCAGGAATCCTTGGATTCTGGATGAGTCCAAGAGGATTAGAAAGCTAACAATGTAGAATTTTTATTTAAAAGGGGAAACAAAACTAAAAACAGGTCATTATAGGCCAGTTAGCTCAATGTTTGTCATTGGGAAAATATTAGAAACTATTAGAAAGGACATAATCAGAGTGTGAGGAATACATATGATCAGACAGAGTCAGCATGGCTTCATGAAAGGGAAATCATGCCTGACAAATTTACTCTTTGAGCAGGTAATGAGCAGGATAGATAAAGGGGAAGCAGTGGATATGATATATTTGGATCTTCAGAAGGCTTTCGATAAGGTTCCATATGTTGGGCTACTTAATAAGAGCCCATGGTGTCAGAGATGGTATTCTAGCACAGATATTGGCTAATTAGTAGGAGACAAAGTTGGGATAAAAGGGAAATATTCATAATGACAACATATTACTGGGGGTGTGTCATAAGCATCAGTGCTGGGGCCACAATATTTACAATGTACATTATTGAGTTAGATGAGGAAAGTGAATGTATATAGCCAAGTTTGCAGATCACAAAAAAAGATGAGAAGGTAAGTGTTGATGAGGATGGCACCCAGAATCTGCAGAAGTATATAGACAGGTTAAATGCGAGTGCAAAAACTTGTCAGATGGAATCTAATGTGAGAAAATGAGAGGTTCTGCACTTTGGCGGAAGCACAGAGAAGCTGAATGTTTAATCGGAGAAAGTCTGCAGAAAGCTGTGGGTCGAGTGATGTGGAGCCCAATCCCATGAATCATAAAAAGCTAAAGTTTAGGTTCAGCAGGTCTTCACAAAGGCAAATGACATGTTGGCCTTTATTTCAAAGGGAATGGAATATAAAAGTAGGGAGATTGTGCTAAAACTGTACTCACTGGAGTTTAGAAGGATAAGTGGAGACCTTAGTGAAACATACAAGATTCTTCAGGAACTTTACAGGGTCAATGTGGAGAGGTTGTTTCCCCTTTGTGGGAGAATCTAGAACCAGAGGGCATCATCTCAGAATAAGCTATGGCACTTTACCGACTGTAAGGTGGCAATGGGTGTTCTACTACAATAAAGAAGCCAAAAAAAATAAGTTGTTGTCGTTGAAAAAATAAAAAATGAGTTGTACCACGTTAAATGATGTCCGTCCATTCCCATTATTTGTAATTTTTTTCTGTAATATTTGGTTGAAAATGGTATTAAGTGCAGGTGCTCCAGGTTTAAGTGACTAAAAGTGTGCTGTTTCAGTTGATTGGGAAGGTAGAGAGTAAAGGAGAGGCTTTGGATTGATTCCCTGGTCAGGAATGATTCCAACAGACTTGATGCTCCTGTTTCTCTGTTCTCTTTCCTTGCCTAATGAATTGCTTCAACTTGACATGAAAACTCAGGTAATCCAACAAAAAGTGTGCAGTGTCTGCTGTACTGCCAGTCTGTTGAATTTTCAGTTATCTTCCTAATTAGTCTTTTATACTTCAAAGAGTTCATAATTGAGTATTGTAGGACAATGAGTCAATGAGTTTATATTCAGCAGCTGAGCTACGTATACGTTCATGCAGTGATGGTGAGGAGGGCTTTTGACATGAGCTCACAGCAATGTGCGCAAAGCTGAAAATACTATTGTCTAGTGTGAAATCTCTGGCACAGTTACACATTTTGCCATCTTTCTGCTGCTTTATGTAGAACACACTATGTCTGCTTTTTAGAAAGCATCCTTTGATTGTGCAGAATGTGAGTATTGTTGAAAACAGACACTTTTTGTCAAAGCTTTTTGTCTTCCACTCATCAGGACACTTTGCAAGAATGCAAATTCGAGCGGAAACAAAATTTATATTGTATAAGAGGACAGTGCTGATTGGTTGCCAAGTGGATTCTGATTGATAAGACTGTTGCTGTATCAATCAGTGATGACTGACTGGTGCCTAACGAGTGGGAGATGAAAAACTTCGCCAAACTGCCTTTATCACCAATTTTCTAAGGAAGTGTTCTTGTTTGTTTTTTTTCAAACAGTTGTAAGTTGCGTAAATTCTATAAATGTTTTAGAAAAAGTTGAGAAATATTTCACGAACACAACATAACATCTTGTTTAGTACTGCAATATGTAACAAATACAACATAAGGAACTGGATTAACATTTTTTCCTCCCCTTGTGTTTTTATCTTCAATCTAGGGTCAGCCTGGAGCAAGAGGGTTTCCAGGATATCCGGTGTGTTGATGTTTAAGAAACATTTACTTGGAATTTTGATTGTTAATCATCCAGTCATCTTTGAGTAGTTACTTACAATAACCTGATTACCTTAGTTTATTTTTTAAAAATAGACAGACTTTCATGAATGAATGGCCATGCTGAGAGCAATTATCAAATTATTGATGCTGCTGCTGGTGTTTATTTGAGTTACAAGTTCCCAAGTGATCCAAGCTGTTCATCAATTGTTCATACTGTTTGATCATTGCATTGATGTTGCTATAAACTCAGAAGCTTGCTCACGACACTTACATTTCCTTGTGTTCTGAGTTCCGTCCTAATCAACTTCATTATGCATCTACACTAGACGCTGTGCAAGAAATGTCCTTATTTAACACTGCCGTGAAGCACGTTGGGATATTTCTACTGTGGTGAAGGCACTATATAAATGAAAGTTGCTATTGTTAAAAATCATCCCTTTTATTAGCTGTGTATGGGGACAGTGTGCAGCATTGAGATACAAGGAGATGGCTTGACTCTGCTCAGGTAACACGGTAGAGAGTGGACCCGGCTGTGAATCTGCTGCTTCATTAGTATCCAGCCCACCCTCCTCCCTGTCAGCAATGTAAATTGGTCAAAATATACATGCATTACATCAGACTTCAACAAAAAACAAATAATTATAAAGTGCTGATATTTTTGAGTGTGTTTGCATTTATGCCTTTGAAAGGGCAAACTTTTTTTTAATGCCACAATGAAATAGACGTTATTAATTTAACTAGATCTTAGTGATGGTTGTCAAATGGGGTCAATCTCTACAGTGCCTTTACACCTCCCTCAGAAATGTCCCAAAACTCTTCACATGCAATGAGTTAATTTGGTGTGCTGCAGTGATTCTTTTGTTATGCCATCAAGAAGCAGCAATGATTTTGAGCTTATAACGAGGTAAATGAATAGATTTTTACTTTTGAGGCTAGTCTTGAGGAATGGAGAAAAAAAGATCGGTTTCAGGCTGTTCGACTCGACCCCATTGGCTGACAATGAAACCGCATTCATTAAGTTCATTTGTGAAATCTGGTTATAATTAATAACACTTGCTGGGATTGTTCAGAAGTGCACAAACTCTTCTTAAATGAAAGTTCCCCGAATTGTCTCTGTTGTAAATATTCTTTGATTCATATTATCTTGAATAAAGAGCAAAGCAACAAGAAATATAATTTTTTCTAAAATTTAATGTAATTCTAGGAATAGGAAGAAACAGAGTAAAGTATGGTAGTAAATAGGCTAATATTAAAGAATCTTAAGCACATGAATATATACATATATATATCCATGACATTTAAGAGTTGAGTGTGAAGTTCATCTCATGTTGAAGCATCAATAACAAGGAAGGCATAATTTTAAGCTGAAGAGTTTAGGTTTAGAGGGGATTTGAAAAAAAACATTTTTGCATTCAGAAAGTGAGGTGATGGTGATGACAGTAGAAGCAGGAAACCTCACAACCTGTAAAATGGACAGAGATGAGCATTTGAAAATGTCATAACATTCAAAGCTATGAACCAAGAGTTGGAAAGTGAGATGAGTGAAGGCAGGTTGGCACAGACATGATAGGCCAAAGGGCTTCTTCTTAGCTGTATGACTTAGAACATAGACCAGTACAGCACAGTACAGGCCCTTCGGCTCTCGATGTTGTGCCGAATTTTTACCCTAAACCTAAGGTCTATCTAACCTCCACCCCTACCTTATACTATCATCCATATGCCTATCTAATAGCCGCTTAAATGCCCCTAATGAGGCCGACTCCACTACCCGCTCCGGCAATGCATTCCACGCCCCGACCACTCTCTAAGTAAAGAACCTACCTCTGATGTCTCCCCTATATCTACCTCCACTCACTTTAAAACTATGCCCCCTTGTAATAGCTACCTCCATCCTAGGAAAAAGTCTCTGGCTGTCTACTCTATCTATACCTCTGATCGTTTTGTACATGTCTATCAAGTCACCTCTCATCTGTCATCGTTCTAAAGAGAAAATCCCTAGCTCTCTCAACCTTTCCTCATAAGACCTTCCCTCCATTCCAGGCAACATCCTGGAAAATCTTCTCTGCACCTTTTCCAACACTTCCATATCTTTCCTGTAATGAGGCAACCAGAACTGGACACAATGCTCCGGACGTGGCCGAACCAGGCTTTTGTATAGCTGGAGCATAACTTCACGGCTCTTGAACTCAATCCCTCTATTAATGAAAGCTAACACACCATACGCCTTCTTAACAACTCTATCCACCTGGGTGGCAGCTTTCAGTGAACTGTGGACATGAACCCTGAGATCCCTCTGCTCCTCCACAATGCCAAGAATCTTTCCGTTAACCCTGTATTCTGCTTTCAAATTTGTCCTTCCAAAATGAATCACCTGTCACTTTTCAGGGTTAAACTCCATCTGCCACTTCTCAGCCCAGCTCTGCATCCTATCCATGTCCCTTTGTAACCTAGAACAGCCCTCCGCACTGTCCACAACTCGACCCCACCTTCGTATCATCTGCGAACTTACTAATCCACCCTTCCACTCCTACATCCAAATCATTTACAAAAATCACAAATAGAAGACAACCCAGAACAGATCCTTGTGGTACACCACTCGTAACTGAGCACCATGTTGAATATTTTCTGTCCACTACCACCCTTTGTCTTCTAAGGGTCAGCCAATTCTGAATCCAATCTGCCACATTTCTCCCTGTCCCATGCCTCCTTACTTTCTGCGTTAGCCTACCATGGGGAACCTTATCAAATGCCTTACTTAAATCCATGTATACCACATCCACTGCTCTACCTTCATCCACGTGTTTGGTCACCTGTTCAAAGAATTCAATAAGGTTTGCGAGGCATGATCTATCCCTCACAAATCCATACTGACTATCACAAATCAAACTGTGCCTATCCAAGTGATCATAAATCCTATCTCTCAGAGCCCTTTCCAATAATTTGCCCACCACTGACGTAAGACTAACTGGCCTGTAATTTCTGGAGTTATCCCTTTCTCTTTTTTTGAACAAGGGAATGACGTTTGCCTCTCTCCAATCTTCCGGCACTATGCCTGTGAACAGTGAGGACGAAAAGATCATCGCCAAAGGCCCTGCGATCTCTTCCCTCGTTTCCCATAGAATCCTTGGATAAATCCCATCAGGCCTGGGGGACTTATCTATCTTCAAGACTTGACGACTCTATCTCAGACTTCGGGAAAGGGTGAATGACGAATAAGTGGATCTGTACTCAATCAAAAAGGGAGGAGCTTACTGGTTCTCGGCTCTACGCTTTTCTGCTTGTTCAGACAAATAACACTCAACATTTGTGAATTTATGAAAAATTTGAACTGTGTGTTGGGATAAATCATTGAGAACATATCTTTACTATAGTGTTGTTATCTCACTGGACTGGATTGCAGTTCTGCATTAATAATGAACGGTTCGCTGCATAGATGGTTCGGGACAGCTTGTAAATCTTAGCCACTTGAGCTGGAGATGTGAATGAAACTTAAAGCCAGCATCTGAATCCTGATTTAGCTGCAGCCCAGACCCTGCAGCACACATGTATGTAACTATTTATATAAACCATGCATCCAACAAATGGCTAATCAAAGCGTAAGCAAGGGGATTAGTGAGGAAATAACGCGGTTTCCAAATGAACATCCTAGACATGCAGCAGGTGTAAGTGAGCAGTGAGTTGCACAGTTGAATATCATATAAGAATTCTGGGTGCACCTTGGAACATCCATTTCTTGAAGTCATTTATAAAGAGGTTTTGTATATGCCACTGAATTACATTTACGCCATCAGGGATGCACAGCACTCCAAATATCTGCTCCTGTACATTTAATTTTACTCACATCTTCTTTGAAGGATTAAATAAGCAGGGATTGAGTGTGATTAAGTGCCTGAGCTTGCACCAAACTGGGAAAATGATACTTTTTAACAGTGCATATTGTCAAAACTGATTTTACCATTTAACATATTGATCTCTTGCTCGCTGTGTTTTGCTCAGTTTCCCAAGCTGCTTTTGTATGTGTTTCTATTGATGGTGAACATATTGAATCAATATAACTGGGCAGGTTTGAGCGTGCTTTACACACTGCACTACCAGCTGATGGGAGCCATTTGAAACTGCACCTTAACAAAACTACTGGTTATTAAACAAGTCTGTAACGGAGCATTGTTGGTCTCTGATCTCTGCTTTCGGTGTTTGTGCCACTAACTATTTCATTGCTGACTTTTCATTTAACTTTTCACTGAATGAACTCATTGTCATGTTGATGTTTAAATCTTTTCACTGTTGAACATCATTTTCTATTCAAATGATTTTTCTTAATGACCTAATATTGTTCATTCATATTTTTATATTCATCAATATTTATTTTCAAGGGCCCGATAGGGTTGGATGGAAAATCCGTAAGTATTTTATGCAATTTTTAAAATTTTTTGCTGTAGGATAATGTAGCAATTACATACACCTCCTTCCCAAAGTACCTCAACATATTTATTGTCCATTAATAAAAACAGAAAGTGCTGGAGAAAACAGCAGGACCACAGATGCTGCTTTCTGTTTTTCTATTTCTGTTTCAGATTTTCAACATCCAAAGTATTTGGCTTTTATTTTGTTCTCCATTATTTGTTTTCACAATGGAGTGACTTGTTACACCTCTTCAGAGGGAACTAAGGAAGTAAAATTGATCTTGGGCCATTGTGCAAATTGTTCAAAGGTACAATTATAATAACGTTCTATATAATCATGTAACATTGTGTCATAACTGGAACTAGGTTTGCACCCCACCTCATTTCCAGCTCCTTTTTGCACTACAACCCTCAGAGTGAACTGCATAATGTGGGTTGGTAGATATGTTTTCAGAGGGCGTCACACTGGTAAAACCAGTTGGGTTTTGCGTTTTTTTTTGTCAATCTCACAACCTGCCATGGTCGTACTTGAACTGTATTGTTAATCCACTACATGGCTTGATGTGATCAAAATGCCTTCTGTCTGAAATTCTCACACTGTCAGTACTCTGATCTTTGGACTAAGGCATACCACCATGAGCCCTTATCTTTGGATGAACATGACCAATGAGATCAGAATAACAGCCGTTATGTATCTGTTAACACCAAAGAAAATCCGATGGGCAGCAAAACCAAAATCAGTAAGGGTGGAAAATCCACCTGAGGTCTGACCTGGTTGAATTTAGAATTATTTGGTGTCTTGATTGGTTAAATGAGTTATTCTCCTTTTTCAATTTTTATTTGGTGACATGGCATAGCCAATATGTGATTGTGGGTGATATAATCTGTAAAATTTAATGATGCAAAAAGTTGAACAAGCAACATTTCTTTGTCTATGTTTAGAAGTCCAAGTTTCACAGCATATTATGGGGTGGAGCAGAAAAGCAGGAATGGAAATAAATACCTGTGCAAAATAAATATTACATCCATCGACTGTGGTTTACAATTACATTTCTTTCATTTCAGGGAAAACCTGGCCCTAAAGGTGACATGGTAAGATTGGAAGCAAAAATGTGCATTTAAAATAAAAATCCAAGTGATGGGCCAAAGGACCTTGGAGTGACAGATGGAGATTAATTTAGATAAATGTGAGGTGCTGCGTCTTGGAAAGGCAAATCAGGGCAGGAATTATATACTTAATGATAAGGTTTGGGGATATTGCAGAACAAAGAGACCTTGGAGTGCAGGTTGATAGTACCTTGAAAGTGAAGTTGCAGGTAGATAGGGTAGTGAAGAAGGCATTTAGTATGCTTGCCTTTATTGGACTGTGCATTGAGTATAGGAGTTGGGAGGTCATGTTGCTGGTGTACAGGACATGGGTTAGGCCACCTTTGGAATACTACTTGCAATTCTGGTCTCCCTGCAATAGGAAAGATGTCGTGAAACTTGAAAAGGTTCAGAAACGATTTACAAGGACGTTGCCAGGGTTGGAGGGTTTAAGCTTTGGGAGAGGTTGAATAAGCTGGGGCTATTTTCCCTGGAGTGTCAAAGGCTGAGGGTCGACCTTATAGATGCTCATAAAATCATGAGGGGCATGGATAGGACAAATAGACAAGGTCTTTCCCTGGGGTGGGGGAATCCAAAACTAGAGGGCATAGGTTTAAGGTGAAAGAGGAAAGATTTAAAAGGGACCTAAGGGGCAACTTTTTCATACAGAGGGTGGTGCGTGTATTGATTGGGCTATCAAAGGAAATTGCTGAGGCTGGCACAATTGCAACATTTGAAAGGCATCTGGATTTGTATATGAATGGGAAGGGTTTAGAGGGATATGGACCAAATGCTGGCAAATGGGACTAGATTTATCTAGGATATCTGGTTGGCATGGATGAGTGGGACCGAAGGGTCTGTTTCCATGATGTACATCTCTGTGACTCTACTGCGAATCGACCTCAGGGCCATTAGCATCTGACAGATAACATAGGTTAATGTATTGATACAGACTGAATAAACATCATTGCAATGTATGTCCATCATTTACTACTTGTGATTTCTAGACAGGCTAGTTTTGCTTTAAATAAAAACACATGACATTTAAGTAAATATTGAAATTGAGTATTGTTAGAAAAGACACATTTCACATCAAAACTTTTCATTTTGTATTCATCAGGACATTTCATAAGAATACCAACTCAAGGAGAAAACTGTTGGTTGAATGTTGGTTTTCCCCTTGATCCCTGAGACATCTCCCCATCCTTCCTTCTGTGCCATCTGCCTGGCAGAGCCCAGACCTTCACCCCGCTCCTGTTCACCACCCCATCCGGGCTATAAGACCCCTTCCCCCAGCTCTAGAAACCCATGACTGACCTTTCCGAGGGAGAGCTGTGCTCTTGCTTGCACCCATTCCCGCAATCCAGGCTGCAGCTATTCCCAAGGGGTGGCGCTCCTGAGTGTGATGGAGCTGCCAGACGATCAGATTGGTCAGCCACTCTGAGTGAGGGGTGGAGTCCCATTGTTTGTCAATTGAATGCAACTCAGGCCTGGGGACAAGGACCTCACTGAAACACAGAAAATTCTTACAGGGACTTGTCAGGGTCAATGTGGAGAAGTCGTTTCCCTTTGTTGGAGAGTCTAGGACCAGACAGTGTCATCTCAGAGTAATGACATGAGGAGGAAGTCCTTCATTGGGTAGTGAACCTGTGGCATTCTTTACCACAGAGGGACGTTGAAGCTGATTCATTAAGCATATGCAAGGCTGAGAGATTTTTAATCAGTAATTGAATCAAGGCTAATAGGGAAAAGGCAGGAAAGTGGAGTTGAGGATTATCAGATTAGCCATATATGATAACTCCACAGAGGCCAGTATCCCATCACAAAGTGACCCTTTATTTACACATGAACCGTCCTTAACTTTAGTACAGCCTCATTCAGAGTCAGGTATCTTTGACGATCCCGTTTTTTATATGTCAGCCAGGGCTCCCTGTTCAGAATAAATTAACAGCCCCAGGTGGAACTCATATTCTTTGAAGTCCACCTGACTGACCTCATTACAATCCCTGCACCGTGATCTCATTGAATGGAGGAACAGGCGCAATGGACTGAATGCCTGTTCCTTGTTTCCAAAGACTTATGGCAGTTTCCATTCCCCACCCCTGCTCCAACACCCCCACCCACCTCACCCCGCCCTCTTCATCCCTCCCCCCAATCCCCATGTTATTTTTGTAGCAAAATTTCCAGTTGCCCCATTTCTCCCAAATGGTAGTGTTTGGTTATCAGTAACACCCAGGATTTCACTTCAGCACATTCTATGTAAAAATACACTGCATTATTTGGATTAAAATTCCACAAGACCATTCTTTGCCAGCTCTGACATTTGTTTTTTTGTTGTTGTTCTTACACAGGGGGTACCCGGCCCGAAAGGTGACAAGGTGAGTGTGCCCTTACAGAACAAAACCCTCTACAAACTAATCAGCTTCATGACTGCACAGACTGTGGGTGTATTCCTGAATTGTTATCTAACTGTTCCTATTCATTTCTAAAGGGAGACCAGGGGCATAAAGGAGAGAAGGTAAGTTGTAAATTCTAAATTAAACCTTTATTGAATAATGAATTAGAAAAGTAGAAATAAGAGCAGCAGTAGGCCATTCAGCCCATCAAGTCCACACCGCCTTACAACATGATCATGGGTGATTCTCTTTTTCTTAATTCCTTCATCAAATATGGGCATCACTGGATAAACTAACGTTTACTGCCCATTCCCAATTACCTAGAGGACAGTTAAGAATCAACCACATTGCTGTGGGTCTGGAGTCACACATAGACCAGTCTGGATAAGCTTGACAGATTTTCTTGCCTAATTATTAACAGTGTGCCAATTTATGTCTCCATATTTAAGGAAGGATGTGAAGATATTGGAGTTCAGAGAAGATTTACTAGACTGATTCCTGGAATGAAGGGTTGATCCTATGAGGAAAGGTTGGACAGACTGCACTTGTATTTGCTGGAGCTTAACAGAGTGAGGGGTGACTGGATTGAAGTGTGCAAGATCCTGACTAGTCTTGACAAGGTGGATGTGGAAAGGTTTCCTCTTATGGGTCAGCCCAGAACTTAGGAAGTACCTTTCTTAAAATTAGGGATCAGCCTTTTAGGATAGAGATGGGAGAATTTTTTTTCTGTCCGAGTTGTACTACTTTGGAAGTCTCTGCCTCAGAAGGCAGGAGGTGGGATCGTTGAACACGTTTGGGCAGATGTGGAGCAATTCTTGCTGGGGAGGAGAATCAAAGGCTATCGGTGTCGATGGGAATGTGGAATTTGGAACAAGCAGATCAATCATGTTCTTATTGAATTGCGGAGCAGATTCTGGGCTCTGAATGGCCTACTACTATTTCAAAACTTTGTATATTTGCTCATATGCAAGCTTTCGGTTTCAGCAGCCACAGTGAAGGTGGACCACAGCAGTCTTTAAATATAGACTGAAACTTTGAAGGCAACTCGTTAGAGAAATCTGAGTTGAGTTGGATGACTAAGCCAAGGCACAGACGGCAGGGACATTGAATGTATCCATGTGTCACCGCAGGGACATTGATTATCCAATCTCTTCCCCTGGCAAAATCTGGGTTTTTGTAAAATTCATTTTCTTTTCCCAGAATACCCCAACTTGAAAATAAATCGTACTTTTTAAAATGGACTTGCAAGTGTAACTCATGGAATTAATGGGACAACTGAGCAGTTCTTGGAAAATCATGGGAAGCTGCCTGGGGAAAGGGACAATAGAGAGGGCTTTGATTAACGTAGCACCTTTTGAATTATGTTAATTGTATTTGAGGTTATCATTGGTTTTCCAGGATAGCTATGCATATGCACACAACAAAATTCTACAGTTATCAATGAATTGGATGAGTAGTGAATGTACCTTTTGGACATGACAGTTGAAGCACAAATATTGGTCAAGACACCACAGGAGGAAGAATCCTGTTTTGTTCCAAATTGTTTCATTCTAATCCAAACAGTTTCTCTTTATTTACTCTGTACAACCATTTATAATTATGAACATCATTATCAAACACCCCTTAACCTTCTCAGTTCTATGGTGATCCTCACCATTATGTAAATATATACATATATGTTATCTATAGCATGACTTATGTATGTATCGAGAAGTTGATGCAATCAGAATGACTGAGAAAAGATGTTTTGCATTGGAACTCTGCACTAGCATTGACTCCAATACATTTACCTGGTCCTGAATCTATTCATTGAAACCTCAGTCATAGAGCTGTACAGCAAGGAAACAGACCCTTTGGTCCAGCTTGTCCATGCAATCAGATATCCTAAACTGATCTGGACACATTTGCCAGCATTTGGCCAATATCCCTCTAAACCCTTCCTATTCATATACCCATCCAGATGCTTTTTAAATGTTGTAATTGTACCAGCCTCCACCACTTCCTCTGGCAGCTCATTTTAAACATGCACCATCCTCTGTGTGAAAAAGTTGTCCCCTAGGTCCCTTTTAAATCTTTCCCCTCTCACCTTAAACCTATGCCCTCTAGTTTTGGGTTGCCCTACCCTGGGGAAAAGACCTTGGCGCTTCACCCTACATATGCCCTTCATGATTTTATAAACCTTTTTAAGATCACCCCTCAGCCTCTGACACACCAGGAAAAATAACCTCAGCCTATTCAGCCTCTCGCTTTAGGTCAGACCCTTCAAACCTGGCAATATCCTTGTAAATCTTTTCTGAACCCTTTCAAGTTTCTCAACATCTTTGTATAGCAGGGAGACCAGAACTGAACACAGTAATCCACAAGAGACCTAACCAATGTCCTGTACAGCCACAACATGACCCCCCAACTCCTAATCTCAATGCACTGGCCAATAAAGGCAAGCATGCCAGACACCTTCTTCATTCCCCTGTCTACCTGTGTTTCCACCTTCACAGAACTATGAACCTGCACCCCAAGGTCTCTTTAAAATCTATTTAATGTTATTCTATTTATCATTGGTTATTGTGAGTAGCTGATATATACCTTTCTTGCCCGTCTTGACATTTCTTGTCTGGTTGTACAGAACTTCCACATTGTTGAATGGAGACAGGAAGTTAACTTTACATCTTGAACTCCTGAAATGGTGTCCCTTTTATTGCGTCTGTTTCTTGTTTCTTACTCTGAGTGCGAGACAAACACTTCCAACTTCGTTTCTTCTTTCAGCGATGTTTCTTGTCACTCCTAATGCAAAAATGATTTTAAAAGTTATGATTTCAGAAAACATTATGTGTATGGCCAATTTTCTTATTTATCACTGTTAATAAGCATTTGACTGTTTACATTGTGACACCTCGTCTTAACTTTTTTAAAGAGAATATCTGCTTTGTTTTGGTAAATAACTACAGCATTTTAACACCACACGTTGTGTTTATTGTACAGGGACTGAATGGTCCAAAGGGTGATAAGGTGAGTGCAATTTATTTTTGTCTTCATTTTTGACCTTGTATCAACTTTATAAATGTTCCAAAATGTTCAGAACAAAGCAACACCATGATTAGTACCCCATTCATTACGTTCAACATCTACTGTCTCCCTGCTCAGTAACAACAGTGTGTACCATCTACAAGATGCACTGCAGAAGTTCGCCAAGGCTCCTCAAGCAGTACCTCCCAAATCCGTAACCACAACCAACTCAAAGGATAAGGACGGCAGATACATAGGACCACCACGCCCTGCCAGTTTCCCTCCAAGCCACACACCACCCTGACTTGGAAATGTATCGCAGTTCTTTCAGTGTTAATGGGTCAAAGTCCGGGAAGCTCCATCTGTAACAATATTGTGGGTTACACCAAATGGACTGCAGCAGTTCAAAAAAGGCAACTCACCACCACATTCTCCAGGGCGGATAGGAATGGGCAATAAATACTGGACCAGCCAGTGACACTCCCATCCCGTGAATGAATTTTTTAAAGTGCCATTTACATAAGTGGTTAGTTTGCAAATTTGGGTGAAAATATAAAGTGAACTTTGAACTTTGGCAAGACCGTAAGATGAAATAAAAGATCAGAAAGCTCAATAAAACAGGAATTATCCAGCAAGGAGTGTGACAGGTGGATCAGTGATGAATGTTTGTAGCATTTAACATGCAGCTAATCCACAAACTATCATTCATACAGCCTCCTACGTTAAAAGTGTGCTTGTAGTTTAGAGCAGTTGTAAATGTTAGAATAGTCTTTCCCTTGGAAACATAACCTGTGCAAAACTGATTCCTAAACCTTAAGTTTAACTGAAGAGCTGAACATCAAGCTGAACATGAGATCCAAAAATTATTTTTGTGCAGCAAGGTCCTTGAAAGTCTGATCCATGGGACCTGAGGCAAACGGAAATGTTATGGAATTTGTTCTGTTTTACTGTCAGGAGTCACTAATAATTGATGACTTACTAACTCAGAATCTGAATACTATTCACACTGATCGTTCACTTGAACACATTTTTCTCTCATAAATCTGTCTCCTCCTTCAAAAATGTTGCAAAATCAATGATGTGAGTTATCCTTGTGGTACTTAGCTGAACCTAATGCTTAATACTAGCTATATCATTGCCTCGAGTCTTAAGATTATGATTAAAATGGAATTGTGCCAGGTCGTACCTCTGACCTTTAATTTAATAAATGTTAAGTGCTGTTTTTTAAGAAGCAAACACTATGTTTAGCATTGACCATAATATTCAGAACCTCTTTGTAATACTGAGCTGGGAGTAATCTACACAATGGCTCACTATCCACAAATGAAATTAGTTTTTCAGCTTTTCAAAGTGTCGAACATTAGGTGCTGTTTATTTCCCAACGATTACTTCACAGTGTTAGTTTTCATCAGAGTTAGTATTTTAAAAATATGCTTCCTCGCCATTTCTATCAATATACAACGAACCAGTCCATGACAGTTCTTTAATTTCCTTTTATATTTGACAATTAGTCAAATGTTTTCTCCAATTTCCATGTCTTAAGCAAATTGTTTGAATGTCTTTTACGTCTTGACACTATTAATTCATTTTTCCAAACACTTCTGTGAGCGTGAGTGTAGCCATTGACACAGTAACTGACACACTGTAAACCCTGACAATCCAGGTCTTGATCATAAATAAAAATTCCCAGTGTCACAGACATCTTCATTAAAACGTCAGCCTTCCTGCTCCTCTGATGCTGCTTGGCCTGCTGTGTTCATCCAGCTCTCCACCTTGTTATCTATGACACCAGGTTATAGTCCAACAGGTTTATTTGAAAACACAAGCTTTCGGAGCGCTGCTCCTTTGTCAGGTGAAGTCACTGTTGGACTGTAACCCAGTGTCATGTGACTACTGACCTTGTCCATTCCAGTCCGGCACCAGCACCTCCACATCATAGCTACATAAACATTGTGGCTACAAGAACAGATCAAAGACTAGGAATAATACAACGAGTAACTCACCACCTAACTCTTTAAAGCCTGTCCATCATCTACAAGGCACAAGTCATCGACAAGAGTGTGATAAAATACTCCCCAGTTGCCTGGATGGAAGCTTGATGCCATCCAGGACAAAGAAGCCCACTTGTTTGGGACCACATGCACAAACATTCACTCCCTCCAACCTTGTACAGTAGCAGCTGTGTATCATCTACAGAAATTCACCAAAACTCCCTAATCAGCATCTTCCAAACCCATGACCACTGCCACTCAGAAGGATAGCTGATGCAAAAGCACACTACCACCTGCAAGTTCTCCTCCAAGCCACTTACCCACTGACTTGAAAATATATATTCTTCACTGTTGCTGAGTCAAAATGCTGGTATTTCCCCTCCCCCATGGCATTTTGGATCAAACTACACCAAATGGACTGCAGTAGTTCAAGAAGGTAACTCACTACCACCTTCTTTGGGGGCATCTAGGGATGGGCAATAAATGCTGGCCAAACCAGGGATTCATGAATGAATAAAAGAAAACTTGCAGTTCACACTAAATGATCAAACAATAGTAGAAATGTTCTAATGTTCTAATTGAAATAGTACATGTTGGACCGTGTTTGTCAGCAGTTTAAAAATCCATTTCTGTTTATGATTAGATAGTTATGAAAACTCATTGTAAAATGTTAATTATTTCACCAACATTTTAAAGGTAAAAGATAAATAATATATTCATGTTGTGAATGTGATTCAACTTTCATTTTCTAGGGTCAACGTGGAGATTCTGCACTCACTGTACGTATTTTGTCTCACAAACATTATTTACGATGGACTTAAATGGATATAAAGAACTATGTTTATAATCCTGCTTTTTAATGTGATTTTTACATAAGATTGACCCATAACTAATATAAAGAACTGAAAATTCAAGGCACTAATACCAATTTCTACATTTCAATTTTCCTATTTACAGTCAATGATTTGATTAAAGATGTTTCAATCCATTCAGTTCAGTTCTGTTCTTTCCTAAATGATTAACTTTGTTCAATACTTCCAGTGTGCTCACTGTTAGCATTCAAATGCTAAGTCTAGTCAGAAAATTAACTTGTCTGCGCCTCTTGACTTTCTAGACTGTGAAAGCTATTGTCTAACTTAGAAATTATCCAATAGTTTGCAAATACAGGACTAATCCGTAACTGCTGGTTAGTTCTTGATTGTGGATTTGTCTGATGTACTTGCTGACAACATGAAACCTCAGAACTCTGCTTTTCCACACTTTGGTGATTGACTTGTCAATAGTTCAGACATTCAAACTATTCGACAGAATCTAGTGCCGCATTCAAAATCATTTTGAAATGATTTGTCACAATTTAGAAAAAAAACATGTTTTGTACTCCTGCTGATTTTTGTTTTCTCTAAGATAAATAAGCAGAGAACGGCCATATTCCCTAATTAATCATCCATTCACATCCACAGATCTCCAGGTTTCTGGAAGATTACTCTACAATAGCTCGTTGACTCAGCACTTTCCCGGGACAGATTTCAAGTCAAATGCATGTTATGGGAAATATCTTGTCATTTCAGTGGAGTATGTTTGTGACATGATCCATTTTCACTCCACTCAATGGGAAATGACGTTTTTTTTGCATAGTCATGGTTTGATCATGTTACATTTACAATTCAGGTTAGAAAAAAATATTGATTTGGCTTGTATATAAGCAAAGTGCTAGAGAAACTCAGCAGGTCTGGCAGAGAGAGAAACAGAGTCAGTGTTTCAAGTCAAATATGACACATACAGAACCTAGAGACAGGACATTGGCTTTTCGTCTTGCACTTTTGAAATGCCAGATGTGCTGAGTTACTCCAGCACTTTCTGTTTTATTTCAGATCACCAGCATCCACAATACTTTACTTCTGTAGGTTTGGTTTTCTCAGTGCTTTTCATAATCCCACTGCAGGTTCTGACTGCTTCTCCCTATCAATGTTTTGCACCATGATCCTCACCATGGTCTCTCTTTTCTTGTTGTTTCTGCGGTTTGAATATCGACAAGGTCTTTGTTATCTTAGGGAGATCAGAAGCCCAGCAATAAAATCTGGCTTTCTTTTCAAAAAAGGTGACGGCTCTACTTAGAGTAGATTCATCAATGAAGGAGTTGATTAACTGGAGCTGAAGGTATGGCATGCTGTTTTCATGCCATTGCTGTGTCTGGAGCTTGTAGCAGTTAACCTTGTGCAGGAAGACAGACAGGGACTGAGTCAGACCACTACATGACAATCATGTTTAATTTAGGAGCTGAATAAGATTGAAGTTTCCATAGAGCATGAAGTGTGAGGCAGTCATGTTCAGTCTTCCAGTACTCCCCATTTATCAAACTAGTTGAAATGATCGTGAGGAATGAGGGATTCAATTTATTATTAACCCACGGATTTTGCATAATCTGTTCACTGTCTGTTGTTGAGAACTTAATTTCAGCCTCTTTGAGCCTGTAATCTGGAACCTCTTTGTAAACTAAACCAATCACATAGATTTGTGTTCAAGAAGCAAGAGCGACTTACATAACAAATTGCTGTAAAAGACTAGTGTTAGGGCCTGGTGATTTCCAGGGTTCTAACAAAATTGGCAAACAGCGATTACACCTAAATGTGCTGCAAGCAACATCTTGGCGATGTCCAGCTCCACATTCTTCCTCTATCCTTTTCTCATTTCTTTTTAATTCTCTTTATTTTCATTGTAACTAATTAATTATGGGCTTTCTGCAGAAGTTACAGAGGCGAAAATAGGACCCAAATGTTTCAGTTGTTTGTGATATAACTGATAGAGTCCAGTTACGTAATTTGTCAGAACATAACTTCCAGTATATGAACACAAGTCATTTAAGGTTCATCACAGACTAACCCAAAATTCGATTCTCTGTGGAAAGCAACATGAAGGATATGTTGATAACAGAGGAATTAAATCACATCTCATGACCCTGCACTGACTTATGATTAAGACGTGGAAAATAGTCTCAACTGACCCCAGACCACAAAACAAACCATTTTGAAATGTTAGTCCACGGCATGTCTGGCTGACTTGATAACAGGAATAGCTAAGCCTCTGCTTAGCGTAGTACTTTATTGCCCTTTTATGCAACAAAGCAGTTTTAAAGGCACTTGCAGTTCAGTTTGTTTGTTGCAAAGTTCTCGTGGGATGATTTAGAGCCCTGCGGTTTTTCTCCATCATGCCTTAGGATGCCATCAATTGCAACAGTCTCAATTCCCACTCCCATTGTATTAAGGGTTTGCAGAGAGAAAAACTGCCTTCAAGGCTTACTATGGATAAAGATCTAAAGAAATCATGTTTAAAAGTTACTGTTGCATAACTAAATGGATTTTAATGATTCGAATTCCAATATTTATCATCTTTTAGATCTATGGAGAAAGATGCAGTCATTGCCAATGCAAAACATTGAGATCTTCACTGCCTCCTATTATAGCAAAGTGAAGACAAACCAAGACCATAAAGAATTGACTGAGAGAACTAACATTTGTTAGGCTCACTGGGAATAATTGCGAGTTGAGTGACCTTGCCCGAATGCTCATAAATAATCAAATTTAAGCAACTATCTGCATTATAAAAGTCTGAATGATGCCTCTAGAATATCTGCTGGAGGGACTGGTGTTTAAACTCCACTCTAGCCTCACATTTACACCAAGGATACGACCGTACTCACACCCAAATTGAAAGAAGCTACTATTCTTACAACTAAGGGTCACTGCTTCGAAATAATGGGTCACCCATTTAAGACAAAGACGAGGAGAATTCTTTTCCACACGGAAGGTATCGCATCTTTGGAACTCTCTTCCTCGAAAAGCAGTAGAAGCAGAATCTTGCAATATTTTTAAGGTAGAACAGTAGATAGGTCCTTGATAAGCCAAGGGGTGAAAGGTTCCCAGGGGAAGAGTTGATGAGAATGTGGAATAATCAGATCAGCCATGAACTGAGTCTGACAGCAGGCTCGATGGGCTGTGTCCTAGTCCTGCTCCCAGTTTGTGTATCTGTTTGTTTCTGATCCAGGCTGCAATGTAAAGTAACTTTCTGCAGAAGCCTGTGTAAAATTCCTGTTTGCAATGGCACCATTATCTTTTGAGTTTTTGTCTAAACTTCAGTCGAAATTACATTGTGGATGCAATTCTGTATGATTAGGGTGAGCAGCAGATTTTATGGTCTTTCAGGTTAACCTACTAAGGTCATGGCTGCAGGAGATTTGACACCTCACAGCCAGAAGTCCTGGAGTGCTTCTTCCTCTGGCAATGGGGGAGGAGCAGGGACCATGGGCCTCCACCTCTGACTATGTTTGATCCATTATAATGGATGAAAAATCACAGAAAGCATGTGTGCTTGTTCTCAATCTTCCCTCCTGATGGGCAAAACTGGGAACAAAAGCTCTGTGTCGAGCACACTTTCCAGTGTGTTCTGACTGGCTACACTGCAAAAACAACCTTAGGACTCTGAGGAACTGTATCCTCTATTACTGTCACTGCAGTAGATTGGCAGCACATGATCGTAAAATAAACCATTTATAAAAAATCATTTCACAAATCCCGATTGAATTGATGGTAAGTATACTTGTTGTTTTTCACAAGACGTCTTTATAAGGATGTAGTGTACATTTTAATTTGGAGGGAACAGGTGAAGTGGTACGATTCTGTCTGCCTGTGGATGGAATCACTTAGTTTCTATGTTGCATTCTGTAGGAGTTCCCTGGGACCTCACTAGCAGCACTGCGGCTAAATCAGATCCTGACTGTGAAGGTTTGTGAGTGCTTTCACTGTCATTACAGCCAGTCTTACAACAGAGTGTCTTGTGACCTTTCTGAAGTAGCTCGAAATTGGTTCTGTTACTGGTTGAATTGCGAAGAAGCTGAGAAAGGATCCTTTTGCCAAATCAAATGGATGCTTGTCTGGAATATTTGTGAAGTTTTGTTGACTTGACCAGTTGCATTCTGAGCTGAAGTTTGATTGAATTGGTGGGGTTGCCAACTCTGGCTGGACATATCTCCTGGAGGCTTCATCATGTGACTGTGCACCTCCTGTAATCCTGCCTCCACTCTCCTACCATTGGTTGCCGAATACATCCATCGTGCTGCAGCCAAACAAAAAGCCAGCAGATCTCCACTATTTAACTGGATAGCTCTTTGCTATTAACTGAATGTGCCAATGTTGAATATGTTTGCAATGAATGAACAAAAATAATTCAGACATTTTTGTTGGAGCAACAACATTTAAAGCCCAAAACGATTTTTCCCCTGGGTTGCTAACAACAATGTCCTGGAAATTCGCCAACATTTCCTAAAGAGTCCAAGATGAACTGGAGGGTTGGTAACCCCACTACTAGTGTTCAGCAATCAACTGGGAAACACTCTGTATTTGCTGAACACAAAAGTTGTGCTGAAATCGCACTTCACTTTGTTATAAGACTGGGGCTTACTTCTCGCTAATTAAAGCCAGCAACAAATTCTGAGGGCAGTCCTTTGCGGGAAAAAAAGTTTGACTGTTTAATTTTTGTTTTATTTTTCTGCAACATTTGACACACAATGAAAGGCTGCTATGTTTTCCTTTCACCAACTACACACCGCCTGTAAAAATATTCCTGTTGCTGGCTTTCACTCTGGTATCGAGCTCTGCTGCTTTTCTCAATATTCTTTTCTTCTCTCCTCCACACCCTCCCTTCCCCTTCCCTCCCACCCTCATCTATCCATTCCCTTCCCTCCAAACAAAAACCACACCAATCATCACCTCATGACCTTTGGCTTTGTACTGACCTGTGACCTCTGGCTCACCTACTTGCTCAGTTCACTCCTCCTCGACTGAAAATACTACCACCTGCTGACCAGTTCATCAGACGCCTGTATCTCAAGGTAAATGCCTTTTCTGCTGCCAACACCACAATGGTCTTTTCCACATTCCTGCCCTCTTCCCCCTTCCCAATCTAATAGCCTATTTTTTGGTTATGACATATGCTTTTTGGCTGCTATACTTAATATCTATAACTTGCTCCTTTAATTGGCGAACAAATTGCAAGCAAGTATTGACTTTGTGGATCTTAGCGGGTTTTGGTTCAATCCTAGGGTGAACAAGGACAAGCCAGTAGCAACTGCTCTCCAGGACCCCCAGGACCCAAAGGGCCCCCTGGCCATGCAGGGAAGCCGGGAGCGGATGGTTTACCGGTAAGTGTTAGCCATGTCCATCTCTGTCTGGTCTTTGGACCTCTACCTAGCCTGTGAAAACTGATGACATTGCTGCATCCCCATGGGGTTAAAGAACTGAACTGTCTTTGTGTTTTCTCCTACTGAGTGTCCCCATCGAAGATGATTAACATCCCTTGTAAACAAGACCAGAATGATCCCATAGCCATCATAAAGTGCTAATCACAGCTGCAGCTCAAATGGTTTCAAAACTGTTTCCAAGTAATGCGTTATCTAATGATGGTTTCAGAGTGCATTTAATCGCTTCCCGAGCATCCAATGTGCTTTCAGCTGCCAAGATTTTAAACCCAGGAACTCCCTCACTAGACCTTTCTGGGTGTGTGTCTCTCTCTTCCTCTCTGCTTTAAAATATTCCTTAAACTCCATCTCCTGGACCAAATTTCTCGTTTATACTAATATCTCCTTATGTTGCTCAGTGTCAAATTCTGATAATGCTCCTATTTAGTACCCTGGGATACAATGTTACTCTATTAAAGGTGCTACATGAATGCAAGTTGTTGTCCACAATCACAGTTAGTCATTCATGGATGGGAACTAGAGCGCGGGAGAATGGGAGAGTGGAGAGTGGGAGATTAATGAGAGAAGGATTAGTATTATAGAATGAATTCCTTCACCGACTCCAATCCCCATGGGAGGACCTGCTCAATCTGAGCCAGGCACAGCTGAAACACAGAAACATTGAACACAGGAGCAAGAGTAGGCCATTCAGCCCTTCAAGCCTGCTTCATCATTCAATATGATCACGGCTAATCATTCCCCTGTTCCTACCTTCTCCCCATACCCTTGGATCCCTTTAAACCCCAAGAGCTCTAACTCCTTGAACACATTCAATGTTTTGGCCTCAACCTCTTAAGAGGCCAGTAGCCAATAAGCAGCTGTGGAATGGTTTTAGAGTGGGGCTTAGCAGACACTCGCTGTGTGTTAGTGAAGGATTCACTGTGTGTGAAAGTGGACAATTGCTGGAAAAGACTTTAATCTTGAGCGCCAGCAGAATACCACATTGCTTTGATACATCTGATTTTGTTCATGAACTCAGTCTGTCTGTTTAATGAACTGTGAAAACGTGCTTTATGTTAAATCTTTTCGCAGCAGTTATAAAGTCATAGAGATGTACAGAGCAGAAAGAGACTATTGGGTCCAACTTGTCCATACCGACCAGATATCATAAATTGATCGAGTCCCATTTGCCAGCATTTGGCCCGTATCCCTCTATACCCTTCCAATTCATATACCTATCCAGATGCCTTTTAAATGGGGTGATTGTACCAGCCTGCACCACTTCCTCTGGCAGCTCATTCCATACACGCACCACCCTCTGTGTGGAAAAAGTTGTCCCTTAGGTCCTTTTAAAATTTTCCCCCTCTCATCTTAAATCTATGCCCTCTAGTTTTGGACTCCCCTACCTGGGAAAAAGACCTTGGCTTCACCCTATCCATCCCCATCATGATTTTAAAAACTTCTCCACCTCCAAGGCTCCAGGGAAAATAACCCCAGCCTATTTAGCCTCTCCCTATATCTCAAACCTTCCAGCCCTGGCAACATTCTTGTAAATCTTTTCTACACCCTTTCAAGTTTCATAACATCTTTCCTATAGCAGGGAGACCCAAAGTGAATGCAGTATTCCAATAATGACCTAACCAATGTCCTGTACAGCCACAACATGAGGGAGAAGGGAAATTGTGGAAAGGAGTGATAATTAATGGGGAAAATAATAATTGCCCAACTGGATTTAGCTGGTTCTTGTCTTCCTGGTCAGTGATAAAATAATGACAGAATTCTTTATTTCCAGGGAAAACCTGGAGATCCTGGAAAACCTGGAAGAGATGGAATGCCGGTATGTAATTAAAGTTTCTAACAGGGCAGAAGTGCATTGTTTATGCAGTCGACCTTCTACTTTTCATTTAATCTCCCCTGGCATTTCCATAATGGGATTTGCCAAAACGGGCTACAATTCTGTCTACAGCAGACCAGGAGTATGGTCACCTCAGACTGATGTCTTTTTTTAGCCTTTTCTAACTGAGCTGAGACAGCTGGGAGTGCGGGTGCAGGACATCAGGCCTGAACGATGACTGATGTGAGGACAATGCCTTGGATTGCACCATCGAGACCCCTCAGAAACTAACTAATGCAAACCCTCGAGAGCCTCGAACTCACGGCTTCCACTCGGCATCCCAAGTATTTCACCCCAATTAAAAACCTTTCCTTAACCTGACACTGAGCTTTCAGCAGTCACATTCTCACTGTACTGATGAAAAGCAAAAACACACAAAAGTTGCTTCATTGCCATTAATACAGTAAAACCTAAACTGTATAAATTCATTGAGCACAATTATAGCCAAGGACGCTGTGAAAAAGTGAATGATACTTCAGTCACAAGCTGTTAGCAACCATGTACAGTTTTAAAATCTCTTCTGTGAATAAAAGGGCGCTTTAAATCTGTTGGTTTTTCACTGTGTCAGCTTTGTTGATTTTAAATCTGGGGTGTATTATTTACCAATTTTGGTGGTTTAGCATTGACACTGTCTTGATGAGGCACTCGGGCAGATTGTAGGAATCTGTCCTTCAAGGCTATCAGTTTATTTTTCCAAGAAAGGAATTAAACACTGTGTAGTTGATTTTAACCCACTTCTAATTCATCACAAAGGGCATGTGTTACTTATACATTCTCCTGCTCTAGAGTATGACCTGCTGATGTAGCAGAATGGAATAGCAAGTTTGCATAAACCAAAAATGAGGCAACCAGCCCATTTTTCTGACTGGGTAACAATGGTTAAAGGGTGAATACTGGCCAAGACATAAGGAAGGTTTGCTTGGTCTTCCTCTTCAACAAATATTGGCTTGGCATGACCTCAGAAGAAGAGTCAGTCCAGGCTGGAAATGTTAATTCTGTTTCTCTCGTCACAGATGCTGCCAGACCTGCTGAGTTCCTCTAGCATTCTCTAAATTTGTTTCACACATTCCAGCTGGGAAAACTGACAAAGCTTTGATTTAACCTTCTGTTGGACCATTCCTCTAACAATGTAGTCTGCCTTGACACTCCTCCAAAATGTCACCCAAGTCTGAGATTGGAGGATTATGACTTTGACTCATAACCGTGTGCTAACCCAAGCAGCTATAAGATTTATTTCAAACCACGACCTCAGGCCCCTGTCAGCATCAATGCATAACTGCAAAAAGTTCATTTTGAATAGTGTCCAAGCAGCAGGACAAGAATCTCTTCACTTTTCTTTTAATTTCTCAGGGTCCACCTGGAATACCTGGACTGAAGGTAATTAACAATGCTAGTCTTAATACCGGTGACTCGATCAGTAAATTTAAATTTTGAGCTCTAAGTAGATTTGTAAAATGAGGAGCTATTTTTAGCACTTCCTTCACCATGTGGTTTTAGTTCAGAAACAGGAGGGTGTCTGCTCACCATTAAAATAGCAGCTACTAACCTTGGACCCGGTGCGTTTGCACTAAGCTGTTTCTACAGATCTCTCTTCATCCTGCTGCTATGATTGCTATGGTTCCGTAATCTAAATACAAAACAGAATGATTCCCTCATGCACCTGTGTTGAGACCGCTGCAGTGAGCATTTTCTGATCTTCAAGTGCACACATTGAATCAGTTGGACTGAACGCGTCATTTCTGTGCAGTACACGTATGGTAAATGGAGGAGAAAGTTTTTATTCAAGGAGTCATTCACAAATGTTGAAAGCCATGTCAGGTATCCTTTTGAAACTTGTTGTATGGTTGAAGTTTCCCTGGTGGTTTGGGAAAGCTGTTTCCCCTTTGGCAAACACACTGAACATTTGCTCAAGGGGACAACGTGGTAGGTTATCACGTGTGGCCCAAACTCAAAATATCAAGGCTGTTAATAAGAAAGTTCTGCAAATAACAAAGCAACATCTTCACAAGCTTCAAAATCTCCCCTCCCCCTACCGCATCCCAAAACCAGCCCAGCTCGTCCCCGTCTCCCTAACCTGTCCTTCCTCCCACCTATCCACTCCTCCCACCTCAAGCCCCACCCCCACCTCCTACCTACTAACTTCATCCTGCCCCCTTGACCTGTCCATCCTCCCTGGACTGACCTATCTCCTCCCTACCTCCCCACCTACACTCACCTTTACTGGCTCCATCCCCGCCTCTTTGACCTGTCTGTCTCCTCTCCACCTATCTTCTCCTCTATCCATCTTCTATCCGCCTCCCCCTCTCTCCCTATTTATTTCAGAACCCCCTTCCCCCTCCCCCATTTCTGAAGAAGGGTCTAGGCCTGAAATGTCAGCCTTCCTGCTCCTCTGATGCTGCTTGGCCTGCTGTGTTCATCCAGCTCTACATCTTGTTATCTCCCTCCCAATCTAGATAGTTTCCAAACAACGGTCATACAGCGTCCATGGACAGAGAGCAAGCTAACATTTTGAGTCTAGATGTCTCTTCATCAGAGCTGAAGCTCTGACAAGGAGTCATCTAGACTGGAAACACTGGCTTGTTTTCTGTCCATGGATGTTGCCTGACTCACTGTGATCTCCAGCATTTTTTTTGTTTTCAGTGCAGATTCCAGCATCTGCAGTAAATTTGCTGCTACCCTATTCTCCAAACAGCCTGTTCATGGATGTGATTACACACCTCTGGGATAGGTGGGTCTTGAACCTGGACTACTTAACTCAGAGGAAGGAACACTACACAGCATCCCCCTCGTCCTCACGTACCACCCCACCAACCTCCGGATCCAACGCATCATCCTCCGACACTTCCGCCATCTGCAATCCGACCCCACCACCAAAGACATCTTTCCCTCCCCACCTTTATCTGCTTTCCGGAGGGACAACTCTCTCCGTGACTCCCTTGTCCGCTCCACACTCCCCTCCAGCTCCACCACACCCGGCACTTTTCCCTGCAACCGCAGGAAGTGCTACACCTGCCCCCACACCTCCTCCCTCACCCCCATCCCAGGCCCCAAGAAGACTTTCCACATCAAGCAGATGTTCACCTGCACATCTGCCAATGTGGTATACTGCATCCGCTGTACCCGGTGTGGCTTCCTCTACATCGGGGAAACCAAGCGGAGACTCGGGGACTGCTTTGCAGAACACCTACGCTCGGTTCGCAACAAACAACTGCACCTCCCAGTCGCGAACCATTTCAACTCCCCCTCCCATTCCTCAGACGACATGTCCATCCTGGGCCTCCTGCAGTGCCACAACGATGCCACCCGAAGGTTGCAGGAACAGCAACTCATATTCCGCTTGGGAACCCTGCAGCCCAATGGTATCAATGTGGATTTCACAAGTTTCAAAATCTCCCCTCCCCCTACCGCATCCCAAAACCAGTCCAGCTCGTCCCTGCCTCCCTAACCTGTTCTTCCTCCCACCTATCCCCTCCTCCCACCTCAAGCCGCACCTCCATCTCCTACCGACCAACCTCATCCCGCCCCCTTGACCTGTCCGTCCTCCCTGGACTGACCTATCCCCTTCCTAACTCCCTA